>NW_022900949.1:57959980-57991722 GCF_012274545.1 Fukomys damarensis
AAAAAAAAAAAAAAAAAAAAAAAGCCCCCCAAAACCAATCATATGTATCACTATGACCTTCTTGTTTTTCTGTTAAGAGAGGCAGATAGACAAAAATAAGCACAATCATATGAGCATTCATGAGTTACACATACATATAGATCTTATACACACTTTTATACATACACATGTAATATAACACAGTCTGTGTAGTTATAAGCAATGACACTTCAGTGACAATGAATATACTTAAATCTTGATTTCTGCAATGAAATACTGGAAAATGCTATTCTTAAACAAAGGGAGAAACTACTGATTTCCAGGAAAGAAACCAAATATCAGTTTTTATGTATTATTAAATCTATATTGTTTAATTTTTGAAATGTTAGGAAAAGTGTAATTCTCACCCAAATAAAAATGTTGCCTTCTATTCTGGGGGGAGGTAGTGCATTTCCACCCATACACAAGATACTTGTGTTAAGCATAATTGTGAACTTGCTATTATATTTGGAGACTATGGTTTAAGGAAATATGTATGGTTTTAAAGTTGCTGAGAGATGGATTGTGGTAGTTAATTGTGATGTCATCTCAAATGGATTATAAACAATCTAGCAGGTGAGTAGAGAACAATTCTGGGTGTGTCTGTGGATGATTGACAAGCAGGCTACAAACTGGGCATGGAAGGCCCACTCTTTTTTGTCTTTTTCTCTTATTTTTTCTCTTCCCTTTTTACCTTTCCCCTACCCCTCCCATTTGCCCAACATCTTTAGACATTTTCTTCCTATTACAAAATAGCAATTATACATTTTGACCCTTATTTACACTATTAGTTAATCACACCAGAGAAACTATGTGGTATTTACATATATGTGTCCTATTAATTTCACTTAAGAGTGTGTCCTCAATGTGCACCACTTAACTATAAATGTCTCTAGCTTCTCACTCTTTATGGCTGAGTAGTACTCCATTTTATTTAAAAAAAAATCTTTATCCAGTCTCCTGTAGATGGGCAATTGGGCTGTTTCCAAGTTTTAGCTATCACAAATTGTGCCACTATAAACATGGGTGAGCATATATCACTGTGGTATGTAATTCTTTTGGTAAGATACCAAGCAGGGGAATAGCTCGGTCCAATGGGAAAGCCCACTCTGTATGTCGGTGACACCAACCAGTAAGTTTGTAGCTTGGATAGAACAAAAAGGGAAAGAAAAAGGAACTACTCCCTTCTGCTTCTTTGGAGGAGCTCCAGTCTGCACCATCACCTTTGGATATTTATCTCCATTCCTTCAGGATTGCAGTGCACATAGACCCTTCGACTTTCTAACATGTACTTATACTGGACTCTGTGGTGAGCTCCAGGCCTTTGACTTTTGACTGGAACTGCTGACTCTCTAGGGTGCAAAGGGCTATTTTGTATGTTCCCATCCCTGAGTCCTTAGACAACTAATGTAAGTGCATATATTAAATACTTCATAAATGATATGTAACATATATAATGTATATAATCTATTACTCTAGTGAATCCTAGCTAAAACATATATACTATACACACATATGTACAAACATATAATATAGCTTTGTCACTGAGGGCCACAAAGCAGTGACAATTCATTAGTAATGTACATACTTATTCTTTGGTTTCTGCAATAGATCATTGGATAATTCTACTCTTAAATAAAAGGATTTTCTTTAGGCCAGCAGCTGATTTCTAGGATTGAGGAAAAAAATCTAAAGTACAGTAGAGTGCCAGAAAAATAACAAAGTTCTTGAAAATTGTATAGGTGATTTTAAGAGGACATGGGAACCAAAGTGAAGACATGCCAATGGTGAGACTCAAAAATGCGTGCAAAATTAAAGTTATAATATTTCATGGTTGTATAAAATATAAAATTAATATAAAGGATTGAGGAAAAATCTAAAGTACAGTAGAGTGCCAGAAAAATAACAAAGTTCTTGAAAATTGTATAGGTGATTTTAAGAGGACATGGGAACCAAAGTGAAGACATGCCAATGGTGAGACTCAAAAATGCGTGCAAAATTTTAGTGTATAATTTTAAGCAAAATTTACACAAAGCAGAATCTTTCAAATACTGTATGTTGACACTGAGTTATCAAATGTAGCTAAATAAAGGAGTTTCTAAAGAAATTGTCAAGAAGTCCATGAAATGGATTATTTAAATTTGGAGGTTTCCTGAGGTTTTAATTATGCAAATGAAATCTTAGGTTTTTAGGCTGAGAATAAGAAGTCTTCATGAATAATAAGTCTGGCAAAGCTGAGAATGCATAGTAGTTAGGGTTATGGGGAAGTTACATAATAAATGTTTCTCTTAAAAACAAAGGAAGAAAGTAGGAGCTATGTAGGTAATGAAGACATCACCAGAAGATCAGGAAAATAATAATAGTTATATATTTTCATAATTATGTAACTGGATATGTTTGTAGTTTAATTTCTTTATTAAAAAATCAATTTCATAAGGTGAGGTAACCTGTGAGTTGTGAGAAAGTGGAAAAGGAAATAAAGTTCAACTCCAAGGTGATAGTGAACAGAGTAAAATTATAGTTCTTGCAAAGGGAGATAATGAATTCCTAAAAGGTTTAGGTCAATATATTGAGAAGCAACTGAATAGTTAATTCTAATAGTAAAATAAAAATGAACCAAGTTGATTTTCAGGATGATAATAGGGTTAAAAATCTAGCTGTGAACATCATATATGTGACCTTGTAGTTAAGTAATGATAGCATAATTCAGTAAAGAGAATTCAGACAGAAAAAAGAGAAAAAGTGTTTGGAAGTCTTTATATGCGGGATGTGAGAGTAATTAAATGAAGTCACTCAGTGAAACAGAAAAGTTACTAAGAAGGGAGGAAAGGAACTTGCTTACTGCTGAATCCACAGTGACCCAGAAACATGGTGCTTAGCTGCAAGATATACCCTGAGGATAGCTTCACTCCTCATGTTTAGATTTTTCTTTATCTTCCAGATGTTTGCATATCCCATTTTTAATCAGTTAGACATATCCACATTTTCTTAAAGCAAATTAGTATTTGGTGCGATACCTAGAGCATAGAATCATAGTTGTATATTTTGTTTCATTATGTTATACTTTTATAATAAAAGGCTCCTTATAAAACATTACATGATGATGCTGAGTAACTATATTGATAAAATTTCTAGGGCAAGAAATTATAGAACTATTAGAACATTATACAAACGTGATAGTTACTACTGTATTAGTGAGAAATGAATATAGCAGTGAATTATAAAACTTATAATTTTAAAATCATATTTGCATTATCTTTTAAAACGACATATGGTATGGACAACGCTATAAATACAAAATGTAATCCCTGTGCAAATATCAGAAAGGTTTCATCTAAATTAAAGATATTAGATTAGCATATCTGTCCAAAACACAATTTAATGGAGGTAATAAACAGAATGATTGGTAAAATTTAATATTTTCTATGTATTTCTAAGTATTTTAGGATTTTACCTACATTACTTCAAACATAAGTTACTATAGATAGGAAATAAAATCTTTGGATTATTTTATTTGTTCATTATTTCAAAATGATTATGTTTTACTTTATTATTATTTAATTTAGTATACTAGAAAACAGTCATTAAAAATTAGTTTTCCTGAGCCCGGTGTGGTGGTGCATGCCTGTAATCCCAGCACTCGGGAGGCTGAGGCAGGAGGATCCCTGTGAATTCAAGACCAGCCTGGGCTACATACTGAGGTCAGTCTCAACTACATAGTGAGACCCTGTCTCAAAAAAAAAAAATAGTTTTCCTAAAGCAAAATAGGTTACTAATATCTATCAAAAGTTACTTACTTGATTACTTGGAATTAACAAATTTAGATAAAGAGTGCCGGGTATGGTGGGGCACGCCTGTAATCCCAGCACTCGGAGGCTGAGGCAGGAGGATCCCTGTGAGTTCGAGACCAGCCTGAGCTACATAGTGAGTTCCAGATTAGTCTCACTACATAGTGAGACCCTGTCTCAAAAAACCAAATAAATAAATAAATAAAATAAAATAAAATAAATACTTATATGTATATCTCTGTCTATATATTTCAACAGAGCTAACCAAGATTTGACAACTGCCTTAGTCACTTTCTCACTGAGAAGACCCAATACTAGACCTCCACTGTCTACAGGAGGAAAATTTTATTTTGGCTCACGTTTTGGAACGTGGATGGCAGTCTCCAAAACAGAAGCAGCATGGCAGTGGCACGGCGGAGGACAGCTGCTCACGTCATGGTGCCCAGAGAGCAGAAAGCAAAGGTAGAAGCCAGGTAAGGAGGTAAACTGCAATGTCCTACCCGCTCTGTCAATACCCCCAGCTCCCCAAAGCAAGCCAGCTGTGCTGCCCTCCAAATCCAGTCATCTTCCAAAGCTCCTCCTATACGGCATGAGCCTTGAGGAGGACGTCTAGATACAAACTATAACTATATATTGGGTGCTATCGTATGTTATCAATAGACAATGTACAACTTCAAAAATCATATGTGACATAATTTGGACAATATTACTTCAGTGTTAGAATTAATTTGCATAGTTACTTCCTCAAGAGCAAAGCAGGACACATCATAGAAAAAACTATGCACAAAATTAGGTGCCAACATTAAGTTTTCCCCTCCATGGATATTTTATTTTTGTCCTTCACAGTGTGTGTGTGTGTGTGTGTGTGTGCCACACAAATGGCCCCAAGATTGTATAATTTTATACATAATTGAGAATGTAGCTAAAATTTTACAGTCATTTATCCACAAGATTCCTCTTTTAAGTGTATTTATCTTTCACCTCTCTCATAAGTAATAATCAAGCCATAAATAATTTCATTTTTTAGGGAAAATACTGCATCTGTATTCTCAAACAGGCCACTGTGTGGTTATTTTTCCGAGAATATTCCATACTATGCACTCATTGCAGAGTTAGTATAACTACATTTGTATTCATTCTTTTCTAAGAAAAGATGATTGTTAGAATTGAAAATAGTAAGAAAACAGCTAAAGGGGAAGTGTGGAGGGGAAAGGAAATAAGGGAAAAGAAAAGAAGTGGAAAAAAAAAGAAAAAATGGAAACAAAGTCTTTGTAAATAGGGAAGGGTAAAGGGAGGGCAGGGGAATGGGAAGAAAAACAAGAACCAAGACATATCATGTAAAGGTACACGATCCCAGCGATAAATGTAACTGTATTGTTTGCTTCAAATGTACCAATCACCTTAGTGGGGGAAAAAAAAAGTAAAGGAAAACAGTATCAGGAAGCCTGTGGTAGAATTGCTTAATCTTGTAAGTGGAAAAATGCAGTTTGGAGATATCAGAGTTGGCCTATGTTTGTATGCATAGTTATCAACCATTTGACACAAAAGCTATTTTTATTCAACTGACTGCTCTATTCACTATATTTCAAATTATTTTCTATCAACAAAAAGTAGAAAATATTTCTGCACAAAGAGCCACATTTTTGCTTATAATTTTTGTACATGAAATATTCTATTCAACAGTGCATTTCTCCTACCACGCTCATTCTTTATGAATCCCATAGTAGAGGGCTTCAAATACTATCTAGGGTAGAATTTCTAGAATATGTAACCAGACTGATATCACAAATATTTGAGAAGCTCGACAGGCATTTAAATCATTCTGAATAATTTCAAAAATGTGTGTTAACTATTTTGAAATTCATAGGCTATTATATTTAAATAAAGATGAAAATGTTAGTTTCCCAAAATAAAAATAATCAAAAGCTCACCAGCATAGCAGTCATAAATTCAGATAACACTAGAGAAAAAACTTGAACTAGAATTGAGAAAGATATGAAAGAAAGTATACAGGTCTATGAATAAAAATTGACCATTTGGCATTAGATTATTTTTAATGAATTTTCTATTCAGTAAAGGCATCATAACACAAAATTTTATTTTCCAGAAGCTATTGTAAACATTTCTTAGTACACTAAATGTTGTGTATTTTTCTTAAGAAAGTATATGCTTAAAATTGAATTTTATAATTGTCTTCTAAATAAGAGTAATGAAAAGATGGATGTAAAGTTTGATATCTTATAGGAAATGTTATCATTATTACAAACTGGGGCATAATTTTTTTTTCTCAGGCAGGCTCTAACATTTAAATAGAACACTATTAGCGAGTGAAATTCCTTATTATGACTAGTAATAGTGGGCTTGTTTACCTTGTAATCTCTAAACCTGAAAATATGCGCTCTATGAAATTCCAAAAGCTAATATCTATGAGGTATAATCAACAAATACTGTGAATGTTTAAGTTTTAAAAATTATTACTTAAAGACACATTGCCAGTAATCGCCCTTCAAATGTTTCATTTCACTTTAAACACACGTATCTCAGCATACTTGCTATTTTCTGGAGAAATGCCGGAGGTCCTATTGTGTGAGTGTCTTCAGGTTTACTTGTATGCCTGCTTTCGTGTTCTGAATTGATTCAAAACATGCACTCGAATGGCCATGTGAAATTGGAGAAGAGCCAGAGGCACAAGACAAGATGGGTGGTGACACGCTGTAATGTTTTTGTACGACATTGTCACAAATATTTTGAAGCTATTCGGAATATCTAGGCAGCCACAAAAAGGCATTCATGAAAAAAGGTACTTCTGGAACTTCTTCTGAAAGTGACAAGAGTTATATGATAACTTTCCTTTACTATAGTTAAAGATAATTTAAATATTGACGATATTTGTTGATTATCTTTGCATATGTATCTTTGTGGTAGGATTATTTTATATCTATTAAACTGTGATGTGTTTCTTAAATTGAAAAACATTTATAAAGATTTTCTGCCCAGCAATTTGGTCACTGAATACAAAGACCAAAATTCCAGATGAAACCATTATGGCTTGTTAGATTGGTAGGCTTTCTACATTTTATAGATGTCTTCAAACTTCTAAAGATCAGATGTTTAACATAAATATTTCTTACTCTAAGGACAACTGTAGGTAATTCCTCTTCTCTGATATTTAAGGAGTGACCATTTGGTATTTTATTTTATTTTTTTAAATTTTGTTTTGTTTTGTTTTTTCAGACAGGGTCTCACTATGTAGTTGAGACTGACCTGGAACTCACTATGCAGCCCAGGCTGGTCTCAAACTCACAGAGATCCTCCTACCTCAGCCTCCCAAGTGCTGGGATTACAGGTACGCACCACTATGCCCGGCTATGAGTTGGTATTTCAATAAGAAAAACTTTAAGGTACATAGAATCCCAGGTTTGCTATGTAATAGTTCCTAATTTCACCTCTGAAGATGAAGAACCATGATATAATGGAAAAGAATGAATTGCACTTTTCTCCATTTGCACTTTTGCGGAAGATCTATTCCTGCAAATGCTTCTGTGTTAGTGAAACTCCTGATTACAAAATAGCATTTTCACTTAAGGTAATTCTAACTGACAGTCCTCTGCCTCAAGAGACTGATTACACCATTTCAAAGAATTTTCATTCCAATTTTTTCTTCCAAATTTAAAAAGTGTATCACATTTGCACTAACAACAGACACATTGAGAAAGTGGTACATGTGCATTATAATGTGTGTGTGTGTGTGTGTGTGTGTTTGTGTTTGTACCAGGGATTGAATATGGTACCTTGCGCTTGTTAGACAGGCAGTGGAACCACTGAGCTAAATCTCTAGCACCCAGTAGTAATTTTTTAAACCTCTCCTCCCTTTCCACTTCCTCCACTTCCTTCAATATCTTAGTCCGCTGTCCATTTGCACAAGATACATCTCCGTGTTTTTTATTAGCTATTTTTATTTTACTTTTGATTTATACTTTGGATTTCTTACTTAAGAAAAACTATGTGATAATTAAGTTTCTGCATCTGTTATGAGGGTTTGGAACTATTCCAGTTTCTTACGCTGAACAAAGACTTGAATAAGAAAGCATACAAAAGACACTGAGGTTTTACATTTACTAAATATATTAAGGAATAGAAAAAGCCTACACTCTGCAGCATAAGTGTGGGACAATTAAAGGTAGGAAAAGGAATACCACACTTCACAGAGTGCAGAGTGAGCCACTGAAAGAACTTACAGTGGTCGTGAGGTTAACAGCAACCATCTTTTGTTCCCACATTCTTACATCAGACTGAGGTCATCCTATCAAAAACCTGCTTGAGGCCGGGGATTTAGCTCAGCGGTTAGGTGGCCTGCCTTGCAAGCTCAAGGACCTGAGTTCAATCCCCAGTACCAAAAAACAAAAAAACAAAAACAAAAAACATAAAAAACAGTGCTTAATTCTGCATCAGAAGAATTGAAGATCGCATTATTGATTGGTCCCATATGTAGGATCTGGGTACATGTGTTGTGGATCTCCATGATTGCTGAGCAATGCTCAATTGCCCAGCTAAACTGCTATGCCCTAATCACCTGCCTCCTGTCCATTTTATTGTACTTAACATTATGATCTCAAGGTATGTTGCTTTTCTTACAAATTAGTCAAATTTATTATTCTTTATGGAACAGTCGTACTCCATTATGAACAAACACCAAATTTCAATTATCCATTCTGCTGTTATTGAACACATAGGCAACTCTAGGATTTAGTACAGATTTTTCTGCTATGAAAATGGGTAGAAAGGCATCAATGAAATATCAAGTAATAAACTCTATTGGGAAGATACCAACAAGGAGAATATCTATGTCAAGTGGAATTTCTATTTTTAGTGGGGTTTTTTTTTGCCTTTAACATTTTTACTTTAGACTGTAAAAACAAAAACAACCAACCAACCAAAAAATGTGAAATAAGTTCATCAAATGATGTAAAGTCATCCTTTCTGGAAAATCAGAATGTAGAGCCTACCACAAAGAAATGACGCTCAGTTAACGTACATTAAATTTAGAAGTAAACTAAAGTAATATCAGTTTAACTTCTGAAAATTCTAGATTTTATTCACTTCCCTGCAGTAAGCATAACCAAGTAAGTTAGTCTTCCTTATAATTATCACCTAAAATATAAAAATGCATTATTAACCAAACAGTTATCTTCATTGATCTCACTGGAAACTCTTTACAAGTTATTTTCCCCCTTTAAATGATGAATTATCTTAGTATGTCACTAATTTCTGTAACAACAACAACAGCAGCAAAAATGAAAAGCACAACTATGCAAGCAACTTAAACCCACTCTACTACTAGTGGGAAAACTGTTTTGGTTCTTCAGGAAAAAGTTAATTTCATAGTTATACTCCAATATTATAGGATGCAAAGAACCAAACTGCAACAATGACTGAACAAGCTTCAGAAAATCTGTGCATTCAGTAAAACTATATTTATATATTTATACTGACAATCAAACTATATTTAAAATTCTAGTGAAAGCAAACTGATCTTTAAAATATCAATCCCTTAAAAAAATTACCAAGTCTACCAAGAAAATACAAAAATATAAGTATGTAAATAAATAATAGTTGCATTTAGGCTATTACAGTGCAGGTTATCCTCAAGGCCACATACAGCCTTTTTCACTGCTGCTTACACTCTGCGGGGTTTTTCTCCTTCTTTGGGTCATAGTCGGGATCCTTTTCCTCATGTCCTTCTTCCCCCTCCAATCTGCTTTTTTACCTTCTTCTTCTTCATCATCTTCATCTTCATCAGTAGCTTCTTTAGTGAAGGACAGCACCGATCTTGGGATTATACACTCAGGTAAAAAGTGACCAGTTTCAGTCTGCAGCAAGCAAACCTTCAGCAGCACTGTCCAGATCTCCACTCTCACCTCAAGAACTTCAGGAGGAGGGGGGAAAAAAGAAAAAAGAAAAAATCATGGAAATTGTTTTAGACACTGTACAAACTGTCCCACATCCCTTACACTTCTGGTTCTTTTTAATGGTTTTCAAAGTGATCTTTTTTCCAATCTATTTGGCACAATGTACAGACTATAATGTCTGGTGCATCAAATGAAAAGGGATCAGAATCATCTGTTTCAGAGCTCATCCTATATGTCTCTGTCAACACCTCATTTGTGAGATGTTCATTGGGTTCAAAGTGAAATTCTAAAATAAAATTCACAGGCTGACCAGCATCTGAGAACTTCACTTTAATGTCCTTCAAATGCTTCAGAATAGGTTAATCATGTTCCTGAAATATGTCACTGAGCAAGTAAACATTCTTAAACATAGCCCAAATAGCAAAACTCTTTTTTCTCATCTTTAGTTTTGGCCTTTTCTTTCAGCTCCTCCCAAATTTCTTCTTGCTCACCTGGTTTCCATTCACATTCTTCTGTGGGTTCATAAATTGCATTAATGATTTCAAATCACTTATCAAATAGAGTTGATAGAGAACAGCGTACTTCCTTTCAAGATCATGAACTTCCTCATAGAATTTGGCTTCTATCTGTGTGTATTTAACGTGAAGGTTTTTGAGAGTGTTCATTCTTCTTTTCTCTACCCTACACAAGTTTTCAACATATCCCGATGTCTACCAGACCATCAAGTCCTTCTTGAATGGCTGCAAGAATCTGAGGATTCTGCACCATCTGAAGTCTGCTGACATGCTTTGAATTTTGTTCCTTCACCAGTTTCTTCTTCTTCTACTTCTTCAACATCATCCAAATCCTGATGAAGTTCATAGTGATCTTTGCTGTCAACGTCTGCATGTTGTAAGAACTGCAAATCTCGGAGGCTAGTTTGGGGAACTAGGTTGCCAGAGACAGAGAGTGACTCAAAGCAGCCACAGTGGCCCGAAGAGCAGGAGGCAGAACCATGAGCAGGTGGTGCTAAAAAGGCTATTTGTTTTAGTTTTTTGAGGAATGTCTATATTGATTTCCATAGTAGTTGTAAGTTTCCATTCCCACCAAAAAGTGAAGAGTGCCATTTTCATCACAGATTCACCGGCATTTGCTATTGTTTGATGGCAGCCATTCTATTTGGAATAAGATGAAATATCAATGTTATTTTTAAATGACATCTGTGTAATGGCTCTAGTTGTTGATTATTTTTCCACCTATTTATTGGCCATTAGTACTTCTTCTTATGAGAAATCTATTCAATTCTTCTTATGAGACATCTATTCACTTCAGTTGTCCACTTCTTGAGTGGTCTTTTATTTTGGAGGGTCTACTATTTTTTAGTCCTTCATATATTGTAGATATTACCAGTAGTCATCTTACCAAGTAGCTACTGGCAACATTTTTCCCATTCTGTAAGTTAACTTTTCACTCTATTGATCATTTCCTTTGGAGTGCAGAAGCTTTTTGCTTTTGATCTAATACAATTCCACATATTCCTTGTTGATGCCATTTCTTGAACAGGTGAGGTTCTGTCCAGACAGTCCTTGTTTAGATCTGTGGTCTCAAGAGTTTAAACTGTTTTGTCCACAAGTTGACTAAGTGTTTCTCTTTTAATATTTTATTCTTTGATCCATTTTGGTTTCATTTTTAGTACATAGTGAGAAATAAGTGTCTAGATCAACTATCTGCTTGTGTATACCCAGGTATCCTAGCACTATTTGTTAAGGAGGCCATCTTTCCTACAGCGCATGGTTTTGACAATGTTGTGAAAGGTCAAATGGCTGAATGCACTTGGTGCTATTTTTGTATTCTCTACTCTGTTCCCTTAGCACACATTAATGATGTTATGGCAGTGCCTAGTAATTTTTGTCACTGTACTATTGTATGCAATTTGAAATCCAGAATTTTGATAACTCTTGCTTTGTTCATGTTGATCAGGATCACTTTTGATATTATCATTGTCTTTGGTTTCAAGATGAATTTTACGATTCTTCTTCCCAGTTCTGTAAGGAATGTTGGTATTTTGATTAGTATTGCATTAAATCTATATCTTAGCTTTGGTTGTACTGCCATTTAGGGAATATTTGATTTGCCTCTCCAGGAACAGAGGATATCTTTCCATTTTCTGAGGTCATCTTCAATTTCTTTTCTCAGACTGCTATAATTTTTATTAAGAGTCCTCTCAATTCCTTCATTAGGTTAATTCTAATGTATTTATCTTTAGTATCATATATGGTACTATTATTCTAATTTCTTTTACAGTGTGTTTATATTTGGTATTCATGAATGCTAATGATTTTTGTTGATTTTGTGTCCTGCTATCTTGCTAAGTTTATTGATTACTTCTACATTATTATATTAAATAGGAGTGGTAAAAACTAGTATTCCTGCCTTGTTCTTTATTTCAAAGGAAAAGAAAAAAAAATGCTGGGGATTTAGTTCAGTGGTGACGTCGCCTGCCTCGCAAGTGCAAGGTCTCAAGATCTCGATCCCCAGCACCCTCAAAAAAAAAAGAAAAAAAAAGGAAATGTTTTCATTTTTTCCTCATTTAATGCTTTAAAGGTAAAAGAAAAAAACAAATTATTAATGTTTTACACTTTTAATTAGAAACTAGATCATTTTCAATGTAATTGAAAGATGAACTAAATATTCCTTCTTATTATTACATATTATATATATATTACTATTATATATGTTACTATTACATAGTATATATACACATATATATTTTCTAGTTATATATATAAAATATATTTTTTCTAGTTTTTTATGAAAACATTTTTGTCTAAAGAAAGAACATTGCTCAGGGAATAATTTTATAGGATTTGACTCTCCTTATAAATTTAAACAAAAATTTAGGACCACAGTTTAAAAATCAATTATACACTAATAACAAAGGATTTATATATGAAATACAAAACCAGAAAAATAATTTTTAAAGTAAGTTTCTACTTATGACTTTTAGATCTGAAAGGTCTACTTGAAGATCACACTAACACACACACATACATAAATTTTAAAAATGAAAAAATTTTGGACTTTCCTAACAATGTATGTAAAACAGATTTATAACAAAATGCAATGTAAAAATGTTGAAAGGAAAATAACAAAATTAAGAAAAAACTATTTCAACTGATTTAACAAAGACTTGCTACTTTGAATAGGTAAGGAATTTCCACAAACCAATGAAAGAATTAAAGTATAAAATATGTTCAAAAAGAACAAAACCATAAACATTGCCAAGGAATGGAGATAAAATTTGTAAATAAATAATATTTACTTATTTATAATAAAATATTGACACCTACAGCAGTGAAATGTGAAGTAAATTAAACAGTGATTATGTCTTACATCACACATCCAATGGACTATAATTCAAAACTGTATATTAAATACTTGTAAACCTTGACATATGGACTAGTAGAGAATGAAAAGTGACATAGCTGACTATTTCTGATGGAAGTTGATTGCATCTGTTAAACTTAGATAAGGTAGCTGGTGTCCCACCAATCTTACTTTTTTCCCTCTTTACGCCAGAGACACACTCATATATCTGAATCATTTACATTATTTTGCTAATAACCCTTTAGAAGATGGTCAAAATTTGAAACTAGTTAAAAGTGCATTTACAGTGATATATTAAATTATGTAGATGTCACAAAAGATAATCATGAAACATTTTGAAAGAATGATATAGGTCCAAATGTATTAACAAAATGTTCCTCAAAAGATATTAATTAAAGTAAAGGTAAGTAGTATAAACATACAGAAGATATGAGTTCCTTTATATATTTTTTAAAACACTATGTCTTTTTCAACATTTTAAACAAGCCTCTGGACTGTTATAATCTTAGTAAATAACTGTACTTATTTTTCCTTAGTAAGTGCAAAAGAAAAAAATCAGGATTCAGGAACCAAGCCATACCCTGTTTTTCTTATAATGTTAAAAAAATACAAGGATTTCAGATTTAAATTTGCTGAATTTGTATCTCCATTAATTTGAATCACAGTCAACCAAAACTATTGTATCAAAAATCATAAATGAGAAAAAAAACAATCCAATTGATATATGATATTAGAAATCTTTAGAAATAATGATACAGACGTGGACATAGGTAGGCAGAGTGCTTCATTATCAAGATTGTATAAGCAGGCTGGGGATTTAGCTCAGTGGATCCGCCACCTACCTTGCAAGCACAAAGTCTTTAGTTTGATCCCCAGTACCAAAAAAAAAAAAAAAAAAAAAAAAATTTTACCCCAAACAAAAAAAAAAAAAAAAAAAAAAAAAAAAATGTATAAGCAGAAAAGCCTTATCTCATGACTGAAACAAATGTTTAAAAGAAAACTAAAGCTTTCTCCAGAATGATTACTGTGCATTTTGCTTATATTATAAGCAAAACATATTATATGTATATTGTATAAAATATATTATATTTATTTGACTTTGAGAAAAAATATTCAGCTTCACAAGTGTTATGAAAAAGTTAAACAGCATAAAAGGAATGCAGTTAAATATTTTAGTTTGTTAAATCTTAATGAATCCTGGAAATCAGAGTGGTTTGAACATTAAGATAATGTGACAAACAGACTAACATACTACTGGCTGGGCATTCTTACATTTGGAAGTATAAATTGTTTTGCTTCTCAGAAAAAGTTATGTTCCAGCAGCCAGTATAAAGTCTGTTTTAGGTTTAGTAGAAGGAGTCCTTAAAGGTCATCTTTTACTAGACATTTGTTGAAATAGCAGAGTTAAGGTTTATAGCAAAAAGGGGCTGTTCCACTAGAGAGCTTCTTTACTATGTCTATGAGAAAAAATAGAGTTTTGTCAAAAGCATTAATCTTTGTCCAAGTAAACATCCATGCTGTGTTTCTTCCTAATTATGTGAAATAGATGAGTCCCTGTTTACATGGGCAATAATTTCCACAACTCTGGAATGACATACCAGGAAACAGTAATATGGCTTCAATACTTTCCATTGTAGTTTGTGGATTTTTTTTTTTTTTTTTTTTTTTTTTTTTTTTTTTTTTTTAGCTGTTCTGAGCTATGCCATTTTAAAAGCCTTTGGGAAGTCAAGTTCTTTTTATAGTCCCCTTTTCAAGTGCATTCACTTATGGGCATTCTTTCTTTCAGGATAGTTTGCTTTTGGTTACATGAAAATTGGGTTAAAAATAATTCATTGGGGCCAATTTAAATATTCAAATTTTAAAATTCCAGAAAACCCTTTAAGGACTTTTAAATAACATTCTGTTGCAGTATGTGTAAAGGCAATTTATACATACTAACTACAACTTTTGAGAGTTTTCTTCTTGACAAAAAATTGCTTTGGGATATTGACTTGTGTTTGTCAGTGTTTTAAATTTTGTGGGTAAAGTAGAATAATTATTAAAAATTAAATTAAATGATTAGAAGAGTAAAACATTGGAGTTACTTATAATTAAATTAAAATACTAATGAAATCTGTTAAGGATAAATGCATATATTCTTTGCTTCTTACAACTTTTTAAAGAATAGTATATTAAATTATATTAAATGTGTTTCATAGATTGTTGTTATATGTATCTGTACAACACTGATATAAGGCCAAAAGCTATTAAACCCTTTAATAAATTTCAGAGTAACTTTTCTGGAAGGACATTATAGTTATTTTCTGAAAATCTCAAATATCTGAAAATGGAGACTTTTTTGTGAAACTCGAAGCCAAATTAAGAATGAATTTTAAATGTTTCCAGTTGAATGAGAGTTATAATGGTTCATTTTAAGATATACTAAAGTTAATAATTTAAATAAGCATGACTAGTTTAATGTTGTATTAACAGTTGGCTTTACCAAAAGGAGGAGCAGGAGGAGGAGGAGGAGAATCTTGTGTTGTGAAATTAAATAGCAATGGCTTACTTTGTTTGTTGTTGGGTTTGTTCACATTACCTAATGCTGATAGATTTAAGAAACACTGAAAAGATTTGCTTACTTCTCTACAGTAGATAAACTGTTATTATTTTGTGGTCTTGTTTTGCTAAGTAAATACTTAACATGATTATTAGAAATCACTTTCTTTTTGTAGAAATGTCCTGTAAATTTCAAGAAACAAAGATTTGGGGCTTTTCTTGCCTCAAGTATGTTATATATTCTGTTCTAAATGTGATACATTTTGGGACAAAAATATGAGTTAATGGCTTGAGTATCAATACCATGGATAACCCATGAATGGAGTGGCATTATTTTACAATAGAGTAAAAGTTATGTTTTTGTTGAAAAGTGATCACATACATTAGCTGTATAACTTTTGAGTGAAATATTTCTAGGCTCAATTTGTCCCAAGAAAAACATTTTACACTAATAGTTTCTCTGGTGTGAAAAACTATAATCATAAATAACATCCAAATGGTATAATTGATAATGTGAAATAGGAAGCAAAGGTGTAGGGGAAGTGGGAAGGGTAGGGGAAAGGAAATAAGGGAAAAGAAAAAAATGAGAAAATGAAAAACTGGAAATAAAGTTTTTGTAAACAGGGAAGGGAGGAGGGGTTGAAGGGAGGGCAGCGGTATGGGGGAAAAATGAGAAACAAGACCTGTCACGTAAAGGTATAAAATCCCAATGATGAATCTAACTGTACTGTATACCTAAAATGTACCAATAAACTCAATGAGGAAAAAAAAAGAAAAAGAAAAATATTTTACAAATTTAAAAATTTAATGTAGAAAGATAATGTTAGAATCTTTGCTAAAAACAAAAAGGCTTAGGATATTCATCTGTTCTTAGTAAAATTTAAAACAAAACTTTAATAAATATATTAAATTTGTTAAAATAATTTCTTGTGTTCATTACTGTCTTGTTAGGATTAATGTTTTAAATAATTAAGTGTTTGAGTTCATATTTGCTTAGATACTTCTTTCAACTTTTGTTTTAAAATTCTGGTCATCTAATCTACATTATCTAAGCTATGTGATTTTCCTTATTTTAAAGATGTGATAATCATGGTATAATCAGTCCTAGTTCAATTGTTGCTTCAACATGATATAAAAGTAACTAATTTGTTTCACTAAATTATTATCTATAAGCAATCTATTTAAGCAATTTTTATTGTTATCTATCTAAGCAATTGTAAATTGCTTATAGTCATATAACTGGTAGAAAAGCATGTTCTCATTGGTCTATAACAGATACTCTTGCTCAAAAATGTTTGTCCTTAATAAAATAGACATCAATTCTTAGACACAGTATTAAAAATAATTTACAGTTCTGTATGTGAAGAGATAACCCACAATGTGGGAAAAAATTTTCACTAGCTGTTCCTCAGACAATAGTCTACTATCTAGAATATGTAAAGAACTTTAAAAAATCAGACCTCCCAATTGTAAAGACCCAATCCAAAAATGGTCATCTGAAATGAGTATACCCATGAAATATTAAGGTGTTACTAGACTGTAATTCTTAACATTGGCATTAGTAAATTGTACACTTTATTGCAAATGGTAATTCACTTTCCATGGTGAAAAGCAGGATATCTTAAATATTTGCTTGATATAACTTTGTGGCAGAATTAAGCTTACCTCACAGAAATATTGGATTTCTTTAACTAAACTGGTTAACATTGTTCTAAATTCAAGTCTGCTGTAAGACAATTTTTTTAGTCTTATTAGATTGTTTTATTAATTAATTTTGTTGGAACATTATAGATCTACATAATGATCACATTCATCTTAGAAAATTATCTGTACCTAATATACCTTGATTTTTCTATTTTTCCAAATCCCCATCTGCTCTCTTCAACACCTTTTCCCCTCCTCATTTATAGAAGCATCACATTCATATTTTTCTTTTTATTCTTTTCCATTCCTTTTTTCTCCTCCCCCTTCCCTTTTTTCCTTCCCATTTTAACATTTATTCCTATTTCCCAATATCTATAATGTATATTGATCCTTATTTATCCCTTATTTTTGCATACCAGAGAAACTATGCAATATTTAAACATGTATATTTGATTTATTTCACAAGAGTATGATCCCAAGGTGCACCCATTTATCTAGAAATGCCTCAAGTTTATTATTCTTTATGGCAGAGTAGCACTCCACTGTATATATTTTTAAAACCTGCGTCTTCTTTATCCTTTCACTCATTAAAGGGTATTTGGGCTATTTCCAAGATTTAGCTATTAGAGACTGTTCTGGTATAAACATATGTGTGCATATATCATTGTGGTGTAGTGCTTTTCATTCTTTCAGAAAGATGTCAAGAAGATAGCTGGGTCAACTAAAATCTCTAGTTTTAGTTGTTTGAGGAATTTCCACACTTATTTCCATAACGGTTGCACCATTCTACACCCCACCAGGTGTGGGAAAGGTTTGTTTTTCCCCTCATCCAGGCAAACATTTGTTCTTTGTTAGTTTCTTGATAATAGTCATTGTTTTTGGAGTGAGATGGCGTCTCGATGTTGTTTTAATTTGCATCACATTAATTGCCAGTGATGTTGAACATTTTGTCAATATTTGTTGTTTGTACTTTGTGTGAGAAGTATCAATTCATTTCAGATAACCATTTCTAGATTGGGTCTTTAAATTTGGTAGGTTTGATCTTTTTCAATTCTTTAGATATTTTAGATTTTAGTTACTTGAGGAACAGCAGCCAAAAATTTCTCTCCACTTGGTGCTGTCTCCTGTCAGTGATTTCTTTTGCTGTCCAAAAGCTTTTAAATATGATGAGATCCCATTTGTTGATTGTTTGTGATATTACCTGTGTTGTTGGTGTTTTGCTCACAAAATCTGTCTACAACTATGTCTTCAAGAGTTCTACCTGTTCTCTCTTCCAGCATATTTAGTATTTCTGTATTAATATTTAGATCTTTGATCCATTTTGATTTCTTAGTGCATGGTGGGAAACATGGGTCTAATTTTAATCTTCAGCATGTGGAAAGCCAATTTTCCCAGTCCCATTTATTGGGAAAGCTAGCATTTTTCCAGAAAAAGTTTTGGCTCCTTTGTGTGTGTGTGTGTGTGTGTGTGTGTGTGTGTGTGTGTGTGTGGTACTGGGGATCGAACTTGGGCTCTTGTGCTTGCAAGGCAGGCAGGCTCCAGAACTACTGAGCTAAATCCTCACCCTTTACCAAAGATAAATTTTTGGCTGAATGTATTTGGAGTTGTTTCTTCTAATCTGTTCTAATCTGTTCCATTGATCCGTGGGTGATTTTTTGGTGGGTGGATTCTTTTTGCTTATGTTTGTTTGTTTGCGTTTTTTTACAGTACCATGTTGCTTATATTGTAGTAGCTTTGTAGTATGATTTCAAGTTAGGGTTTATGGTGCCCTCTGCTTTGTCTTTGTTGCCCAGAATTGCTTTCACTAAGTCTCTTTTTGTTCCAAGTTGCATTTCAGGGTTCCTTTCTCTAATTCTGTGGAATATGCTTTTGGTATTTTGATCAGGATTGCATTATATCTATATAACAGCTTTGAAAGTATGGCTATTTTCACTACATTGGTTATTCCTGCCAAAGAACAAGGGATGACTTTCTTCCTCTGATATCCTCTTCCATCACCTTTTTCAGATTACTGAAGTTTACAATGTAAATGTCTTTTATTTCCTTTGTTAGATGGATTCCTAAGTATTCCTTTCATTGTTGTTATTGTGAAAGCATTGGTTTCCCTAATTTCTCCCTTAGTGAGTTTGCTATTTGTTAACAGCAATGTTATTGATTTTTGAGAGTTGACTTTATATCCAGCTATGCTATTGAATTTGTTGATTAGATGTATAATTATTTTAAGTAAAATTTTAAGGTCTTCTACATAGTATATCATGTCATCTCCAAATACAGATAATTTAGCTTCTTCCTTTCCTGTCCTTATTCCTTTTATTTCCTTCTCTTATAAATTACTCTGGCTAATGCTTCCATGGGTATATTGAACAGAAGTGGTGATAATGGATATTATTGTCTTGTTGCTGATTTTAAAGTGAAAATTTTAAGTTTTTGAACATTTAGTATCATATTAGTATTGCTTTGACATAGATGGCTTTCATCAGATTGAGATAAGGACCTTCTATAACAATTTTCATCATGAATGGGTGTAAGACTTTGCCAAATGCTTTTTCTGCATCTATTGAGATGATTATGTTTGTTTCATCCTTGATTTTGTTAATGTGGTGTATTGCATTTACTGATTTATGTATGTTGAAATATCCCTGTATCCTTGGGATGAATTCTACTCGGCCATGGTGTACAATCTTCTTGATGATTTGTTGCATTCTGTTTTCCAGTATCTTACTGAGGATTTTTGCATCTATGTTCATTAGGGAGATTGACCTGTAGTTCTCTTTATTGCTTGAATCCTTCTCTGGTTTTAGTATCAAGGTAATACTTGCTGTCATTAGATCATATGTTAGTTACTTTTCTCTCATTGTTGAGACAAAACACCTGACACCCAAAGTTAGAGGGGAAGGAGTTTGTCTGGCTTACAGTTTGTAGAGATTTCAGTCCATACTCAGCTGGCTCCAAGGAAGGATGGCAAACAGTCACAGCAGAGGAGAAACAACATGGTGCACACAAGGAAGCAAAGGTAACAAAAGGGTGAACAGCATCTCCCTGCCCCTTGTGTCTTATTCAGACTAGTTAGTGGGGGTAGCACTCACAACCTTAATCCTAGTGCCCTTGTGCAGAGCATTGTTTCATGAATCAATTCCAGTCTCACACTCTAGATCAAGCCTATGACCACATGAGAGTTTCGGGGACATCTAGACCCAAACCATAACCGATCTCTAAATTTCTTATAAAATACAATAGTGAATCTGTCAAACTCTAGGTTTTTCTTTGCTGGTAGTTTAAAAATTGCATCTGCAATTTCTTTGACTAATATTACATTTTTAGAATCTTTATATCTTCTAGGGGTTGGGGAAATAGCTCTGTGGTGCCATTTCTTGCCTGGCAAGAGCAAGGTCCAGAGTTTGATCCCCAGTACTGGGGAAAAAAGAATAACTTTTATATCTTCTTAATTCAGCTTTGGTAATTCATATGGATCTGGGAATTTGTCCATTTCTTTGGTATTTTCTACCTTATTAGAATACAGATTGTTAAAAATGTTCCACATCCCTGATCATTTGAGAGATGCAGATGAAAACAACACTGAGATTCCACCTCACCCCACAAAGAATGGCTGCTATCAAGAAATAACACAATAACAAATGTTGGCGGTGTTGTGGGGAGAAAGGAACCCTTCTCCATTGTTGGTGGGAGTGCAGACTGGTGCAACCACTATGAAAATAAATATGGAGATACCTCAAAGAGCTTGGAATGGAGGTTCCATTTGACCCAGCCATCCCTCTGCTGGGTATCTTTCCAAAAGAGCTAAAAGAATCATATCACAGAGAAGTATGCGCACCCATGTTTATAGTGGCACAGTTTATAATAGCTAAATCTTGGAAACAGCCTATTTGCCCATCCGTTGGAAACTGGACACAGAAAATATGGTTTTTCTATAAAATGGAATATTACTCAGCCATAAAGAGCGAGAGAATAGATTCATTCATAGGAAAATGGATACATATTGAAGATATACTCCTAAGTGAAATAAATAAGTCCCAATAAGGAAATATATAAATAATGTTCCATATCACTGGTTATTTGAGAGATGCAGATGCAAACAACACTGAGATTCTACCTCACCCCACAAAGAATGGCTGCTATCAAGAAATCAAACAATAACAAATGTTGGCGGGGATCTAGGGAGAAAGGAACCCTTCTCCATTGTTGGTGGGAGTGCAGACTGTTGCAACCACTATGGAAATCAATATGGAGATACCTCAAACATCTTGGACTAGAGGTTCCATTTGACCCAGCCATCCCTCTGCTGGGAATCTTTCCAAAAGAATTAAAAGAATCATATCACAGAGAAGTATGCGCACCCATGTTTATAGTGGCACAGTTTATAATAGCTAAATCTTGGAAACAGCCTATTTGCCCATCCGTTGGAAACTGGATAAAGAAAATATGGTTTTTCTATAAAATGGAATATTACTATATTACTCAGCCATAAAGAATGAGAAAATAGATTCATTCATAGAAAAATGGATACATATTGAAGATATACTCCTAAGTGAAATAAATAAGTCACACATGCATAAATACCGAATAGTTTCTCTGGTGTGAATAATCTGCAATAAATAATACAGAAGATCCTAATAAGATTACTGACATTGAGAAATGGGAAGAAAGGAGCTAAAAGTGTAGGGAAGGTGGGACGGGTAGGGGAAGGGTAAAAAGGGAAAAGAAAAAAATGTGAGAGAATGAAAAGATGGAAATAAAGTGTTTGTAGATGGGGAGGAGAGGAGGGGGTGAAGGGAGGGCAGGCACAAGGGGAAAAAATGAGAATCAAGACTTGTCATGTAGAGGTACAAGATCCCAACAATGAATGTAACTGTACTGTATCCCTAAAATGTACCAATAAACTCAATTAAAGCTGGAAAAAAAAAGAGAATACAGATTGTTGAAATAGGTATTGATGATCTTCTGGACTTCTCCAAAATCTGTTGTGATTTCATCCTTTTCATTCCAAATTGCATGGATTTGAGTCTTTCCTGTTTTGATAAGATTAATGAAGAGTTTGCCTGCTTTATTTAATTATTCAAAAAACCATCTCTTCATTTCATTGATTCTTTGAATTGTTTTGTTGGTCTCAATTTCATTAATTTTTCTTCTGATTTTTATAATTTGCCCCTTATGTGTCCTTTGGATTCAACTTGCCTTAACATTTTCTTCTAGTAGCTTGAGGTTTAACATTAGGTTGTGTATTTGAGCTCACTGTTTTCTTGATGTAAGAATTCATTGTACAGTTTTCCTTCACAGGACTGCATTAATTATGTCCCACAGGTTTCAGTCTGTTGCATTGGCATTATTATTTAACTAATTTCTTTTTAAATTTTATCTGTGACTCATTGGTCATTCAGGAGGGTGTTATTTAATTTCCATTTGTTTATGAAGATTTTGTGGTTTCTTTTCACATTGATTTCCAATTTCATTATATTATGATCTAATAACATGCATGGAATATTTTCAATCTTTTTGTATTTACTTATGCGGTCTATTTTGGAGAACTTCTCATGGGTAGCTGAGAAGAATGTGTATTCTGATGCTGTAGGGTGGAACACTGAAGACAACATCTAAGTCCATTTCTTCAAAGGTTTAGTTCACCTCTGATATAACTTCATGGATTATTTTTGTGTGTGTGTGTGTGTGTGTGTGTGTGTGTGTGTAGTTTATCTATTTGTGAGAGTGAGGTATTGAGGTCCTCCATTATAGTTGTATTACTGCTTATTTGATTTTCCATGTCTGTTTTCATACTTTTTTATATAGTTGCACGTACTGGTATTTGGTATATATTCATTATTATTTTATCCTATAGGATTGTTCCCTTATAGAGTATGTAGTGACCTTCTTTGTCTCTTTTGATCAGTCTTGGCTTGAAACCCACTTAACAAATAGAATAACTATCCTTTCCTGTCACATTGAGCATAGTTTTCCATCCTATGACCTTCAATTTATAAATATATTTTTTAGTTAAATGTATTTATTGTATATAGTATGTTGTGAAATCTTGTTTCTTAATGCACTCATCCAATCATTTTCTTTGGATTGGTGAATTGAGACCATTTACATTGACAGTTATAGCTAATATGCATCGAATGATCCTTGTCATATAATTTTTCTGTTGATGGCTCCCTTTTTTACCCCTCTGTTTAAATACTTGTCTTGACTGGTAGTTTCATTCTATTGCAGTTAATGGGATTGTAGCCTTCATTATCTCTTGCTAGAATATCCTTAAGAAGATTTTTGGAGTGCTTGTTTGATTCTCATGGATTTTTCTAGGTGTTTTTGTCTTGGAAGTATCTTATTTTCCCATCAATTTTGAAAGATGTTTTTGTTGGGTATGTCAATCTGGGTTGGAGGTTATTTTCTTTCAGTGCTTAAAATATTTTACTCAAGCTTTCATCCATCTAAGAGCTTGTGTTGAGAGGTCTGCTGTGATTCTGATGGGCCTTCCTTTTTAGGTGATTTCTTTTTCTCTAACAGCCTTTAATATTATTTTCTTGTGTTGAATTTCGGGAATTCTGATTATTATATGTTTGGTATAGATTTGCTTTTTGATCACTGCCTATGGAGTTCTACATGTCTTACTTATCTGTACATCAAATTCCTTTTCCTGCTTGGGGAATTTTCTGCCATTACTTCTGTGTGGTTTTTTTAAAGTCATTTGTGTTATCTCCTGCCCTTTCATCTACTCTGATCAATCTTATGTTGTTCTTCTTTGCATCACCTAGTAGATTTTGCATTGATTTTTTTGTGGTTCCTTGCTATTTTTAAGAAATATTTATTTTTCATTAGGATCTTATGTACTATTATAGTTTTTCACACCAGAGAAACTATTTGGTATTTACACGTGTGACTTATTTATTTCACTTAGGAGTATATCCTCAATATGTATCCATTTTCCTATGAATGAATCTAATTTCTTATTCTTTATGGCTGAATAGCATTTTTGTGATCACTAACCCAAATCTGTACACTACATTTGATATTCTGACCTTCCATTGGCTTATTGTACAGTGTATAATTTAGATAGAATGTTTAATTTCCTGGATATCTGAATCTGTTTCACAGATTCCATTTTTTCCTATGTTGGGCATTCATGATTTCCATCATTTCCTTAAGCTCCTCTTTTTTTTTTTTTTTTTTTTTTATCTGTATCTTCCCTACATTCACCAACCACGTACTTTATTTTGGTCATCATCTCTTTAATTACCTGATACATTATTTCTAATTGGATTTTTTCTAAAGGCTCATTTATCTAGTTTATTACTTCTATTGTTAGCCATTTCAGAGAGTTCACATAGGTGGCTTTTGAATTATTCCACCTTACTGCCCCACTGCCCAGATTTGCCTTAGGCAAGCTCAAAGTCTGGTGTTCCATCTTCCTTTGTGTCTTCTCATTTTCTATTTTAAAAATTTTCATTCCTGCAATTTTTCTTCTAAATTGCCTACTGTAGGTAGCTTTATTGCTAGCATTTAGAATTCCTTAGGAAATGACTACTTTTCAGAGATACAGCCTAGGTGTAGCTGGGTTTTGTCTTTTTTTTTTTTTTTTATTGAGTTTATTGGTACATTTAGGGATACAGTACAGTTACATTCAAGAAATACCGAATAGTTTCTCTGGTGTGAATAAACTGTAATAGTATATAAGATACTAATGGTATAATGGACAATGTGAAATAGGAAGAAAGGGGCTAAAAGTAGGGAAAGTTGCAAGTGGGAAGTGTAGGGAAAGTGGGAAGGGTAGAGGAAAGCTAATAAGGGAAAAAAAATATGAGAAAATGGAAAAATGGAAATGAAGTGTTTGTAAAGAGGGAAGGGAGGAGGGGGTAAAGGGAGGGCAGGGACAAGGAGAAAAAATGAGAACCTAGACCTGCCTTGTAAAGGTACAAGATCCCAGTAATGAATGTAACTTTGCTGTATACCTAAAACGTACCAATAAACTCAGTGAGGAAAAACAAAACAAAACAAAATTCAAGGCTGCAAAGACAAAAGATTTTTCTCTGAGAAGAAAACTCCTGAGCACCTTGCCAGAGATAGACCATCTAAGAAATTGTCTTCATGACATTCAGTTCATAGTACTCAGCCATCAAGGCACTGAGAACTCTCTGTGGCTATGATATAAAAGGGACCAACTACTTCTGGAGCCAGTGGGATAACTTAGCATCATCCTCATGATGCTGGTTTTTCTAGAAAAGCAGAGTACAAGAGTTGTGCGATCAGGAAGTCTGCCATCTAGATATCAACAAAAGGCCTGGGAAGCCAGGTAGCTTGCTCCTGAGAGGGCAATGTGGGAAGCTGTGAGAGTGAGGCTGAAGATGCAATGGACATCCCAGAAAGCTGGAGAAGCCAAGAACATGGAACATCAGCTGAAGCCTGCAGGCAGGGTATGGAGCTGCCCCAAGACAGAAGTCACATGGGCTGAACCGGCAAAGCTGTAGAGGTGCAGCCACTCAAGCTGTATTGGATCTCATATTTTTACCTCAGGTGCTACAGATAGCTGACATGATTTAATGTTCTTCTTGGTTTCAGTTTTACTTTCATCTTATTGGTATCTTATCTCTTTTCTCCTCTTTGGGAATGGGAATGTTTGCCTTGTGTCATTGTTTTCCAGCAATGTTTAACAGATAGACGGATGGATGGGTGGATGGATGGATGGATGGATAGATGGATGGATAGATAAATGGATGGATGGATGGATGGATGGATGGATGGATGGATGGATGGATAGATAGGTAGATAGACAGACAGACAGACAGACAGACAGACAGACAGACAGAGAGCTTCAGGGTAGACTTTGGACTTGAACTTTTCAATAATGCCGGAACTGCTAAAACGTTGGTGACTCATAGAGATTGAGTAAATGCACTTTCTGTAAAGAGATGCCTATTCTTTTGGGCCCAGGAATGTTATGTACATGGCCCCAAGGTCTCATGTGCTCATAGGCAGGGCTGTTAAAGTGTTATTGGGTTGAAATATGACTGGGGTGGTGTAGCTGAATTGCCGTTAAGAGGTGGGATCAGATCGACAGAGGAAGATCACTGGGGGTGAGTCCTGGAATGGTCTGTCTTCCCTCCCAGCTCCATTCTGCTCTCCTTGTTTCCCAGCAACTTCCATAAGACACCACTGCCATGCCATTCTTCCCTAGATCCGCCTAACCATGAACGGTACCCATGAGCCCCAATAAACCTCTTCTCTTAATTTGTGTGTTTTGGTCATTGTATCCCAGCAAGGAGAAAATGACTAAGATGAGTAAAAAGTCATATAAACAGTCAAGTTATGGAAAGGAAGCCCAAATATAAAAGTATTAAAACAGCTCAAATTTGGAAAATACTAAATATTGGCGAAGGTAGAGGAAAAGGTTCTCATAGACAGCTGAAGTGTGGATTGATGTAACTACTTTGAGAGGTTATTTTAAAATATTAATTATTATTTTTAAATGCATGTGTAATAAAGTTAAAGACATATGACCCCTAGAACCTAGAAACCCATTTCTACCATGTGCTTTGGAGAAACTTAGACATATGTGTCCAAGGAATCACATTTGAAGATGTTCGTTACAGCTTAATTGTAGTGGGAAAATCTTGGGAAAATTACTTATTAGCAGAACAGTTAAATATACACATATTTATACAATGTTTCTCTCTAGACATGTGAAATAAGTTGATCTTTACAAATTAATGTGTCTCAGGGATAGTGTTGGCTGAAAAGTAACATAATGCAAAGTTTTTACAAATTAATGTGTCTCAGGGATAGTGTGGGCTGAAAAGTAACATAATGCAAAGTTTTTAAAAAACATTACTCTGCAATATATGTTACTTAAAATTCTTAATTCTACAAAAATAATTCTTAATTATGGACACCAGTTCTTAGCAATTGTAAAATGTTAAGTGTGAAGAATATTAATTTGAGAATAGTTATTTCTGGTGAGGAAGAGCTAGCTGAACATGTAATCAGAGGGATGTAGACAAGCTTTCATCTAATCAATGAAGTACTGTAATATTTTTAAAAGATAGATTTAAAACAAGAGATTAATAACTGCTCTAGATGAGTGATGAATTATGTATATTTATTTTAGACTCTTCTTTTTATTTTTAGATTCTCTCACTATCAAAGAGTAGATATGATATCTGTAACAATTCTATTGTGCTTTAAACTTAATGGACAAATGCAGGATATTCAGTATATTTACTGTGTGATCTCAACAACATAAAACAGCAATTCGTAGGCTGGACCTGTATTCTCAGACCTCTGAGAGGATGAGGCAAGGGGACTACAAGTTTGAATTCAGCCAGGGCAATTTAGCAACTTAAAAAGATCCTGTCTTGTATAAAAAGGGTTCAATATTTTAAAAAATGAGTGGAGCAGTGGTAAGCTGGAACCAAACAGTTAAATAAAGGCAGCCTTTTTGTTGGTTTTTGCCATAAATTTGGCTTATACACTATTTTTTTAATTGGGAAGTATTTGCCATCATTTATAAATTAAGACACACACACACACACACACACACACACACCTCTGATTTCTGATTCTTTTACAAAAATTACATTGTTTGTGGCAATGTGGGAGCCGGGCTCATAGAGCAAGACCCATGGAGCAGAGGCTGTGAGCTCCTGTCCAGGAACTGCCCCCAGCACTGCCCACCATGATACTGGGTATTAATTACACACCATCACACCTGGCCCTTTCTTTTGTGCCAGAGAAAAGGCTACATATTTCACCTGACAAATTTTAAGCATTTCATTACCTGTGTGCTCCCCATAGACATCTAAGTTTGTAATCCCCAACTTAAAAATCACAATCGTTGAAGATCATTTGAAAGCAAATAGAATATATTTACAGTTGTCTCTGTGTTATTCAATGGTCAGTATTCAAAGGTAGAGAGACATTGTTTTAAATTTTGAAAACAGCCAAACACAAAAGATTTGTCCATATTGCTGCTTCATATGATAGCTGAACACTCAGCTAGATTTCTAGAACTATGTTCTGCTTCAGCCTTTCACCATTCTATTTTTATCCCAGGAAAATTTTTCCACAGCTCCCAAGTACATGGACCTTTTAAAATCCAGACTTCGCCCCCCTCCCAGGCCATTCCTTTTTTTAAAATTAAATTTAAAACAAAAATATTTTCTTCCATTTATATATGTCAAACAGCTACTCAACATAATCATAGGACTCAACATAAGTTCACTGTGAGTGTGTTCTGATTTCTTTTGATTACACATATTTTCTCTGTGTCTCTGGTAGTGCTGGTCACTGGGACATGCATATTCAATGTGTTTAAGAAAACTCCCTACGTAAATATATAGTAATATTACAACAGCTATAGTTTTTACTAAACCACTTTTGAGGCAACTTACAGGATTTATTTCTGTACATATTCCTGCCATGAGGCCATTTCTTCTAATTGCCATTCATGAAAATTAAAAGGTGCTGCTTCATTCACTCCCTACAAATAACACTTCACAAGTTATCTCTGTCCAATAGCAGACATCCCTAGTGAGTTCTCTTTAATTTCTGAATTGTTTGAGTTTTCTCAAGGCCCAATTTACTGAGAGTTTTTCTCTGTTTAGCAAGGTAAACAATAAGTGATTAAAAAATGGGAAAAAAGTCAGTAAGAATTACAACTTTATATTTTTTTGTTGTTGTTGATTGTTTTGTTTTCTTTTCTTTTGTTTTTTCATTGAGTTTATTGGTACATTTTAGATATACAGTACAGTTACTTTCATCATTGGGATCTTGTACCTTTACATGACAGGTCTTGGTTTTCATTTGTTCCCCTTAATCCCTGCCCTCCCTTCATCCCCTCCTCCCTTCCTTATTTACAAATTACAACTTTATATTTGAACCCACAGGAATTAAGACATTTTCCCTCCTGGTGCATATCATTGGGGTCATGACAGACATATATTCTACTTTTATGTGTAATTATTTAAAATATTTAGAATTTAATACTAAGAAATCTTCTTAACTCTTGCTTTTAAATTTGACTAAACAGAAAAACAAAGAAAATAGAAACCAATAAATCAAAATATATTTAATTCCTGCTTGTAAAATGATGTTCTGGTAACATTTTGGCACTTTCTGGAATTCATTGTAAAACACCCTTACCAGATCATGAAAGATGCTTTTGCTAATAAAGAGCTTTTTCTTAAAAGTAGGTTACAAAATATAAATGTAGCAGGCAAGAAGAATGCCATGCACGACCTCAAAAGCCAAAGATTATCACTGTGTGGGCCACATATGGTCAAAATAGTATCTATGTTCCACAAAATAAAGTATGTTCCCTGGCAACCATCCAGGATAAAATTCAATACCATGGCCAGAGTCAAATCACAAAATAACTCAAACTCTGAAGTATTTCTCATTAAAGGAAGGAAAAACATTTTACCAAATGTGAAAACAGCACTGAAAAAAATGATTTATATGCATCTTATCATGCTACATATTACTGTGAAGGAAAGAGAGCAAGTTACTGACTTTTTAAAACCCTGTCTGGTATACAGACTATACTGTTTTTGAAATTTTTTAAGTTTTTAAAATTTTCTCTCCTTCATCTTCATTGAAATAATTGACACATAAAAGTTGTACGAATATAATGCAAATGTACTATGTGAGGATTTGGCATAGACATGCATCTTTTAATGTTTACCATGATCAAATCTATTAACATATCATCTATACTCCCAGTTATCTTGTAAGTGTAGACACATAAATCTGCTCACATCCAATTTCAAATAAACAATACTGTGTCATTAGCTATACTGACTGTGCTATTAGCTCCCCAGAACTTATTCATAAAATAACTGGGAACAAAACTACTTTTAAAATATAGCTCCTAATTTCCCTCTACAAGTGGGAGGACATTAATAAGTTACCCTTACTGATTATCTAAACTTCTTAAAAGTTATATGAAATATCATATAGCTGGTATACTTTCACATTGACAAAATTATCTTGTCTTCCATTTAAAATCCTTGAAAAGAATATCCTAGCTAATAAATATATATTCACAAGTAATGTAAAACACAATATTTATTTTAAAAACAAGAAGATAGTGTTTCTGTAATATTTAGGAACACTCCAGGGTATTCAAAGCAATCAGTAATGTTAGTCATGATTAACAGCAATATTCTAGAACCAGATCCTTTAGTTTCAATTTCTGGCTCTGATGATTTCTGGCCATGATACCTTAAGGAGAATTCATTTTTTATTTCATCATCTGAAAAATAGTGCTAACACATAAGAATATTGAGGGAAAATGCCATAACATTAAAATAAACACATTTTAATTGAATTCCTATAAAAATAATAGACTAGAATTATTTACTGTTATATAAAATTCTCTATTAGGTAATTACAATAAAAACAATTTGAGACAGATTCTACTTGCTTGTAATAAATCTAACATGTAATTTTATAATAAATATGCATAAATTTTCTCAAGAATTTTAGCTGGTCATATTCAAAATTTTATCACCAATAATTTCATAAGCTATTTAACAATTGCTTCATAGGAAAAACATATTTCTAGCATATGATATGTATGGGAATACTGTATTTCAACTTGGCTTATACAGTGATATGATGAGCTGGATATTAGTAGAAAAAAAGGATGCATAAATTATGAAGTTCTCTCATCCAGATAAGGCAATTAGGTAGACAGTGATACCATTTACTGTAAGTAGAGAAAATGAGCTGGTATAATAGAGTTGTTTGAGCTGAGTTTTGTAAAATACTAAACCTGAGATTTGTAAAGTACTAAAGTAACCATCAAGTTTGGAGTAAAATATGTTAATCTGGTGCCCAAATGTTAATCTGAGCTAGACTTCTAATTTAACAGGATGGAGGTGTCATGTAAAATGATGAAATAAATAAAAACACCTAAGGAGAGAAGAGAAGAAGAAAAAGGTCTATTGAATAAACTCTGCCTAAGGTTAAATATGTGGCAGAAAAAGAATTGATGGCCATGCCTGCCTGAGATCACCCGGCGGGTGCGCAGCCTCCTGGACTGCGCGATCACAGACCCAGCAAGGACCCAAAGACCCCGGAGGGGGTCTCTTCAGCTGCCTGCCTGCCTGAGATCACCCGGCGGGTGTGTGACCTCCTGAACTGCACGACAACAGACCCAGTAAGGAAGGTAGCGGCACGGGCGCCGTTGAAACACCCCCACGACCTTTCTGCCCTCTCCCACCCGCATTCTCAAACCTCCTGATTGGGCCAGTGCTTAGACCAACTCTGCAGAGGCATAGGTTCTCATGAAGGGTAGTTTTCTGAGCTCCCAACTTTGAACATCTTTAAAGAAAGGGCAGGGGAAACCTGTAATAGAACTGAGTGGAGTTCAACCCTGAGGGTAAGGAAACTAAAGTTAGTCCTTGTAGATTGTGTTCAGTCTCAGTCGTGAGGAACACCATTGGCTAGCTAAGACCAGGGGATTGGGTTC
>NW_022900949.1:57991748-57992215 GCF_012274545.1 Fukomys damarensis
TTTCTTTTCCATTTCACCCTAAAATTTCTTTCTTTTTTCTGTCCTCTCCAACTCAGTCTCTTGCTCCACCATATTGTCCCACATCTCCCTTTTTATTCAAGCTCCTGCCCTAACTCAGACTTCCTCTTTTATTATTTTTTGTTTTTAGGAGGGATTTCTCTTTATGTTCTTTTCTCCAGTCATTTTACCTCACTCATGGCTCTATACCTTCAAGGGCAGGCAAGCACCTCTTATTGTGAAGGGGATGTATTCTTGTCCTTATTCCTGCACTCTCTCTATCCCCCCTGAAGTTAATAGCTTTGTAAAGATAGTAAGGAAATTCTACAACCTCTGGATTCACTTCAAATCTGCTCTAATTCTTTCACTTATCTAATCCGCTCGTTCTAAGTCTAACCCCCCATTCCAAATGGTAAAGATGCTATATTGAAAAACATATTCACTGCAAACATACTATGGGCTGCTTCTTG
>NW_022900949.1:57992778-58103639 GCF_012274545.1 Fukomys damarensis
CGCCGCTGGGTGATCGCAGACAGGCAGGCAGGCAGGCAGCTGAAAAAAACCCCCTCTGGGGTCCTTGGGTCCTTCCTGGGTCTGTTGTCGCGCAGGCCGGGAGCTCCCGCGCAGGCTGGGAGCTCGCGCGCACGCCGCCGGGTGGGTTTTGTCTTTTGAGACTTCTACCAGATCATATCTTTTCAGCTTTTGAGGTTGAGAAGTTTTTGCCTATTTGGCCTAGCCCCTAGTTCTTCAGTACTGGCCTATGTTATTGTTTATGACCCTCAGACAATCTTGGTCTTGGCATACAAGAAAGAGCAACTGACTAAGTCACTGTATCACCTTTTCTAAAGTAATACAATCAGTAATAACATTAGCATCAAGTACATCCTAGGAAAAGATGAGCTACCGTAACTATTAATTTGTCACCTTTAAACATATGAACAAGATTTGTAGTTATATAGCAAAATCTAAAACAGGCCAGAAAATCGTATGCAGTAAATATCCCCTCAATATAATGATTTTATCTCCAGGAGAGAAAAAAATACAAGAGAAAGGAGAGTAGGAGTTAGACTGAAGGATAGAAAAAGATGACCCAAGTTTTGGTAAACTGGTGAAGAAAACAGGAGGGAGAGAAAGAAATAAGAAACAGAAAGAAGAACAGTACAAAATAACAAAAAAACACCTGGTAGCAATGTTCACACTCATACAAAAGAAGAGCAAAGTTTGTAATAGCCAAATCTTGAAAACAGCCTATTTGCCCATCAGTTGGAAATTGGATAAAGAAGATGTGGTTTTTCTATAAAATGGAATACTACTCAGCCATAAAGAATGAGAAATTAGATTCATTCATAGGAAAATGGATACATATTGAGGATATACTCCTAAGTGAAATAAATAAGTCACACATGTGTGAATACTGAATAGTTTCTCTGGTGTGAAAAGCTATACTAGTACATAAGATCCTAATGAGATCATTAACAATGTGAAATAGGAAGGGCTAAAGGTGTACGGAAAATGGAAGGGTAGGGGAAAAGTAATAAGGGAAAAGAAAAGAAAAAAATGACAAGATGGAAATAAAGTGTTTGTAAATGGGGAGGAAAGGAGGGAGTGAAGGGAGGACAGGGACAAGGGGAAAAACTGAGAACCAAGATCTGTCATGTAAAGGTACAAGATCCCAATGATGAATGTAATTGTACTGCATACCTAAAATGTACCAATAAACTCAATAAAAGGAAAAAAAATGAAGAATGAAGAATCAAGTAAAAGCAAAAGAAAGAAGAAAAAAAAAATCCGTCCACCTCAGGGTGTATCTCTGTTGCCACTGATAGACAAAATGTGCAGAAAGACCCCCGTATGCATGTTGGTGCATCCCAGAAAGCCTGCACCAGAATTACAGGGAAGTGGTAGATAATCCCAGCAAGTCTGCACTCTCAACTCCACTGATCTTGGTTTCTGACTGTGAGGCTAAGACCTGAGTTATTTAGGCCACGATACTCCAGGTGCCTCTTGCTGGCTTGAACTCCACTACCTGACTCTGGGTGTCCCCAGTAGCTATGTCTCATGCTGACATTGGGAGCCCCAAGTTGGAACCAACTCACAACTGCTCTGATCCCAGATTCAGTGGTCTTTTTCCCAAATGACAACCAGTTAACCACACTTCTGGGGATGTTTGAAGCAGAATCACTCACCAGCCACTGCAGTCCACAGCATCTACTCCTCCATTCTACTGGTATTCTTCTCCATGCAGAGCTCTGGCATCACCCATAGTCATCATTTTCCTATAGATTTGAATCACTTCTCTCACACTATGAGCTGGCATTCAGGGAAAAAGCACCATTTCCTGCCTCCCTCTTCTGCATTGAAGTCCCTCTCTTTGCTCTACTTAAGGGCTCCCATTCTAGCTTCAGATATTTGCTGGGTCCCATGGACCCACCTCCCTACTTCTTCTCTTCCCCATATTCCTCTATTCCAGGATCTGGACTCCAAATCTTGCAAAGCTTGATTTACGACTGTGTAATACTCTGCCATTTTCCCAGAATTCTGGATTGCTTCTAGTTTATGAGCTTTATAACTATGTGTCAAATCTCTGAAATTTTAGGGTGTTGACCACAAAAAGACAGGATTAGATTTGACAGTGGGCACTACTTGAACTCAGCCTTAGTGTCACTCATTCTAAATCTCTGGTGTTGCTCAAGTTTGGCAAGAAGGGCTTATGACATGGACTCCAATCATCTGTCACATCCCCTCCAACATGGGACATAGTTTTAAGGACCATTCCTTGGGGAAGCTACCTCAGTGGCCAATGGACAAGGCTGCAAATGAAAAAAGAAGAAAATGCATTGTGTGATTAGGGAAAAAATAGAGAGAATCAAAGTGTCACCTGTGTATCAACGCTTCCAAAATAAGTACAGCTGCAAAGGTTGTGAAAGAGAGTCCTTTTATGTGATTCCCTAAAAGCAAAAAGGCCTTCTAGCTTGCGTAACGATTTAAAAATCTTCTTACTTGAGTTTTTTATTTGACTTCACAATCTTTTATGACTCTTTTTGGGCTGAACTGTCTGGATTTCTTTATTGTGTTCCAGCCAGCTGTGGTGGAATGTGGATGATAATCCAAAATAAGATAGCCAGATGATGTGGCACCTGACAACTTTCAGTATTGAGGGCTGGAATAAGGCAAAAGGAAAAAGTAACTGACACTGCAAAACAGAAGTTAAGTGTTAGATAATTTTCTTTTAGAGACAAGCAATATTTGCAACATTCCTCCTGCTGAGCATATAATCAATATTATTCACCTCTCCCCAGCCCCAAAGAAATGACAGAATATGTAGATGTCAGCCCAAGAAGTTGGTGCCTGGTTTCCTGTCCACAAGAAAGGGGAGTGGGCAAAGATGGCTGAAAGTTGTAAAGCAAATGTGAAGATTCCCACTGTCTCTCTGTGCCCCCCCTTGTTATTTCATACTATTGTAAAAAAATGCTTGCCTACCTGTACACCGGGATAAAATAATTCAAGGCATATAGGGCTCTCTATCTCCTTGGAGTTAACTCAAGATATCATCTTCCCCTTCACCAAAACATATGGTCTCTTGATTTGGTCAGAGATGAGCAAATAAACCTAAGTGGCTAGTATCAGTTGGATATTAATCAATGTAACTATAATATGATCCAGTGCTCTAATACAGCAGTGACTTCATAGATACTTTTGAATCTCTTTATTTAATATTTCCCAGATCCACCTACCTAACTCTATTGCATGACTTTATGAAACTCAACAGGCAATAGTCATGTCCTGCCTGGGTGTTACTAAATATTCCTTAGTGAAGTCTCCTGACTCCTATCTCCATTTTCATGGTGAAGTCCATGTGATTTCTCATAAAAGTATTTTATAGTTATTATTTGCTTATAATATTTTCTTGTGGTCATTCTACTGTGTAGTAAAGATAAAAATTTTAACATTACTAACAAGGTCAGCAGTGCACTAACTGTGTTATTCTTGCTTCTTACTTTTACAGTATATCCTGGTCCCTGTTCATTAAATGAAATATAAAGTTAAGCCATGCAGCAGTGTTTTGAATGCATCATGCTTCTTCAAAACAATGTAGATGCCATTTCTCTGATTGAGTCATAATTGTAGAGTTTTTATAATTTATGGGGAGAGTATTTTTCTTTGATTTTTATTACATTTTTCATCCAAGTCAGAGGTCAAGACTATTCAATATCTGAATTACATAAAAACTTAGGATCTTGGCTCTACCATAATAGCTTAAATATTGTCTTGAACTCATTCATGCATGCTACTGTTGTCCAATTTATGGCAGACAAGACTGTCTTTGAAACTCTGATTTTTTTTGTATTTCCAAGCAACTGAATTCATATTTCTCACTAGTCAACTGACAAGATAAAGATATAGGAAATATTTTAGAAAATCAATGTCTAAGCCCAAAAATAAAGGCTAAGTTTAAAGAAGGATGGAGGAACACCACTACTCAATAGTACATACACAAAAACAGAAACACTAACTGAATAATCAAATCGCATTTAAAAGCACACGTACTTGTTCTCTTGCAAGGATCCATGAGAGAAAAACAATACTGAAGTATCTTCTGGTTTCAAGAGGTTTTTCTTCTTTCCCAAAACATTGCTCTGATACATGAACTATGAATCGATAAAACAAAGAAGGTATTCAGTTGAAAACTAAAATGACCACCAGTAGTAGTGTGTACTTCCACCTTAATAGATTACTATAAACTTAATTACTCAAAGCAACACAAATCCACACTTGAACTTCTGTCAAAGAAAAGTCCACAAAAATAAAGCTGAACTAAATATCAGGGAGTCAGTGGGCTGTGCTTCTTTCTAGATTTCCTATGAGACAGTCTATTTTGTTATATTTTCAATGCTTAGGAGATATCTGCACCTACTGGCTCTTAGTACTGATATCCCCTAAAATAAGACTAGTCCTTATGTATATTTTTTTGCTCAAAAAATGCAATTGGGCTTATTTTTAGGTGAAGTTTTACTGTTTTTATGTGCAACAATTTATATTCATGTACAAAAATCTTCATTTATTCATGTACAAAAATTTAAATTTATTCAGATACAGTCATGTCATCTTCTGGAATATCAGCATAACTCCAAATCCTGAATTTTGAATTTCTTATAATTCCATTTCCTGTAGAACCATTGGCTTCAGTGTCTCAAGTCCAGCAATAGAGTACTCCTTAAATGAGCCTTTGTTCTTTTAGCCTGCTTGTAGTGCCTTGGCAACACAGCTGTCAGTGATTTTTATCTCATGAATTTTTAACCCAAATCACAACCTTTTGAGGCTAAGCTTCACAATGTTTCCATTAAATCAAGTGTTAATTCAAGACTTACAAGTCCAGGCTGGCAAGAAAAATGATGGCAGTTAAGAATGATGGTCCACACAAAACCAATGAAAAATGGCAGGTACCAAAATTCAGAAAATATTTCTTTATTTTACATAACTACATTTAATATGTCTCTTATGACACACAACACTGATTTATGAATATTCATATTAGATAATCACATTCTTTTGTTATTGAGTGCACATGTTATTCATGTTGTATCTCTACTCCAATTGGTCATTTAGCAATACGTCTCAAGCACCTCTATTTACATAGGAGTTTACAGCTCATCCTTTTGATAGTTGTAAGTATTGGTGATGACAAGGAACATAAAAATGTAGGCACTGACACCTCTAAGTCTGAGACATCTATAGAATAATATACTGTGACAATAGTTAGAAAAACAATCTCACTAGATAACATGAAGATATATCAAAATCTAGTGTTCCAAACCTCGGAAGCTTGGAAGTAGCCTATGTGTTTCTCATTAGATTCATGAGTAATGAAAATGTAAATGTGATATTTATATACAACAGAGTACTGTTCTGCCATAAAGTAGGATAAATTTGAGTCAGTTGTAGGAAATGTACGTACCTTGAGATGAGTATGTTAGATGAAATAAATCAGACAAACAAGCTTAAATATTGCATCATTTCTTTTGTATGAGGAACCCAAATTATAAATCATTTTTAAAGATAACTAATAGGAAACAAGGAGGTAGATATTATGCAAATGAAGAGACCAAGTAATGAGGAAGAAGTGTGAATGGAGATAGTAAAAAGAATTTAGGTGTAGTGTTTACATGTACAAATGCCCCATGATTGATGAAATCATTATGTACTGCAAATATGTACTAATAAAAATATACCTTAGGAAAATAAATAATTTTGATAAAAAAGATACCAAATACTGGGTATCTCTGTTCATGAACTTAATTCTTTCCATGATTCTTGTCTCAAATTGGGTTGGATGAGATTTAATCAAATTCAATTGTTAGTTTCAATGATGACTTTACAGAAATTTGATTCGGTTTTCACCCAGTTAGGTTTGTGACTAGAATCATGGAAAGAATTGTGTTAATGAACTCAGGTGATGCAATGTGTTTATTAGTTATCTTTTATATAAATCAAGTAAATTTATGAAACACTGTTAGGGATCAATTTAAAACAGCTACAGTTATTCTGTACAAACTCTCACAGAGTTGAAAAGTGAAATCTTGAATGAAAGGAGAAAGTTAAGAGTGTTTACTGGAAATAAGAAGAAAATAGTGCTTGGTGGAAACTCACCAGGAGGGGACTCTGATAGAGGAGTTTTCTATTGTGCTTTCTTTGTATTAGTCTTACATAGATAAGAAAAGTAGGGGAAATCCTTTTAAAGAAGTGCCTCTGTGGGTATAGAGTTAAAGAAAATTAGTTATTTACCTGTTTGAGTTCAAAGGAAACTGATTTCTCTGCTTTTGTAAATTCCTCCAAGTCCACCCCAGAGGTAGGGAGCAGCTGTCAATCAATTTAGCATATTGCGCCAAAGTGTTTTTTTCTGGGAGGAAGGCTCTTCATCTACCCATTTCTTTCTAGCTTTTAATCCTTTTTCCTGTCTTAGCTTTTACATTTATTACTTTAAATAGCTACAAGGCTTCAATTATCTCAGAACTTGGTGTATAGTCCATTTTCTTTTTATTCAGCAGATTCTATCTTAGGGAAACCCTTATTCACTGTCTACTAACTAACTAACTACTAACTAACTAACTGGTAATAGTTAGACAAGAAGACATTATCAGGTCCAGAGATAGGCACAGAGGAGCTAATTGAAAAGCAAAGAATATATGATGTTTATTTTCTATCATTTTGTGTTCACTAGCTATAGATAAAATACAAGGGTGTTTTTTTTCAAACTTCACCTCAAAAAGATGTAATATCCTCTTAAGGTACTAATAAGGTCCAGAGATCCTACAAAATCTAAACAATGGCTAGAAAGTTGGGAAAATCTCCAGGTCTCAAAGTAAACTGAATGAAGATGTCAACCTAAATAGTAAATAGGGTTCTACTTCTCTTTGAAGATCAATGCAATTTGTTTCTAAGAGAAAAATGACCTTCGATAAAGGAGATATTTTTCAATGAAAGACCCAGTTAATCTTATAAGTGTAACCCAAGGCCTCATTCAGTGCAACTACTATCCATGTGTTTGCCCACCTTCATACATAAATGTGTGTTCTCTCTATTTCTCTCTGAAAAATTATTATCTTGCAACAAAATACCTATATTCTACAAGATGGCCTAAGTATCTTATCTGAAATCTTTCATTAAAAAGATCTATGTGTGTTACCAGTTCCATACAGTATTAGAAACTCACTGTGTTAAGACCCAGCTTTCCACGACAATGGCAGAAACATGAATAACACATGGAGTACCACTGTCTGAATTCCAAAGATTTTTAGAGACAGTTATCCTCTCAGAAAGGATAAATTTTTAAAAAGCATCCTTTCTTCTAGATTGACACACATAGACTATGAATGTGGTTTATGAAACAGATATATGTAATGTTTCCTCTTTCCATTCACTCCTCTGTTAAGTAGTATTGAGAGAGCATCCTTGAACACAGGTTTTGTCTCCTTGATAGACTGGATCACAGAGAAGCATTAAAATTCCACTCACTTGAATTTCTTTGATGGCTTCTGGTTGCTTAGGTGGAGTGCATAGTACTTAGCTTGATAAATGAGGTCTTTTAGACTTGTTTCTGCATGCTACCTAACTCTGAACTTTTGCCACCAGTCCTAGAAAAGCTTAAAAATTGTAGTTCCTATGGTCACTATAAAATTATGTCTTCTTGTGTTTTCTATTACTGCCTTTCTGCCTGGGAAATAATCAAGCCCTTCTTAATCTAGACAATTCCAATTCAGCCTTTGAGTCTTTACTAATGTTCCTTGTTTCAAGGAACAGTCTCTCTGTCTATTATATATGCATCAGATTTTTCTCAAAGATTTCTCATGGGACCTCATTTGTTTTTGTAAACATTGGTCAAACTATAGTGTAATGGTTTTCTTTAAATGGTTTCCTTTAAATTTAAAGTATTCTTCCAATATATGTCTAATCACTGCCTATTAGTTTCCTAGAGCTGTTGTAACAAACTATCAACAGTTTCACTTAGAACAGACTTACTGTCTAACATTTCTGGAGGTTAAAATTCCAAAAATAAAAACAAATGGTCAGCAGTACTATTCTTTTTGTGCAGTCATTAGGTAAGAATCCTGTGTCTCATGTAGTTTCTAGTGTCTGCCAGCAGTCTTTGGCATAATTCTTTATTGAAACTTATCACCCATCACAGGACTGTCTTTGCACGTGTCTCTATATAATTCTCCTTCTATATGTCTGTTTCTGCATCCAAATTTCTCCTTTTTAAGAAGATACAAGTCACATTGGATGAAAGCATATTCTACACAGTGCACTTTAACTTGATTACCTCTATAAAGATCCTATTTCTAAATAAAAACCACATTCTGAGGTATTGAGAATTAAGGCTGCAAAAATATATTTGCTGTGCAGGGGGTAGACTTAAAGACCCAACACTCAGCATACATAAGTACACTACAACAATGCAATAGCTGAGAAATGAATCTTGTTGCTAAGATGTCTCAAAACAACATTGCTAGCCTGGCGTGGTGGCACTTGCCTGTAATCCCAGCAATCAGGAGGCTGAGGCAGAAGGATCACTGTGAGTTCGAGACCAGCCTGGGCTACATAGTGAGTTCCAGGTCAGTCTCAACTACATAGTGAGATTCTGTCTCAAAAAACAAAACAAAACAAAACAAAAACAATATTATTTAACTTAACCTTTTTGCTTTACCTGTTTTCAATGTTGAAAAAATTTCTATTGAATGCCCTCTCATTTCTTATATTTGAATTTTTATTTTAAAATGTTATGCTTATTTCTTTTTACCTCCCACAAGACTATAAATTTACATTTAATATAAATATAATTTAAGTATTTTTATAGATATGGTAAACAACTAATAAATATTTTCTCTATGAATAAGCATTCTTAAACATATTTGTATACTGTTCTATGTAAATCATCTTCTTATATTCCCTACTAAGATTTATTTGATGGATGGATATTTTTCTTATTTACTTGTAGATGTCCCTTCATGTATTTTGTATGTTTTATATATTTGATGTGATTTTTTCTTCATTTCTTGCTTTGTTTTTTAAAAAATTTATAGTAGGCTCACCACCGCTCTTGCCTCAGCCTGAATCCAGCAGAACTTGGAGGACCAGGTCAGCCATGCAGAGGTCCCGTCCTCCCTGCAGCCTGCATCAAGCCATCTGGTGAGGACCGGTTAGCCATGTGGGCAACTCTGCAATATCCACCACCACCACCAAGACCACACACACACACACACACACACACACACACTCAGGTCCCCTGATTGTGCTGGTTCTCAGATCCACTCTACAGAGGCACAGGTGGTGGTAAAGGTCATTTTTCTGAGCTCCAGAAGATAGAACAGAAGTGAACAATTGCAATAAAGGCACATCAGACCTCCATAATTGATAAGTTGGAGGGATCACCACCTTCCATCAGAACTTTGAATATTTTCATAGAAAGGGCAGAGGGAGCCTGTAGTAGAACCTTGCAGAGTTCAACACTGCTTGAGGCCAGGGAGCTCAGTTTGGGCCTTGCAGCCTGAATTCAGCCTTAATTTCAGGGCTAGCTGAGACTAACTGACTTAGTTTTGCACATTGCTGTGCACATTGGTTATTGTGACAGCAGGAATGTAGCCTGAAAGAGACCCTTCACATTTTTTCTTCTTTCTTTTTCTCATTCCATTCTGCAAATTCTTGGTTTGCTTTCTTCTTTTTCCAGCACAGTCTCTTGCTCCCACATATTGTTCTTCATAGCCTTTTCTGTTCCTGTACTTGCTCTAACTCAAGTTTTTTCTTCTTTTGGTTTTTCTTTGCTTTATTTTCTTTCCTTTTCTCTTTTTCCTTCATTCAAGGGTCAGTAGTTTCAAAGGAAAGTGGGCCCCTATTTCTGTTAAGTTGTTATATTCTTGTCCTGATTCTTGCACTCTTTCCCTCTTATCTTCAACAGTTTCCTAAAGTTTGTGTGGTCATACTATATTTCCTGGCTTCACTTGAAACCTTCTCAAATTTTTCTACCTATGGATTCCTCTCATCCTAACTCTATCTAAGCCCCAGTTGCTATACTGAAGAGTGCATTCACTGTAAACATACTTGGGGCTGCTCATTGATTTTGATTTGATTCATATGCTTTAAAAGTGATAGATTAACGACTACCACAAAACTACAATTTGTAAGCTGTGCTTGATGCTGTTGTGTTGCTGATTGCATCAATTGGGCTAAAGGGTTCTGATTGATTTAATTAGTTGTGCTTTCTGATATTATGCAATTGAGAGTGTCTGTGCATTGTTAGAGACTAAAAAGCTAAAGTCAAACTATATCAGGAAGATTTTAGTAATAACCCAGGAATTAAATGAAGGACAACTAAACAACAAAAATAAAAATGAGAAAACACTTAAGCAAGACACAAAGACAGACTTCCAGTTCACCAACAGCAAACTCTAAGGGAAATGAGGTTGAAAAATCTGACAGTCAACCACCAGGACACCCTGAACTCATAGCACAGGAAGTAACATAATAGATCAATCAAGCTCTAGAAAAATTCAAAACAGAAATAATTTCCCAGATAACTACAGAGATGATGAACATAAAGAAAGACATAATTAGAGACTCTAGAACAGACACTTACAACAACAACAAAAAAAGATGAGCTCAGGACCATGGTAGAAGCCAAGAAGAACCAGCATAAGAAAGAAATGGAAACCATGTATGTCCAACATAAGAAAGAAGTGGAATCCATGAAACAGACTCAAACAGATATCTAAGAGGTTAAACCCTCTACTGAAAGTTTTGGCAGCAGGATAAATGAATATGAAGATAGAATTTCAGATACAGAAGATAGGATTTTAGTCAGTGACCATAAGAAGAGAGATCTCTTGAAAACAATAAGGGATCATGAGAAATTGATCCAACAACTCCTAGATGAAGCAAAGAAGAGTAACATAAGACTGATAGGAATTCATGAAGCAGCAGGAGAAAACACAAATGACTTAAGAGAGCTGTTCACAGAATTAAAGACAGAAAACTTCCCAAAAAGAGGGGAAGGATTTGACATACAGATAAGTGAGGCATATAGGACTACAATTAGCCATGGTCAAAAAAAAAAAATCTACACCTAGACATATAGTAATCAAGATCCCAGAAACCCAAAAGAGGAACAAAATACTACAAGCAGTAAGAGAAAAGGAACAAATCACATGCAAAGGAAAGCCCATCAGAACCACAGCAGAATTTTCAACACAAAACCTCAGGACAGGAGACCCTGGAGTGAGGTATTTCAAGTCCTAAAAGAAAACATCCTCCAACCTAGACTGATGTATCCTGAAATAAAACTATTTCAAAATGGATGGGGAAATAAAATACTTCCATGACAAAGAACACCTGAGAAACTTCATGAATACCAAACCAGCCCTACGAGGAATTCTAAACAGCATTGTAGAAAAAGAAAGGACACAACACCATGTGGCTGAACAGAGCAAATGAAATAGGCAAGGCAAGAAACTAAAGGGAAAGGGGGAAAAATTAAACAAAGTCAACAAAAGGACAATAACATGACAATAAATCAGTACACATCAGCTATAACCATCAATGTCAATGGCCTCAATTCACCAATCAAGAGAAATAGATTGGCAGAATGGATTAAGAAGCAAAATCTAACAATACATTGTAGACAAGAAACACACATAGTGAAAAAAGAAGCCCATAGACTGAAAGTGAAAGGATGGAAAACAGTTCTCCATGTGACAGTAGCCCAGAAAAAAGTAGGGGTGACTATCTTATTCGCAGACAAGTAAATTTCAAAGCAAGCCTGATTAAAAGTGACAAAGAAAGTCACTGCATCCTTGTAAAGGAAACAATTCAAGAGGAAGAGATGACAATCATAAGTACATATGCAGCAAATATTAATTCCCCCAGCTATCTAAAAAAATATTAGAAACATGAAAAACCAAATAAGCACTAATACAATTGTAGTGGGGACCTACATATCCCATTATCATAAATAGACAGATCATCTAGACAAAAAATTAACAAAGAAATACTAGAACTGAACCAATCTTTTGAATATAAGGACTTAATAGATGTTTATAGAGTGTTCCACCCCACAAAATCAAAATATACATTCTTTTTGGTTGCACATGGGTCATTCTCTAAAATAGACCACATAATAGTTCATCGAACAGGATTAAATAAATACAAAGGAATCAGTTATCCCATATATACTATCAGATCATAGTACAATTAAGCTGGAGATCAATAGCATAAGAAACTAAGAACTTCACAAACACATGAAAATAGAACAGCACTCTCCTGAACAATCAATGGCAGAGTTTGTAATAGCTAACACTTGTAAACAGCCTATTTGCCCACAGATTGGAGACTGGATAAAGAAGATGTGTTTTTTCTATAAAATGGAATATTACTCAGCCATAAAGCATAAGAAATTAGAATAATTCATAGGAAAATGGATGTGTATTGAGGTCTTACCCTTAAGTGAAATAAATAAGTCACACATGTGTAAATGATTTCTCTGGTGTGAAAAACTGAAAGTGTAAATAATATCCAAATGGTATAATTGACAATGTGAAATAGGAAGAAAAGGGCTAAACATGTAGGGAAGTGGGAAGGGTAGGGGAAAGGAAAATATATGAGAAAATGGAAAAATGTTTTTGTAAATAGGGAAGGGAGGAGGGGGTGAAGGGAGGGCAGGGGTATGGCAAAAAAAGGAGAACAAAAGACCTCTCATGTAAAGGTACAGGATCCCAATGATGAATGTAACTGTACTGTTTACCTAAAAAGTGCCAATAAACTCAATGAGAAAAAATATTTTTATAGTAGGATTATTGTATTTGATCATATAAAATATTTGTTAAGTTAACAATTATATTTATCAATATTGTTATTGGAAGAAAAGGGCTAAAGGTTTAGGGAAAGTGGGAAGGGTAGGGGAAAGGTAAAAATCAGTGTGAAGAAATAAAATATTGAGATATGTGGATGCACAGTTTGGAAAGTCCCAGCAAGTGATGTGTAAAAGCTAATGACCGTGTGCAAGTAGTTACGTATTGTTCTGTAAGAGGTAGAGTAGCAGCACTAATTATAGCCACCAAATGGTTGGGGTGATGTCAAGGGACTCCTGGAATCTTCCACAGATGAGAACAGAAATTCCTTCTAAAACTAAAATTATTAAAGAGAAAATTGTTATGAAAAAAAGAGAAGAAAAGAATTCCCTGATATTCAGAACAGTTTGAATTTAAGCAAGTAGACTACTTAGTAGTGAACTAATCTTTAGAAAATTATTTTCAGTAAGTGTCTTGTCTATGATTATATATTTAACAGTTCTCATTCTGATATTAATATTTTATGGTTTAGAAACATGAGAAACATCTAAAGCCATTGGCTTTAACACCAAAAATTTAGAAAATTAATGCTTAAAACTATTTTATATGCTAACTGTGAAACCTGATTTTGTGTCTAGCCTTCATCAACCCTGCTTTATGTTGTGTTTTTTTAGAGGCTGGGATTTGATTTCTGAGCAACAAATCTGATTAAGTCAATTTGATTTTTTTTAAAGTGCTAAGGATGGAAATATCTTAAGATAGTGAGTCTTTTCAGAGTCACATTTGTGATTAAATTGAGCAATTTCAATCCACTGTTTAAAAAAAGAACTACATAATGTAAAAATTATGCACTGAGGGAATAATAAAAGATGTGACTGGTGAGTTTAAAAGTTAAACAAACCTGCAGAAATCACAGCAGGACAGCAAATTCCAGATGGCTGCAAAATCCCTTGGGTCCTTGAAGAGCTTTGAAAGGGCAAGTTGCGTGTCATCCAACAGATTTTTGTCTCCAAAAGCCTGTAAGAAAGAAAGAAAAGTTCCTGAAAATATACAACTTCAAAAACTAGTTGTTTTAAACTCAGTGTGGGGGTTTGCAATAGTTCATAACCCAGTCACCTGAAAAAGTGCATGCCTGAGGGATCAAGAGTACTGATAACAAAATGTTCTCTTTCTGCTCTCAATGATATTCATTTGTTTTGCATGTGAAATGAAAGAAAACTCTGATGACAAATCTTAAATTTTCTTTTATTCTCAGCTTTATTAAAATACAACTGACAAAAACTAAATAAGATGTATTTAAAGTATATAATGTACAATGTGACTATATATGCATGCGTATGTATATGACAACAACAAACTATTACTAACTTTGCTCACCATGACATGTGTGAGATCACCAGAACTGATATTATAACAAAATTTGAGTCATTTTCACATAGTCATGACATAATCAGGGCCCACCATAAGGATGGGAAACAGAATCCTGGGCTCTTACCTGCTACTTATTAAAACATAATTTGCATTTTGTTCTGTACTAGTCCAGGCCTTTGGAACAATTTTTGTTATAAATCACAACTCTTCACTTGGGCCTGGCTATGCTCAGTAGTAAACTAAAAGAAGAGCAAAGCTTGCCCTTCATTGCTTCATTCTTTGTTACTGCAAATTTTAGGTCAGGTCTCTTCTCAGCTCTGCATAGGTGTGTGTTGATCATTTAAGTATAGTCTATTAGCTGGCCCCCAAGGACACCAAAATATATTGTTTGCAGGGACATTCAGCTGTACTCAGAAGCCTCCTAAGCCTATGATGACTTGGATTCCAGGAGAGATGATGCCCAACATGGATGAGACTACCACAACAAAGATAAGCCCTTAATGGGTCTGAATCCATCCCCCAGCCATACATATTCCAGAAAATGGTACCAGGCCTGAGGTAAAGATCAACTGTACACCAGCCCTCCAGCTAAACTTTGAAATCTGGCATTCTGCCTTTGTAGATGGACCAGGTTGAATTGCTCTATGAGTGTGCTCTTTATTATGGAGTCTTTTCCTTCCTTCCCTTTGACTTCCCAATTAAAGCTTTTTACCTCTAAATTTCTGCTTTAAATTTAGTTTCTATTATTATGAAAAGGAGGGATCTATGTTATCTGATAACAATTTGACCAAACTCTACCTACCTATCTCCCACTCCCCAATTTTTTCTACTCTCTGTGTGTTCAATTGTCTTAGATTCCACACATACTGAGATCATACAGAATTGGTGTTTCTGTATCTGATGCTCCACTTTGGAAAATGTCTTTTGTTTCAACTCATGTTGTTTAAAATTGCATGATGCATTTTTGATGTTTTTAAGACTGAATATCTGTTGTATATATTTCCCACTTTTTTGACATTATTTAATCAACAGAGCTTCAGGTTGTTTCCCTGTCTTGGCTCTGGTGAATAACACTGCCATGAACAGAAGGGTGTAGGCATCTCTTCAAGATACTGACTTCCCTTCTTTTAGAGATATATCCAGAAATGATATTCCTGAACCAAGAGTAGTTATAGCTTACATTTTAAGAATATTTTCCATGTTGTTTCACATAATAGTCATAGTGTTAATAACCATTTTTGGAGATACTGAAGGAAGAATTGACTTCAAAAAATCCTGCCTTTAAAAGAAAAGAAAGAAGAAAGAAAGGCTGATGAGTAAAGGCCTGGGATTTAACACCCAGTACCCAGCATCCAAATTGGAATCTTATCTCAAGAGTTTCGACTATTGCATGAAGCATGCAATATTTTATAGGCCCCGGCACATTTTAAACATTCAATACATTTATTATTGTTAGTATATCTCCCTTTATACCTGGGTGGGTATGTGTGTTTGAAATTTCTAAACCACTGTCCAGGTTTTATCTATAAAGCCTTAGTCTAATGCAAAATAGTTTCATATGTAAGATATAAAATGTAATGTGCATAAAATATGCCTGATAAGTGAATTGTCCTAGTGCATAACATACAAATCATGCATGTTTTCATATACATATGTGCAAATATGACAGCTACATTTCATTATTTTTAATAAGTTTGTTGGTACATTTTAAGTGTACGATATGATGACACTCATCATTGGGAACTTGTACCTTTACTTCACATATCTTGGTTCTTATTTTTTTCCCCATTCCCATACCCTCCCTTCAACTGACCATCCCTCCCTATTTACAAAGATTGTTTCCATTTTTTTCTGTTTCTCATATTTTTCCCCTTCCCTTCTTTCCTTTCTCCTACTCCTCCTACTTCCTTCTCCTCTTTAGACCTTTCCTTACTGTGCCACATTATCTATTATGCATTCTAATCTTGTTTACACTTTTATTTTCTCACACCAGAAAAACTATTTGGTATTTACAAATTTCTATCTTATTTATTTCACTTAAGAGTATGGCCTCAATGCGCATCCATTTACCTATGACTTTATTTTCTCATTCTTTATTACTGAGTAGTACTGCATTATATAAAAGAAAAAGGAAAAAAAAACTTTATTCATTCTCCATTTGATGGGCAATTGGGCTGTTTTCAAGTTTTAGCTATTACAAACTGTGCCACTATAAACATGGGTGCACATATATCACTGTCCTATGATCCTTTCAATTATTTTGAGAAGATAGCTAGAAGGGGAATAGTTGGACAGAATGGGACTTCTAACCCTATTTTATTGAGGTATTTCCATATTTATCACTACAGTGGTTGCACCAGTCTGCACTCCTTCCAACAATGGAGAAAGGTTCCTTTCCCCCCACCCACTCCAGCATTTGTTATTGGTTGATTTCTTCATAGCAGCCAAGCTTTCTGGAGTGAGGTTACATCTCAGTGTTGTTTTCGTCTGCATCTCTCAAATGACCAGTGATGTTGAACATTTTTTTCATATATTTATTTGCTGCTTTTACTTATTTGTCTGAGAAATGTCTGTTCATTTCAGATGTCCATTTTTGGATTGGGTCTTTAATTTTGGGGGTCTGATTTTTCAAATTCTTTGTATAGTCTAGATCATAATACTTTGTCTGAGGAATAGCTAGTAAAATTTTTTCCCTCATTGTGGGTGTCCCTTAGCTCTGTTGATGGTTTCTCTTGCAGTGTAGAAGCTTCTTAATAGGATGAGATCCCAGTTGTTGATTTTATGTGCTAGTTCCCATGGTACTGAGGTTTCATTCATAACATCTTTTTCTATGTCAATGTCTTGAAGAGTTCTACCTAACCTAACTTCAGCAAGTTTCGTGTTTCTCTTTTAAAATTTAGCTCTTCAATCCACTTAGGTTTTATTTCAGTACACAGTGAAAGATACAGTTCTAGTTTTAATCTGTTGCAGGTTGAAATACAGTTTTTCCAGCACCATTTATTAAAGAGGCTATCTTTCCTCCAGTGAGGGTGCTTGGCTCCTTTGTCAAAGATGATTTGGTTGAGTATGGCTGGAGTTGTTTCTGCATCTTCTGATCTATTCCGCTGATCCTCGGGTCTGCTTCGTTGCCAGTACCATGCTGTTCTTATCACAGTGGCTTCGTGGTAGTGTTTCAAGTTGAGGATTGTGATACCCCTGTCATATCTTTGTTGCCTAGAATTGCTTTTGGTATTCTGGGTCTGTTCTGGTTCCAAATTAATTTTTGCATTGTTTTCTGTAGTATTGTAAAATATACTGTTGTAATTTCAATCAGGATTTCACTGAATCTATAGAACAATTTTGGAAGTATGGTCATTTTTATTATATAGGTTCTTCCTACCGAGGAGCAAGTGATGTCTATTTTCTGATATCCTCTAAAATTTCTTTTTTCAGAGTAAGCAGCACATATTAAATCCTCAATACCTATATCTAATTCGGGGCTACTATATTGGATAAGTAATTTTACAGTATTAGAGATAAAATTTTAAACTGAGAAGAAAAATTGGTGTTCTTGCTTTGCTAGTTAGCTCAGAAAAATATTCATATCTTCATAATAATCCTGTTCTTTGCAACTGGGAAATTTATTCTCTTTTGTACCAATTTACCTTTTTTTACATTTTCCCTCTTGCTTTCAACCTTTAATACTACTTTCACTCTTCAAATAACTAATGATTTCACTTAGAAATTCACAGATTCTTTTGTCTTCTGTATTATCCCATGCTCAATAAACACATGAACAGATATGCATTTTGTTTTTCTTGAAGTAAAGAAAAGATAAACTCCGCTGATGTTATTGATGATAAATCTCACAAACAGCTTGTTCTGCCTGGTACAAAACTCAACTCAATTATCTAACTTCTCTCCTTCCAATGAATATTTTCCTCCCTTGTAGAGAATAAGTCTCACTAGCTGTCAAACATACTAAATATCTCCTAAATAAACTAAAATATCTAGGTTCATAATTTCCTTATTCTGACTGTCATATTTTGTTGCCCCCATAGTAAAACTCTTTGATACACATTAATTTTAATTTATATCCCATATTTAAATAATAATAAAATGATGCTAGTTCAATTAACATATACATCCTGAACTGAACAACACTGATTTCCAAACCTCTTCCTCAACGCCACAGACCAATCATCATCAATCTCTCTCTACAATTACAACAACTTCATGTCTGGTCCTTTGGCTTCTAGCATCTTTTTTCCCACAGAACAGTTTATCCAAAATTTAATTCGATTTTGCAGTTTCCCTGAAGTTAGGAATCTAAACGTTTCCTATCACACTTGGAATAACATCTAAAATCTATATAAAAACCAACACATATCACATCTGGCTTCATCTTTGAAAGCTTCATCACACACTGCAGCAGCATTGTCAGTTGATTAGCTTTTCTGGAACACACACAATTCTGCCTCCATTTCAGCACCCGTGCACATGCTCTTCTCTCTGTCTCTATCACAAATCATCCTGATTAGGAGAAAGCATAGTCTCACCTTAGTGAGATCTTAGTTGAAAGATGGACTTTTCTTTCACTCACTGATCACAAAGCTAATTCAACCTCTCTCTCTATCTCTGTTTCTCTCTCTCTCTCTCTCTCTCTCTCTCTCTCTCTCTGCAAGCAAGGCATATTATGTGAATATAAGCATATAAAAATGAGAAAAACTGAGAGAATCTTATTGGCTACATATTTTCTACTGGAATAGAAATCACACCAGGGGAGAGACCATTATGCACAATGCTATATTTCTAGTGATAGGTAGAGTAGTAGAGTAAAGAGAATAAAAGGCTATGAATATTTAAATTTTTAGCATTTTTGCACTTTACATCTATACATCTAAGTAGTTCTATTCCTTTGCACATTGCATTCACCTTGCATTCCTTTCAATCTTTTGTCTCATTTTTCATCTAGAAAACAATTTCTGGACTCTTGTGCCCTTTGTAATCTTACAGTTCTGTGTTAAATGTAACTTCCTCAACATATCTTTTGCCCCCTTAATCTAAACTATCTCCTTTTAATCAAATTCACTTCAAATAAACTGTACATTTCATCCATAGGCTTTGCAGAATTGTGACTTTATTTTTATTTACATCATTATTTGCAAATATCTCCTATACTAAACTGAACTCTATGTGAAGGTAGAAACTGCTGTTCTTGTTGCCTTTAAATCTTTTTATTGCTAACATTTTGCTAGGCATCTAATAAGTAGCCAGTTTTACCCTAACAAAAATCTGTGCCTCCTGTGTCTACTCATATGTAAAGCAACCTTAAATGTAAGTAATGCTGCAAACTAACTGAATGCCGTATTGGCAATTTTGTTTCATGAACTCATGTCTCCTGAGTCATCACAGCAATAACTCTAAATAAACTTCTTTTTCCTCTTTCTGTTTATCTCCATCTGTCTATCTATGTATCTAGTTACTTATAATCAATCTATCATCTGTTGTCCTCTGTATCATGACTCAGATCTCTAAGGAATGGATAAATTCAGCCTCTTTCATATTATTCAAAATATCTCAATATTCTAATGAGCATGAATAATCTCCAACAGTTTCTCTGATATTACAAAACAATCCATATCCACCTCAAGAAGGTGAACATTTAAATGCTAATGAGTATTTGTCCTTTTCAAACCTTGCTATGTGCAAGTGATTGACAGACCCATATTTGACACATGACTCAGAGTAGCATAGTAGACAAGCATGTGTTTTAAATTACTGTCTTGGCCTCAAGCACCTCCTGTTCTACTTACTAACTGTTAAACAATGAAACTTTTATTTATCTCTTTTAAATTCTTTGTTATGGTCAACAAAATGACATTATAATATCTACCACATGTAAAGGATTGTGAGAGCTAGTAAATATTATTAAACAACTTAGACTGTAGAACACATTAGAAGCTCAACAAATATGCATCCTGTTTAAAAAGACAAATAATTCCATAAAAATTTGTGCTTCTACTTTTAGCACTACTTTTACTACTTCTTTTTTACTATGTAATTCTTAGATATCACCTAATTTATAAAATACTTTCTGTGATTTTTCGAAAGAGCAGTGTCATTCTTTCCTTTATTCTTATATTTGTTTAGAATCTAAAGAAAACAAGATATTCAGGCTGGGTCCATTCTGCAGTTGAAAATGGCTGGACCCGGAAAGACGATTATTGTCTCCAGGAAGCTCAACATCATGTAATTCAGAGTGTGCTTTCAGCTGAATTGAGCACTGATGGTGCTATTTATTCTCTGAGGTGACAATTGACAGTTAATATTTTCTCTGTGGAAGGTGACATCCTTGAGAAACAAAGTTTGCATATTTTCATAGTGAACTGTGGTTCAGTAACAATAGTCACTTATTTTTAAAATTTCAACAACAAAAATAAATGAAAGATATGATGTCATAAAGTATATATTAAAATATTTGTTAAGGTGATAGAAAGTGAACCACATGTTATTGTAAAAGAAAATCCAATTTACTGTCTGCTGCCTTCAATTTTGATTTGACAAGTGCTCAATCTTGTGGTGTTTCAATTGCCATCATTTATCTTTTGGGGCATGTATTTTAATGGCTCCTTTAGTCGAATAAAATAAACTTTCTATTAAATTTTCTGCATACTCATGTGTACTTGAGTTTACTATGTGAAAATGAAAAAAAAAATCTATTTCAGTTGTTAAAGATCTCTTTGGCATTGTGAAATCACTCCTGACTTATTGTTTAACTTTAGAACTACCAATTGCATCCTTATTTACATGACAAATAAAAGCCTACTGAATCCTTTTTCATTATTAACATGTGTACATCTTATAATGTAGTAATCTCCACATCATATTTATTTAAAGAAACTCATTACATCAACGTATTTAATAATTCTCTTCAAATAGTTTAGTGTTCTGCAAAAACAAAAGTTTTCAATAGGCTTTAGTTATTTTACAATTTGCATTTAAAACCACGAAGGTCTGGCAATTTAGCTTAGCGGTTCGGTGGCCTGCCTTGCAAGAGCAAGGACCAGAGTTCAATCCCTGGTACCAAAAAAAATAATAATAATAAAACCAAGAAAAATACCCTATGACAGCAGAGTAAAATGGTAATTTTTTATTTATTTACTGCTAGACAATTATTCTAGAAAGTACAAAATATGCATATCTTGAATATCTCAAAATATGCAAATAAATCTCAAAATCTAAAAATAATTATAATCAATTCTCAGCTAAACTTGTTATACAGAATTGAATGATTTATTGTCATTCTCTCCAAAAATTCTTTAAAAAGACAGTAAATTAATAAGAAGATATATATTCTCTGACACTCAGAGGAATGGGAGGGAAAGTAAACAAATGAAATGTGTCAACAACATTTTAACAGATGGAAAATGCGTGAAAATCTATGCCTGACTTTTCAGAATTAAAAAAAAAAAACTTTAATATAAATCCTGAATTAGAATGCAATTACCAGGTGAAGGGAGGGCAGGGATAAGGGGAAAAAATGAGAACCAAGACCTGTCATGTAAAGGTACCAGATTCCAATAATGAACGTAACTGTACTGTATAACTAAAATGTACCAATAAACTCAATGAGAGAAAAAAAGAATACAATTACCATAATTAAATTAAATGTATGACAAAATTCTGAAAAAAATAGAATTGAAGAAAATTGGTGTTTTGGGTAGAGATGCCAGGTAAAGTAAAAGATATGCAAATAATTTGAAAATCAAATACATAAAAAATTTCAGAACAAAAATATTTCATATATATGTAGACATATAATCTCATCAAAACTATATTTGTACATATGATATATATCTATATCTATATCTATCTATCTCTCTCTCTCTCTCTATATATATATATATATATATATAAAATCAGTCAGTTTTTCTGAAATTCAACTGTAACTAAACATCCTCTGATTGTATATGGTGGGGCAAACTTTTCGACCTATTCTGAGTGTAAGTTGAGATGTAATGTCCAAATATATGCAAGAGTTAGTTAAAAACGGAAGTGAGAAGCAGTATAATTTCGGGTGTCCTCTTTCATTCTACACATGGAAGACATTATCCTACTGCAGTACATCAGGCACGGGGGTTTATTCCACGGAGAAACTGAACCCACCGCTAGAAATAGGGTGGACTCCTTTGAGCAGCATATCAGTCACCATTCTAAAAACACTGAGATAAAAGAAAAGTCTAGATAAGGAAGATTCATATCTGTACTGTCCTTTCTTCACTGGAGTTACTGGTCCAGAAAACAGTATTACCTGTGCCTGCCCCTTGTCAAGCACAGATTAGGGACCCCTTTTTGAAACTTCCCACAAAGTTCAAAGGTGATGATGTTGAGATTAAATAAAATGGCCCAATTTTCTGTTCTGTGACCACTGGCCAGTAAACTTGAGATGTCAACAATGCCAGCTCATGCTGATAGGAAATCTTATTAGATTTTTTAGCATCCTTTTTTTGTAAAAGGAAAGACTGCCAAATATTTTTCTGTTTATTCGTTTAGTCATTTAAAAAAATCCTTGCTGAGTTGTACACTATCCAGATACTGGAGATATTTCAGTACATGAATAATCAAAATGTACTTGAAAAAACTTATGCAAAAATTATTAAAGAAAGAAAGAATTAGGGAGAGGAGGGAAAGCAAAGAAAGAAGGAAGAAAAAAATGGAAGGGAGGACATATAATTAAGCAGTAGGAGCATTGATGACTAGTACATTCAAAACAGTGTTTTGTTCTTAGCACAGGAGTTTACTTACAGAAAAAGGACCACTTGAATAAAAAAAAAATCTTTGGAAACAAAGATTTAATAATATTTAAAAAGCAAAAGCATTTTTTAAAAATGACAATACGTTTAAAAGTATCAGATAAAAAGGAATAAAACATTTAGAGTAAGGTAGAAAATTTATTTTAAAAATAGTGCAGCTAGTTTCACCAACATAAGGAAAGAAATTATCCAAAAATTAACTAAAAATAAGATTTTCAAAGTAATAATATGAACTTTCACATTAATAGATAGGTCAAAAGTTCAATAAAATTTATGTGGAAACAGACACACACCATTTGTGAGATTATCCAGCAACAGGGAAAGAAAATAACATCCTAAATCCTTCCAACTTTAAAAGAAAAAAGTTCGGGTCCACACAGGAACGGCCAGAATGAAAATAGCAGTAGACGTTATTAGCAGCAGAAGAAGCTGGAAGATCTATGAGTAGTGGCTTAACAAAAGAAAAAAAAACTACAGAAAATCTGTAACAGAAATTTAATTCCAGCCAACCTACCAATTAATTGTGAAGCACAATATTTGGAAACTTTCCAAGATTTTAAAATAGTTTTTTCCTTGTGCATTTCTTCTCAGCAAGAGAATTTAACTCTTCCATGCTGAAGGACAATGGATAATGTATACAGGGGGAAAAATCACACTATTTACTTATTTAATAGAAGCTATACACATAACAAAGCAGGCAAAGTATTGAAAGTGGTGCCCCTTGGAGTGTGGGTTGTGAATGTGTTTAGCACAGGGGATCTTGATTTGTTGTTGTTTTTCTCTTGCTCATTTGCTGGGGCCTTAGATTAATTTGTTTTTTTTAAACTATATATGAACAATGCTTTACTAAAAAAAAAAATAAATGAAAAGATCCATAGTGGCCTACATGGTTAAGTTACCCCTCCTAACAGAATAAGGATCTCAAATAAACATATAAGTTGCAGACAGAATTCTATTCATCTTTTGGAAATGATTTTTGCCATTTGTTTAAAACATTTGTTTAACTGTGACTGAAATTACTTGATCAAAGTAATGCTAACAAAGCAAAGTAAGAAAATACCAATTTCAGTATTCATATAATATCTAAAGTCAAACTGTCAATAAAAATCCATCTCCTGAAAATGTACATAAACTTTGCTATTCTTCTTAAATCCATTTTGCAGTCATTTACCAACATGAATACTGTGAGGTGACACGTTACCTAACATCCTTCACAAAGCTAAATTCTTTGGTTCCAAACATTGCACTCCTTAAAGATAAAATTATATCAGTTAATCACAGGTTTAGTGATTAAAGTGGAGGTGACTTTTTGTGCAATGATGAAGAGATAATTAATAATAGGTCCTACCAAGGAAATCAAGCAGGAAATTGCTGAGTCTATTTTTAAAGGAAGAGCTAGACAAAGTGATAGCATGGGACTAAGACATTTTATGCTGCTCCACTTACTCTTCATGTAGTAATTTGGGAAGATACATCAATCTAAAGTGGAATAAGTCATTGACAAACATCCACATAGATGACTAGATGGGGGCTTTGTTTAAGAATGGTGCCTTTAAAATATTGGTGGTCCATGGGCCAGGGATTTAGCTCAGCGGTCTGGGGGCCTGCCTTGCAAGCGCAAGGACCCAAGTTCAATCCCTGGTACAAAAAAAAAAACAAAACTAAAATATTGGTGGTCCTAGCATCTGGTTATCTACCAAAAGGCCTGCACTTTAACTCTTTTTTTAAACATCCACTTAATCTGGCAGTCTGAACTCTTTTTTCAGACTGAACTTTGACTTTTATAATCTGAGAAAATATTCCACAGGACTGGGCCCTTCTTAATTGTCTATCTTCTTTCTAATCTACATAAATTTCTGTGGTGGCTATTTTATAAAATACAGTAAAAATTTATTGTACATAGTTTCTATTAAATGTTAAAGAAAACATAAAAAAAGAAAATAGAAAAACAGGCACCCTTAGAAGGAGCATATTTATTTATATCAAGTCTTTTTCCTAGTAAATATCAAAAACTGGTAGGCAATGAAAGTCTTTCTTTGGCGTTTTGATTAAATTTGCATCTTCCCTATTTGGTTCTCACATAATCATTTACCTTGTGGATAGTATGACAGCAGAGCATGTGTCCTACTAGGACATAAGGAAATTACCAAGGGTGGCATTTCTACAATATTTCTTACTCAAGAGAGGTAACATGATAATCTGTGGTGGAAACATCTCTGTCTGCATCGTGTCTGTATCCAAACCAGGTAGCATAGAATCACAAAATTTTCTGATGCTATTTCAGAGTCAACAAGTGGAAAATTAAAGAAGTCAGTAAGTGGTAGGAGTAGACAGAAGATGCAAGAAAAAAAAAATAATGCTACTCTTCAATGAGAAATGTATTTAATTATTCAGTTATATATTTTAAGACAATAAATTTGGATTACTATGCAAACATTGAGCCTCTCTATGAGATAAGTATTGTTAGCCTGCAAAGTATTATACAATTGCTGAATTAAGAGTATACCTGTCTGGGCTCAGTGGTTTATGCCTTATATTTCCAGCATTATCGGAAGTTGAGGCAAGAGGATCACAAGTTTTAGCTTAGCCTGCACAATTTAACAACTAAACATGGTTCCAAAATTTAAAAAAATATAAAAACATCAAGAGATGTAGACAGCTAGCAGGAAGGTCCTGACTGAGTTCAACACCTATCCGTGAAAGGAGAGAGGGAGAGAGAATGGGGGGGTAGAGAAAAGAAAAATAACAGTAAATTTCTCATTTGGGCCAAATATTTATTGTGCAGGATAAGTACAAAGAGTAGAAAAAAACTAGAAGAATATTCCAGTAACTTAAGCAAGATTCAGTAGTGACATGGTCTCATTTACAGAGGGTGGAGAAGAGTTTATCGAAATAGTTTTGTGCTTGTAAAATATTTTCAGTAAAGTGATTTTCTAAGTTAGGCCACTAATTCATTATCTATATTTAAGGAAAATATTTTGGATGAGCTAATTTTGATCTGAAACATTTTAAGATAGTTGTTGATAATGTTAAACAATTTAGCATGTAAATTTCATAAACTGCAATCAAACATATTTGGAGAATATAGCATTAAAATATGAAAATCATTAAAAATAGATTTATTACTTTATAACTACTGCAATGTTTTCTCCCTCTCTCTCTCTCTCTCTCTCTCTCTCTCTCTCTCTGAAAGTAGAGTGTAACTATGAAAATTTTAGGTGAAAAAAGTTTCTCCAAAATTTGCTTATTTGTAACAGTCTGGGGGCTTGCTTACCAATACTGCAGCTTGACTTTCATTCCTGTCTTTTTGAATCAAACTTTTACATATGATGCAACTATGGTACTTTTAAATAAGGGGCTTAAATTACTTATACATACATGGAAGTTGGAAGTCATTATTTTGCTAATATGATAAAATATGATGAACAAAACATATCTAGTTCAAACTCCCATAAATTTAGAAATTTCAATACAAAGTGTATAAGATTCTATCTTTCCAGGATACACTATTCCACATATTTATTTATAATCATAACATTATCATAGAGATAATTTAAAAATACTACAGGACCTTCATTTTATGGGCCTTTTCTAAGGACTGTGCTTCACTATGAGATGACACCAGGCACTACATAAATGTAAAGTTACACCAAACATAAGGTTCCCTGTTCACATATTGTAGAAGAACAGTTTTTTGAAAGCAAGAAACAAGTCGTAAAGCACAAAATCAGCATCAAGATTACAACTCAATTCTCCTCGTACTGGTACCCAATATAAATCGTACACTGGTGTTCAATTTAAACAAGTTGGCACTCCTTCAAAAGGAATTATTATTATTTTATATTGGATTACACCAGCACTGATACCAAAATTTTAGTATCTAAAAAGAAACTCAACCTATATATATTTAAATATTTTCATTTATTCTTTAAGTAATAATACTATTACTCAGGTTGCACACAGACACAAGTCCATGCCAAAAAACTGTATTTCACATTGTTGAGAGTGTATTTAGTAAAGTATAGTTGTTTAAAAATATAAAAGAATAAATATTCTTGCTTAAAAAAAGGTAATGATTAGTGTTAAATACTTAATTGGTCTAATTGCTTTAAATATTCAATATAGTCCTTCAAAATGCATGTCTTCATATTTGCAAAGTACCTGTTGGATTAACTTAATAAAATATTTAACATTTTTTTTATTGAGTTTATTGGTACATTTAGGGATACAGTACAGTTACATTTATTGTTGGGATCATGTACCTTTACATGGCAAGTCTTGATTCTCATTTTTTTCCCCTTACCTCTGCCCTCCCTTCACCCCCTCCTCCCCTCCCCATCTACAAACACTTTATTTTCATCTTTTCATTCTCTCACATTTTTTTCTTTTCCCTTTTTGTTCTTCCCCTACGTATCACAACCCTAACATTTCTTTTTAAAGTAAATGAAATCATACATTAATTTTCATTATATAAATTCATCAGAGCAATCACTGAATTATTACTCAATTTTTGTTATCTTAAGACTCGTGACACCAGCCTTCACCAAGAAGCACACATGCATTGCCATATTATTGACAATGTAAATTGTGAGATTTTTAAGGGCAATGATGGGTTGTGGTTTTGGAGACCTGTGATGCAGAATAGTGACTGCAGTGAATGTTGGGTTGGCACTTACTGAATGTCAGCTGATTAATTAATAAGTGAGTGAACTCAGACCTGTGTTGTTGATTGAAAACTAGAGATTTCTTTACCATGTATTTCCATACAGAGATGTTTCATTATATACTTGATCACAAAGTATGCCTCAATAATTTTAGGTGCTGAAATACAGTTAGCCATTCAATTTATCACCGGACCACTCTGTACAATCCAGTATGATTCACTCAGAATTGAGAACTAATGAGTTCTCTGGGTATGGACCTTCAAATGCTAAAATAACCTATTTTCAGGCATCAGGCTGACATCCAATTTGTTTAATTTCACATTAGAGAAAATGGTATTTTTCTAAAAATTGTTTTCCTTAATGTGTGTTGCACTATGATGTTTACACTGCTGTCTCTGCTCATTACGGATGGCACTGATTATACAGCAGAAGAGTCAGCCTATAACACTGGTGTGTTTCTTTGTCCATGGTACTGTACCACAAATGAGGTAGTCTTGCTTACCCTAGTGTATTCTTACTGCCTAAGAAAAATTTTCACAAATAAAACCCAACCAACTTTTCCTCCCCCGATTTAAATGCAACTTCCTGAAAAGAACAAGGAACAATGTAGTATCCTTGATCTCCAATGAATAGCTAAAAGGAAAAAGACTATTTTGGCAAGAACAGGAAATAAGTGTGACACATTCATATTAGAGGAAGCTGAAAAAAATTGATAAACCCACAATATGAAAACCTTTGGCTTGATCTACTAAATATGAGCTTGCAGAATTGCTCATATTCAGCAATTCCCCAACTATGATATATTGTCAGGAAAAGATGTGTGCACATAAGTACCAAGCAGCATTTTCTTTCAAAATTATACTTCTGTTATTGATAATAGTAAAAACAGGGAAAAGTTTATATCTTCATCAAGTGTAAAACTGGATAAAAGCAATGTTCCTATAACATAGGAAATAACACTGAGCAATAAAAATAAACTGTACTATTATACAGAGCAAATGCATACCACATACAAATAATAAAGATGAAAATACAAAAGATTATGTACTATGCAGTCCCAGTTCATTGAATTCCATTTGAAATATCATATATTAAACAAAAGGTTTTGTAATCCATACTATTGTATGCAATAACAAAAATGTGGTGAAAAGTAAGCGACTAAAATTGTTTATCATAACAGTTAATTTACTAATTATTCTTAGATTTTAGGAAGGGAATCATAACAGGTAATTTCTAGAGGACTGATAACTCCTCTTTCTGAAGATGACTGGCACAGTATTTCATACTGTTTGATTTGTCTTTTTTTTTTGAGACAGGGTCTCACTATGTAGTTGAGACCAATCAGGATGGTCTTGAACTCACAGCAATACTCCTGCCTCAGCCTCCCATGTGCTGGGTGGCATGCACCACCACGCCCTGCTTAAGTCTTTATTGTTTAAACTCTATAATTGCTTTACAGAATTCTCTGTATACGTTGTGTTATAACAAAAAAGATTAAAATATTCGAATGGCTGACACATATAATTTAAAATTTAGACTCTTTTAGTTATCAAAATAATACTATATTAAATAAATATCAATTTTGTACAAGTTCTCAAAAATTAAATCATACATAATAATGTATGTGTGATTTATCAGTATCATGAAATATTTTTAGTTATATCCTGATAAAAATTTTAGGAGAATAGTTTCACAATTTATAAAAGGATCTCAATATAATATGTCTTATACTTGCTTTAGTTCCAATCATAATAATACTAGCAATATTCATAAAGAACTAATGTAATGATAAAAATGTATACAAAATGGATCATTCATTCAATAATGTATAGAAGCAGTTTTAGAAGTTAGAAAACTATTCAACAATAACAAATATTTGAGTCAATATTTATTGATGTTTTCATTTATTTTATTATCATATATGGAAACTGCATATATTATGTAATTTGAATGTGTAAAGAAATTTCCCTAACAACATACCCAAAGGTTACATTTCATTCACGCTGAGCATTATAAATATGGAAGTTTTTGCTCTTTTATTTTAGGCACTGATTTTTTCACATCAAAAGCATCAATAATAAATAAAAATATTCACCTAATAATTTTTCTGCTACGTTTTACTTCTCTATTTTCAATTGGAATGCATTTTATTTCTTTTTCTTGCTCATTTAACTGATTGGAACAAACAAGAGAAGTTGAAAACACATGGCAAGGTTAAATGTCCATGACATTTCCCAGATCTTAGTGAAAAATATTTAGTTTTTCACTATTAAATCAGTATAGTTTATTTGAAATCTTTATTGCATTAAAAATGTCCTTGTAGTCCAAGTTTGCTAATAGTTTTTTTTATAAATACATACTGGATTTCATCAAATGCTTTTTCTCTATTTTTGTTCATCTTCTGATTTTTGTCTAATAATGTGTTTTATATAATAAGAACATAGAGAAGAAAAAGTAATTATATCAAATTCTATTTATTTTGTTTTCAGTCTAGACTCTATTCCATACTATGAAGTCCTCTGATGAGAAAAAAGCATTTTTTCCCTAAAAAGACATAATGAAAATATGGAGCAGCAGAATCTTTTCTTCCATTGTTACCAGGGAATTTAGGGATGAACTGTTGTTGCTCTCTTTTCCTGATGTTTCACACTATCTTTCCCACATTTTGCACAGCTGGCCAATAAGAAAATTGGCTCATAAATAACTTTCTACACACACTTGATTGGCTCAACTTATCATTCAGTGCTGGTATATTTTCAGTGTACCACATTCTTTTGAAATTTTAAAACTAAGTGATAGATTTTTGTATAATATATATTTTTCTTTAGAACATGAAAAGATATATATTTGAGAGTTCAGTGAAATATACATACACACATATAATACATTTTGCATACTTATTATTTATATAAATGATTTGGATAAGGCTGTTTTATAGAAATACAAAAAATAAACTAAGACATCTCAAAAACGTGTTCATTTTTTTATCACTGTGATTAATTGGAATTTGTGAAGACCTAGTTTATTTTTCCTTAAGTCCCAAAAGTAGTTATCTCATGACCTAGACCATAGACTTAATTACCTACATTTTCACCATGCTTACTCTGCAAACCAAAGATGTTTTTAATCACCATTCAATCTGAATTTGAATCTAGTAATAGAATTTTGATATCTTTTTGAAATAGCAAAATCTTCAGTTTTATTACATGAAGGTATCTAGGACAGGAAAGATAATTATTGTAAATTTACCTTAGATTTTATTTGTACTAATTAATGCTTTCAAGTAAGCTATTATTTGATATTATGCTTAAGCTTATGCATTTTCCCCATTGGAGGGAGAACAAAAGCTCAAAAAGATGTGCTAAGCTCTTATCAAAATGGAGTTTTAAATACAAGATCTGGATTAACATTAAAGTTCCATTTTTTTCTCTTGCTCAATCTTCCTAGTTTAAGGAAAGCTATTATCAAATATATTGTGTTCCCTTATTGTGACAGCTGATTGATTGTGTCAACGTGAATAAATACTAACTAAATATTACTCCCATGGGATATTACCAGAACTCCAGTGCAGAGAGACATTTTTCACTCTTCCACACCTGACTCTGTGGGTGGCCATAGGTAAGGCAATCTATAAATTCTTATATACTTTTATACCTTGAATGATACCTTTCTCTAATAAACTAATACACTTATCAAAAAAAATGTTTAAGTCTCATATGGTGAAAGAAAATTTCATTTCAAAGTAATTTGCATGTAAATTACTTTGAATTCAAAGTAAATTATATAAACTTGTTTTTGATAAGCTTGAGCAGAGTGCCTTGAACAGATTGGAGGAGACTCCATATAGAAACTGAGTTTTAAAAATAATAAAAACCTATTTCTTATTTCCAAAAAATGTGAGTCTAGGAAGAAATCAGAGAAGAAGTAAACACTGAATGATATTTGAAATTAATGAATGCAAAATGATTTCTCCTTCTGGGAACAAAAGCATATTACAGTATTATATACCATATTATCATGGAGGAAATTATTCGTTTAACATTTTTTTAAATAAGCCATGGATTGATTAAATTCTTCCACTCTCAGACATTTCACATGTCATTTCATAATCCAGGCACAGAAGGATATATGTTACATGATCTCATTCATTTGGTAAATATAAAAAGCAATATCTTATTACCAGAGAGTAAAATGGTGATTACCAGAGGCTGGGGAAGAGTAGATGGGAAAGGGTTGGGATAAGGAGTTACAGTTAGATAGGAATTGAGAAGTTTTAGTGTGCTATTGCACTTATATTTGGTGGCTACCAATGGCAGTAGTGACTGTAGAATTCAAAAAAGCTGGAAGAATGGATTTTGAGTTTTCACCATAAAGACAAAAGACGTTCGAGAACACAGATAAGTTTAACCTGATTTTAAAAATATGCAATACACATAGTATGTGGTATACCATTGTTATAGAAATTTTTAGGTATCGTTTAATTGTAGTTTTACAAAAGAACAATGCACAGTAATATGAATAGACTGCTAGTCATTGTGCATGGTGTTATTTTATTTTAAGATCTTTACATGTATTATAGTTAATTATCTCACAAAACTATTCTGACTCATTAATTTAGCATTTTAAAAACTGAGAAATAAAAACACTCAGATAACATTCCCATGATTCCTGGGCACAAATGTACTTTAACATCTTTTAATTGACATTTGGAGAGCAGGACTCCAGAACCCACTCTCATGCACAGGAAAGATGCTTTGCCTTCCAGTAGGATGTGACTATTAATTCTGGTTTGTCAACTTGAGTGGATTAAGAGCTACCTAGCAGGTTAGTAAAGCATACCTTTGTGTGTGCGTAGGAGTGATCCTGAGATGACCGGCACATAAGCCAGCAAACTGACAGAAAGACTCATACTAATTGTGTCTGGAACCCACTATAGCCTGGGCAGAATAGAAGAGAAAGAAGGGGAAGTTAGCTTGTTCGCGGAACTCCACTCTGAATAGATAAGTCTTTTGCTCATGTTATCTGTGAATATCTGACCCTAGATTTTTCAGCCTTCCAACACAAATTCATAAAAACAGCTCTCCATGCAACTACCAGTTCCTTGGTCTCAGACCAGCGCTGAACAGACTCAGACTTGATTTCTCTTGTTCCACAGCTTCCAGTTTCTTAGACTGAGCAATGACTGATTCCTCCATACTTCAACAAGAAGGTTTCCATTGTGGACACTCCTGCCTTTAATTCTATACGCCTATATATTTATTTTTTTTAAATCAAAGCAAAAAATACATTGCCATTAATCATCCCTCCTACTATCCCCGCTCACTGCCAACACTATTCTCTCATCATTTCTGTCACTTTCTGAATCAGTTCTGGAATTCCTCTTTCATGAATGTCTTTAGTTGCTCTATGTAGTTGACTGGATACAGTTAAGATTCAGAAATAGGGGGATTAGATGCCAGCCTTTCAGCTAGCAAAGAAATTGAATGACTCCTTGTGCAGCCCAATTCATTCTAGGGGGAATCTAGAGCAGTGGTGGTGAACTGTACACATGTTGCAGCAGGCTGATTGTATCATTGAAAGCTCTCAAATATTGGCCATCACTCATCTAGAGGACTGGTTTTATCCTGAAATAGCCCTGATGTGCATTGCCCACATACCCTTTCGCACTCCCATGTAAACAGTGGTTGCTTGTTCCTTCGTATCCCAAGGATAGTTGAAGGAGAATCCAGATCCTCAGGCAGCAGCTGGAGAAGAAGTATTGGCTGTACGTTTTTATCACCTGTTGGCAGCACCCAAGACCTAACTTTATGGCCCGAATTCGGGGCAGAAATCATGGAAATGAGAAATGGGAAGTTATCCGCTATTCATTTCAAGTCAGCTCTTTGTCTTCTGCAATCCAGAGAGATTAAAGAGCCAGTTCTTGTATAGAAATTAAAAGTTAGGATACTACACACATGGGATAAACTCTTCCAGGGAGAAGTCTGGAGACTTCGTTTCAACCTATGAGGCACTGTTAGTACAAAGGTGGGGTGAAATTCCCATTCAAGATTTTAGAAGAGCCCCTCCATTTCCAGATATAGTCCAATTAGAAACAAGACTTGGGACAAAGCAGAAAAACTCAGGATGATACATTTCCAGTCTAAACTCTCGAAGAAGAAGTTGGACCTGGTGCACATCTCTTCCCTCTCTTCACCTTGCACTATTTGTCAGAAGGAAGAGGCATGAAAAGTATTCAGGTACTCAATTAAATTGCTATTCTTTGTGGTTCTATCAGATGCTGGTTAGCTTCCAGATACAGGCAAGTTAGGATCCCATCCCTCAGGTAAGACATTAAAAATTGTAATAATGAATAGGTGGCCCAAATCACTCCTAAGAAGGTGGAGGTTGAGCTTCCACTCAGCGGTATTGTGCTATGCCAGGGATGGGTGTTCAAGAGACTCATTATCTAGTTTCTTATATTTTAATGAGGTTATATTTCATTGCAGGTATAATGAATTTACACACATTTTCTCAAATATTTCTAATTTCTTATAATGAAAACATTCCAGATAATTTTTCCAGTCTTTAGAAAATATACCATATTTTCACATTGTCTTGTCCTTATCTAAAATTACCTAATATGCAGTAGCGCACTAAAATGTCTTGCTCCTAAGTGTTAATGAATGCTTTGAGTCATTTCTGCTTTCATTTTAAGATTTTTATTGGTACATGATTGCAGTTCAAAATGATTATGTGCATACACATGCACATAACACATCTTAATTCTATTTCTGTCTTCTCCCTTCCTCTCCTTCCCCCTCCTTCATCTCTTGGTCCCCTTCCATTTCCAAAAGACCTATTTCCCTCTTTCCTATCATTTTTTTTTGCTCTTTAATTGATGTGTATTTTATATTTCTCAGGTAAGAGAAGCCATGCAATATCGAAGTTTGTGTGTCAGATTACTGATGTGTGTCACTTACTATCACAGTCTCAAGGAACATCCATTTTCCTACAAATTTATTCTTTATAGCAGAGCAGTATTGAGTTGTGTATACAATATTTTCTTTCTCCCTCATCTATTGATGGACATACACACCACTTTTAAGATATAACTATTATGAGTTGTGCTGCTAAAAACATAGATATGTATGTATTATTGTAATACTATGCCCATTATATTTTTCAGAAGATGGTTAGAAAAAGAATAGCTGGGTCAAGTGGAATTTCAATCTTTAGATTTTGAGGAAACTCCATACTGATTTCCATAGTGGTTGCACCAGTTTACAGTTCCACCACCCAAGGAAGGAGCCTGTTTCCTCTGAAACCTTACCAGCTTTTATTATTACTTGATTTCTTGATTAAAGTAACTCTTGCTGAAGTAAGACGGAATGCTAGTATTTTAGTTTACATTTGTTTAGTTGCCCAAAAATTTGAACATCTTTAATATTTTTATTAAACTTTTATACTTTTAAGAAATATTTATCAATTGCACATTTTCACTGGGTCTTTTATTTTGGGGAGTGTATTTTTTGAGTTCTTTATATATTCTAGATATCAGTCCTCTGCTAAAGGAATAGATGGCAAAGTTATTTCCATTGTATAACTTATCACTTAACAATGTTGTTCACTGACTTTTCTGTACAGAAGCTTTATAGTTTGGTACTACTTCATTTATTGATACTTTATTATTTTCTTTTATATTGCAATTCTGTTCATAGTTTTGGATTATGCCTGTATTTTCAAGTTTTACCTATTTTAGCTTTCAGTTGATTATTTTAATAATTAGGCCATTGATCCACTTTGATTTTAATACATGGCACAGTGAGAGATAAAGGCCTACGTTCAATCTTCAGCACATGTATCAACAATTTCTCATCACCATTTGTTAAAGGATGTATCTTTTGTCACACGGATATTTTGGAAAATTTGTCAAAGAACAGATGGCTAAATGTGTCTGATGTTTCTGCATTGTCTACTCTATCCCATTGAACCATGTATCTGCTTTGGTGTCATGCTATCTTTATCAGAGTAGCTTTGTAAGCAAAGATGAAGAACAATTGCAAGAGTGAGAGATTCTGTGGGAAAGAGAAAGAAAAGAGAACAAAAGAAAAAGAAGAAAGAAAAGAAGGAAGGATTTGAAGAATGGGAAAATTAAAATTAAAAATAAGAGGAAAAGAAAATAATAATTTTAAAAATAAAAATGAAGGATCTTCTTTAGGGTAGGTCTCTGCTGTCTCAACAGAAAATATGGCAGAAGTGTACAGATCTGAGTCAATTAGTCTCAGCAAGTCAGCAGCATACCCCTAAGATTCATGCTGATTTCTTTTTTTTAATTGAGTTTATTGGCACATTCTAGGTATAAAGTAGTTACATTCATCATTGGGATCCTGTACCTTTACATGACAGGTCTTGGTTCTCATTTCTCTCCTTGTCCCTGCCCTCCCTTCACCCCCTCCTCCCCTCCCCATTTACAAACACTTTATTTCCATTTTTTCATTTTCTCATATTTTTTTCTTTTCCCTTATCACCTTTCCCCTACCCTTCCCACTTCCCCTACACTTTTAGTCCTTTTCTTCCTATTTCACGTTGTGAATGATCTCATTAGGATCTTATGTACTATTATAGTTTTTCACACCAGAGAAACTATTCAGCATTTACACATGTGTGACTTATTTATTTCACTTAGGAGTATATCCTCAATATGTATCCATTTCCCTATGAATGACTCTAATTTCTCATTCTTTATGGCTGAGTAGTATTCCATTTTATAGAAAAACCAAATCTTTTTTATGCAGTTTCCAAATGATGGGCAAATGGGCTATTTCCAAGTTTTAGGTATTACAAACTGTGCTGCTATAAACATAGGTGCATATATGTCACTGTGATATAATTCTTTTAATATGTCTGGAAAGATAACCAGCAGAGCTATGGCTGGGTCAAATGGAACTTCTAGTAATAGTTCTTTGAGGTATTTCCATATTGATTTCCATAGTGGTTGCACCAGTCTGCACTCCCACCAACAATGGAAAAGGGTTCCTTTCTCCCCACAACCCCACCAACATTTGTTATTATTTGATATCTTGATAGCAGCCATTCTTTGGGTGGTGAGGTAGAAATTCTGTTGTTTTCATCTGCAACTCTCAAATGCCCAGTGACGTGGAACATTTTTTCATATATTTACTTGCTGCTTTTACTTCTTTTTCTGAGAAATGTCTGTTCATTTCAGATACCCATTTTTGAATCGGGTCTTTATATTTGGGGGGCCTAATTTTTTGAGTTCTTTATATATTCTAGATAATAGTCCTTTTTCTGAGGAGCAGCTGCTAAAATTTTTTCCCACATTGTAAGTTGTCCCTTAGTTCTGTTGATGGTTTATTGCAGTGCAGAAACTTTTTAATAAGATGAGATCCCAGTTGTTGATTCTTCCTCCTAGTTCCTGTGCTACTGAGGATTGGGACACAACGAGGGCAGTTCTATGTGGATAATTCATAACATTGAATGCCCACACTAGGAAAACAGAGCGGGCTCAAATAATGAACTTAATGATGTAACTTAGACTCCTAGAAAAACAAGAGCAAGAAAAACACAAGGCTCGAACAAGAGAGGAAATTATAAAGATTCGAGCAGAAATCAATGAAATTGAAACTAAGAAAACGATACAAAAAATAAATGAAACAAACAGCTGGTTTTTTGAAAGAATAAATAAAATTGACAAACCCTTAGCTTATCTTATCAAAAAAAGGAAAGAAAAGGCTCAGATCCATGCAATCAGGAGTGAAAAAGGCAAAGATCCAACAGAAATCCAGATGATCATTAATACCTACTTTGGGAAACTGTACTCAAATAAAATGGAAAACAGAAGAAATGAACAGATTTCTAGATACTTATGAAATACCAAAGTTGAATGAAGAAGATAAAAACATTTTAAACACCCCAATTACAATGAAATTGAAAATGTAGTTAAAAAATTACCAACAAAGAAAAGCCCAGGTCCTGATGGATTCCCTGCTGAATTTTACAAGACATTTAGAAAAGAACTACTGCCATTACTCTTGAAACTTTTCAGTGAATTTGAAAGGGAAGCAATACCTTCAAATTTATTTCTGGAAGCAAGTATCACTTTGATTCCTAAACCAGGGAAAGACACAACTGAAAAAGAGAACTACAGGCCAATGTCCTTAACGCATATAAATGCAAAAAACATGCTGATTTCTCATGGCAAGGCCCTTCTTAAGCTCCCTGACCTCCTGCAGGATTGAATGCTGCAAGATTCTACTGCAAGTTCCAGCTGCCCTTCTCCTAAGGATAATCTAGTTTCCAATGGTAAGTGGTGATCTCTCCAGCATTCTAACCACAGTGTTCTGGTGCACATTTATTGTAGAGATTCCCTTCACTTTTGCAGTGGGCTTCAGTTTTCATCAAGCAGCCTGACAGAGGCCTTCTCTCTGTTGTTCACTTCTGCTCTACCTTCTGGAGCTCAGTAAAATGGCCTTTATGACCCCGTTTGCCTCTGCACTGTGGATCCAGGCACCAGCACAACTAGGAGGCCAGAGGTAGGGGGCAGTGCTGGGGTGATGAGGGGGTGCCCATGCAGTTCCACTTCTCACTGGTCTGCACTGCCTGAGCCCTGGGGCAGTGGGAGTGGGGAAGCAGCACAGCTCCACCAGGCTCTGCCACTCCTTACCAGTATGCTCCGGTTGGAAGCCCTTAAGATTCTTAATTGTGCTGGAATTTGGGATTTTTACTATCATGTGTTATGAAATCATCAAAATAATACAGCCAAGGACAAACCAAATACTGTCATACCATAAGAACCAGTGAAATTTACTATACCACCCTTAACAATAGATATCTACAATTACAATATAGACACAAAGGCCAAACAAATATTGATATACAGTAAATAAATACCCTCATTTATAAGAGAAAATAATTCAACAATAATAACATAAATTCAGTGAAATATGTGAAGATTAATAAAGCTTGATACTAATAACCATAAAGATTGATGCACTAGAAAAGCAAAAAATGAACATCCTCGGTATCTTTTGTTCCCTATATGAAAGTAGGAATTTTCTCAGTCACAAATGTTTTAACATCTCTTAACATTTTTCTCAATTTCTCTCAGAGGGAATTAATCCTTGTACAGATCTTTATTTGATTATCTGTATGTATGATAGACTTGAGCCTTTTATTCTGCCACTCTGACATATTGGTGAGGTCATTTCTCAGAATAACCATTTCCAGATTATCTAGGAATAAGATTTCTCAAAATTTGTCCAAAGAAATAAAAAGTCATTTAATCAAAAACTTTTAAGTAGATTTTATAGCAGTTTTATTCATAATTGCCAAAAATTTGCAACAATCATGAATGAATAAAATGGGACATATCTGTACAATGGAATATTGCTCAGTGCTAAAACATGGAAGAAACATACATGCACATTACCATATGGCAAGAGCTAAATTCAAATCTTTTTAGAGTTTCACTTTAAATACCAAAAAAAATCTGAAAAATAGAAAAATATGCAGGTAATAAAAGATTAGTGTTTTCCAGAGGTTATGGAGAGAGGGATTAAAAAGCATAGAAGATTTTCTTTTGAGCAATGAAAGTATTTGTATAGTAATTTAAAGGTAGATAAATACCATTACACATTTTTTGAAATTCAGGGAATATTCAACACCAATTATGAACCTCCTTCTGTATAACATGGATTTGGGGTAATAATGATGTGTCACAATTATAATGAATGTATCATTCTGTTGGTGATGGTTGATAATGTAGGAAGCCACACATGTGTGGAGGTATTGTGGTAAATATTCCTTCTCTATATTCTGCTCAATTTTTCTCTGAAGCTAAAACTCATCCAAAAATAAGCCTCTTGAGAAGACTACTATCTTAATTTTCTAAGACTGATGTAAAAATATTACAGACTAAGATGTTTGAACAACTCTATCTTAAGTTCTGAAGGCAAAATGTCCAAGCTCATTTTGATAGATTTGGTTTTATTTAGAAGTCTTTATTGCTTTGTCTGCAGATGACTTCTGTCTCTCTTTGTCTATACATGATGAGAGCATTCATTTCTGTTGTTTTAGTTTGTATTAAAATTTCCTAGCATTAGCATTTTATGATTATACCAGTACAATTTAATCTGGGCACATAGTAATGGCTTTATTTAACATAATTTCCACTATACGATGGCTTGTGAATTAAAGCTTCAAAATATGAATTTAGCCATAGTGGTGGAGAACCAATTCATAATTCAATTGATAACACTGACTTTTATTAATGGGACAAATAAAGAATTGGTACAATATATTGAGTTAATATGTGTGATTAATGTCTATTAGTAATGCAAAGTTCATAATGGCTATGATAATAGATGATAAAATAATAATCATTACCTTGCATCATGATTCTAGAATCATTTAGTGAATGAGTTTCCATCTTTCCAATATACTTTTCCACTACACTAATTAAAACAAAATACATTTACATATGTTATGAATTCATCCTTATTAAATAACTTATAATCTTTAGTTCTACACAAGGACTGAACTCTCCTCATCTTGCAAAGCATTTAAAAATAATTCATTTCTTTATACATATTTTTATTAGTACATTTTTATATACATTCAGCATTGCAATCTTGTACCTTTACATGACCTATGTTGGCTCTTACTTTTTCCCCATTCCCCTAGCATCCCTTCACCCCTCCACCCTTCCCTATTTACAAAGACTTTGTTTCCATTTTTTTCTTTATCTCTCATTTTTAATTTTCCCTTCTTACCTTTCCCCTGCCCCTCCCATGTTCCCTACACCTTTAGACCTTTTTTTCCCATTACACAATGTCAATTATACATTTTGACACTTATTTACACTTTTAGTTTATCACACCAAAGAAACTATTGTATATTTACATGAGTCATATCAATTTCATTTAAGGGTGTGTCCTCATTGTGCATCCACTTAGCTATAAATGTTTCTAGTTTTTTATTCTTTATACCTGACTAGTACTCCATTTTATTAAAACAAAACAAAAAAACAAACAAACAAAAAAAACACAACTTTTTATCCAGCCTCCAGTTGATGGGCAATTGAGCTGTTTCCGTGTTTCAGCTATTGCAAACTGTAGTACTATATACATGGGTGAGCAAATATCACTGTGGTATGATCCTTTTAATTCTTTTGGGAAGATATGCAGCAGGGGAATAGCTGGATCAAATGGGACCTATAATCCTAGTTATTTAAGGTATCTCCATATTGATTTCCATAGTGGTTGCACCAGTCTGCACTCCCAGCAGCAACGGAGGTTTCCTTTCTCCCCACACACCCCCAGAGTTTTTTATTGGTTGATTTCTTGACAGCAGCCATTCTTTCTGGGAAGAGGTGGAATCTTAGTGTTGTTTTTTCATCTGCATCTTTCAAATAACCAGTATTATTGAACATTTTTTTCATATGATTCCTTGCTTCTTCTACTTCTTTGAGAAATGTCTGTTCATTTCAGATGTCCCTTTTTGAAATGGGTCTTTATATTTGGGGGGGCTGATTTTTTTTGAGTTCTTTATATATTCTATATAAGAGTCCTTTGTCTGAGGAACAGCTGGTAAAGAAAATTTCCCCACATTGTAGGTTTTCTCTTAGCTCTGTTGATGGTTTCTCTTGAAGTGCAGAAGCTTTTTAAGAAGATGAGATCCCAGTTGTTGATTCTTTGTGCTAGTTCCCATGCTACTGAGGATTTGTTCATAAAGTATTTTCCTATGTCAATACCTTTAAGAGTTCTACCTAGCTTATCTTCCAACAAGTTTAGTATTTCTGTTTTAATAGTTAGACCTTTAATCCACTTGGATTTCTTTTAGTGCATGATGAAAGATAGGGGTCTAATCTTTGTCAAGTTGAAATCCAGTTTTTCCAACACCATTTATTAAAGAGGCTATCTTTCCTCCAATGAGGATCATTGGCTCCTTTGTCAAGAATGAGGTAGCTGAGTATGAATGGAGTTGTTTCTGAATCTTCTAATCTATTCCACTGACCCGCGGGTCTGTTTTTTTACCTAAATATAGCACTTAACATGGAGCACCCATGTAACATTAGGTACACAAATATTTATTTTTACATTTTCATCTTCATTACAGTTTCTTTAAAATGATTTAAGTAATGTAAAATATTAATTGGTGATATACTCTTCTGAAAATCAATTTGCCAGTATCTATTTTAGCATACATTTAGAAAATATTTTTATCATTTCAAAAGCCTTTATTTCTGATTTCAGCAAAAATAACACATTTTTCTGCATGAAATTCATTTCTTCCTCCATCTAAAATACTTCCAACAAACACAAATATTTGCATGTATGTAAATACACATTCTGTTTTATTACTGTTTTATGTGCTCACTTTTACTAATCTTCATTAGTTTGTAAGTTCTGTGAGTGTAGATTGTCTTTATCATGTTCACATAGTTTATCCATTATCTTTAGTCTATGTTAATTAATTCAGTTTTCCCTAAATTTAATAAATTGAGATTGGTAACCAATATACAAACTACATCGACTATATTTACAATGTTCACTTAATCTGAATATAATTTTGTTCAAGAACCTATGCATGTAACGTTAAGAATTGTTCCTCAAATAAAAAAAAAATGCAGCTGTGATTGTGAGAAAAAATACTTCAAATGTCTCCAATTCCTTTTAAGTCTAGAGAGACCAAGCCAAACAAGAGATACATTGGATGATAGTATAAATTTAATTATATCTTTAAAAATTTCAACAGAATAAAATTAAAAACAAATTCAAAATTTAAGAGAAGCTACTCAGGACTTATCAGTTGAATCAGTGTAAGCATTTTTAAAGCTTTAAAATGACAAAACTCATAAACTCTATCCTCTATTCTTAATAAAAAGACAGAATTCAATAAGCCTCTGAAAATCATCTGACATATTTCCAGTCAACAGTCATAAGTGTAAGCTTTTGTGGGAAAATAAGCAAAAGAAGAAAATATTGGAGCCCTGAAAATATTGTGTTCTTTGATCTCAGAAATAACACAAAAGAGCCATGAACTATGGAAATAATGCTGAAAATAGTACATAGATTGATTGAAACAGGAATCTAAGTGTACAGGATAAATAAGGCTCATACACCACTGTTGGGCTGGAAGAGAATTGTTAAAACACACAAAGTTGTGCTTGCTTAGTATATTTGAAATACTAGATGCAGTCTCTGGCATGACACAAAGTGAAGTAAAATGAAAACACACCTTATAAAGAACTAAAGAAGTTTTAATTCAAAATACAAAGACTAGAATCACGAATCTGGCCTATTCTACCCCTAAGGAATTTTTGTTCACCCACGTTACAGTACACTGTAAGCAAAAGAAGACAATAAATACCAGAAAAGCATAGTTACAGAAAATAGAACACATTATGGATGATCAGAAGCACTAAAAACCTAATACATATCAGCAAATAAATGAGCTGAAAACAATTAGGAAAATGATGAAAATTAGAGTATAACAATTAAAATTATAAAAGCTTTTAAATGAGATGGTTAGCCAAAAATAAAAAGATGATACATCAGATCTCAGACAGTAAATATAAATACTATTTAAATAATATAGATTGGAAGATAAAAGTAAATATACCTACATGAGAACAAAGAGAAAATGACTACTCACAAAAATTTGTGATATCAAGTATTCCTAATAGTGTTTTGAGTAAAGATACCTTTAGCAAATATCTCTCAAAATAATTGAATTTGCATATATATTACCAAAGCAAGAGAAGCAAAATATTCCATCAAGTGAACATACCATTTTATTGACAAAGGCAGGTAATTAGATGCCTTATAGTCAGGCAACACTCTAATGACAAAAAATCTGTTGCAGTTACTTTGTAAGAACAGTGAAGTGAATGTTTTGAGGTTTTCAATCCAGGGGATGATGGAAAAATAAGCAATCAAATAATTAAAGAATCAATATTATCATTTTTTTAACAGTAAATAATTTCTTTTGGACAGGAAACAAAATGAGGCTAGACTAGGGGATGTTGGACAGTGTCAATTTTGTGGTGTGAAGGAAAGTTTCTCTTTATGAGTAAAGAATTTTTATTCTGGTAACACAATTGCTAAGACATTTACTTCACATATTAAGGAATATGTCCAGACAAGAGTTAAGGCAAATTCAAGACCTAGAAGTAGTAAGATAAATTTATAACAAATTTTAAATGCTGATTATTTACCATATACCAAATGTTCTGTTAATCTTATATAATTCAATACTATGAAGAAAATCAGTAATTGTATTTATGACTTTGTATATAAGGTGTTGGCAATTGAAAAGGTCCATTTATATGTAAGTGTTAAAATAGATTTAAATTTATAGCTATTTCCAAAATCCAGGCTTTTATTCTTTATGGTCCCTAGCCACCAAGAAATTCTGAAATTGTCTTTTGCACATTACACTGTCCCATATTGGATCATCTATATTAAAGCCCTAATTGTAAATATCAAGAATATTAAAGGTATAAAATTCCCTTATATTCAGGTAGCATATACACATTTACCCAACAAGACATTTTTTTACTCTAAATGTAAGAATTCTATGGTATTAGGAAATAGCATCGAAAGGTTTTGATACACAGAAATAGAGTTGTGTTAAGTCCATATAATAAACATATAATGGGCAATTACCACAAATATATGAACATGGAATAACCAGGGCTTAATATATAATGTATTAAATTATATATAATATATATATATATGGTTAAATAATTATGTTATATGAAGTACTACTTGAATCTAATTTGAGATTAAGATTATTGAGATTAATAGTGCTGTATAATTTCAGAAATCATTCTACAAGTATAACTACCATTTTATTTACAAATTGTAAATAAAAGAAGTTAAAGAAACACAACAAATGATATATAAAGGAAAGTTTTTAGGGTTACTGCAAACTTTCAAAACAAATCTCATGGGCCAACAGAGCTTGGAGTGAAATGTTTAAAGCTTTAAAAGAAAATGATCTCAACCCAGGCTGATGTATCCTGTAAAATTATCTTTAAAAATTGATAAAAATAAGATAATTTAATGATAAAGAACACCTAAAGTAGTTCATGACTGCCTAAGCAGAAATCCAAGATAGTCCCAAGGATACTTTAGAGTCAATAAAGCTAAGAATGACTAGAGCACTAATAGATTGAATACATCAGGTAGTGAAGTAGAAGGAAAAGATAGGGAATCAATGACAGAAAATAAGGCAATGACAGAAATAATTCAGTAATTATCAGTAATAACTCTCAATGTGAATGGTCTCAATTTACCAATCAAAAGACCAAAACAGGCAGAATGAATGAAAAAAACAAAATCCAACAGTATGCTATATACAAGAAACATATTTATTCCCAAAACAAACTCAAATACTAAAAATCTAAAGATGAAAAACAATATTCCATGTAACAAGAACTGAAAAAGCAAAGTATGGCTAAACTATATTCCAACAAAATATTCTTTGAATCAAAACTAATCAAATGAGACAAAGAAGTTAACTACACATTTTTTGAGAAAACAGTTTAGCAGGAAGAGATAAAAAGTATTAACATGTAGGCACTGAAAATGAATGTACTTAACTTTATAAAATAAGAAGTAATTGACATAAATAGAAGATAATCATAAACAAAATCTCACTATCACAAATAGACAAATCAACTAGACAAATAATCAGCAAAGAAATATCAGAGTTGAACAAAATTTTTGAACTTAATAGATTTCCACAGAATATTCCACTCAACAATGGAAAATATATTCTTTTAAGCAATACATGGAAATATTTCCAACCTAGAACATATACTATTCAATAAGCCAAGTTTAAATTAATTTTAAAGAATTTCAATTACACCATACATATCATGGTGAAGTGTAGTGAAGTTAGAACCAAAAGAAAATGCAGAAAATATGCAAATGTAGGGAAACTAAATAAAAAACTCTTAAATAAAGAATAGATTACAAAAGCAAACAAGAACAAAATAAGACAGTTTCTGCAACTAAATAATAATGCCTGTACAACACATGAGAACATATGGAATACAATGAAAGCAATAATGCAAAGGAAATTAACAGCAGTGAATGCTTACATTACAAAAACAGAGTGAGTCCAAGTAAATAACCTTACAATGTACTTCAAGGTCTACAAAAACAAGAGCTAGTAAAAGGAAGAAGTTATCAAAGCAGATATCAATGAAATTGAGATAAAACAATGAATCAAAGAGCTGACTCTTCAAAAGAATAAACAAAATAGAGAAATCCTTAGTCAATCTAACCCCTAAAGAAGAGTTCCAAATTACTGCAATTAGAATAATATATTATATGTATTATATATAATATAATTTATATATATATTACTTATATATTTCTTAATTCATATATTATAATATATATATTATAATTGATTACATGGGTGGCATTTCTATCCAACTTAAATTTTCAAGATATACCAGTGCATTGTATAGCTCACAAGACAGAAACATGTACTTTCTATCCTATTCTAGGCTTTTGAGGAAACAATATTTTTTACTTTTAAAATATCTAAAACTGAAAATGCCACTCATGTAATAAAATTCAAGAGGAATTTATAATCTAAACAATTCAGAAAGAAAAAGACTAATAGATTGGTTGTTAAATTTAATTATATAAACTTAATTGGTTGGGAACTACCTAATAAGGGATTAGAAAATCTCACATCTAGGCATGTGTGGGTGGGTCGTGAGTACAGCGTAAGATCCTAACCCATTCCTCTCTGGCCCTCTTCTCCTGCTCTGCTTCTTGTCACCAGGAATTTAAAACCTTGCTCTTCCATGCCCTTCTGCCATAAAGTTTCTCCCTCAGCACCAGCCAAATGTGGATTGAATTCCCCAGAATATCAACCAAATTAAAACATCTCCTTCGGTAGAGTTGTGGACGCTGGGTATTGAGTTTTGGTGATAGAAAAGTGATTAATATATTAGGAAAAAAACAAAAACAAAAAACCCTCATTAAGCCACCGCTAAGAATATGTAAGAAGGCAGCACTATTGTAAAAGTGGGAGAAAACTGTTCAGCAGAGTGAAGGAAGAGCAAAGGTAGAAGGAACTACAGAACAATTATCATTGTGATTAGCTGGACTATTCATTCCAGAATTTGGGCCACGGAGCCCATATATTCCTTTTTTAAATAGTAGGCAATAAGTGGTGTTTACCTATAGGAGAAAGTAGCAAGTGTGGGCACAGAGACCTCAAAAGATGGATGCTGCCTCCAAATAGCTGCAGACTCTGGAGGATTAAAAGTAAATCTACTGTGATTTTGAGCTGCCAGGAATCCCCACCAACTTTGTATCACTGCTTTCTACAGTATCACCCGTGGCACTCTAGTCCAGTGCCTCAAAACCAGCATCCTCTGGCAACCAAAATGGAATTCATCAAAGATGAGTGAGTTATAACATAGATGAAGAAATATCATCTATTACTATGGTAGTGAACATTTAACAACCAGTTCTTGAGAAATCGAAAACCAAACAAAGCACATTGATTTCTTGTGTGTGCTAATTTCTATTCTCTAAATATTGTTACAATGACCTTATTCTAAACATGTGTAGTCACTGAATGAAGGCTTGAAAAGAGACACATAAATTCACTCCCTGAACAAGTATAAGCTTTGTCAGGCACACTGACTATTATATAACTCATTATTAATGTTCATTCACATAGAAAATATTTATTGAGCTACTCCCATACGAAGCATAGTTAGAGATATTGGAGATATATAAAATATCACAGCAGAATTGGTCCCTACTAAAACACATTTTAAATGGATGGAAATTTTAGATTTTTGGCAAGAGTTATGAGTCAATAAAAGAGTTTCTGTGGCATAGAGAGAATACTTTATAGTAATCAAAGAAGAGCCTTTATGCAAGCAGATGCCTGAGTGAAAAAATCCAAACAGAAGACTGACCTGAGCATTTCAGGCACCAAGACCAAAAAGATAAAGTCTCTAAGATAGGAGCCGATTGACCGTGCGAGACACAGAAACGGTAACAGTTTCTGATAAAGGTGTCAGTTTTAAAATACATTTTCAGTGGAAGCTGATAGAAATTTTAGGTGGATTGAAGGAAGGCAGTTGGAATGGAGGAACACATGCTGATTTTTGTGTATGTTGATATTAAAGCTTATGTGCCAGAAAAGCATCTGTTTGCTTTGAAAATTTCACTCCCTTCATCTCTTGTATTTACTGTGAAAAAGAAGCTTTGATATCCTTCATAAAATATTTCTGATTTCCCTTCACAACAATCTCAGTTAAATTGAGGACCAGCTTGTAAAAAACATTAAGTAATAATTTCTTCAATCATATTTCTTTTCTAAATTTTGTGGAATTTATTAGCATTACATTATATACAGAGATGAAGAATTCTAAAATTTCTGAAAAATCAGATGCACATTTAGCTAGGAATAACATTGCATATACCAAAATAATACTCCTAGAGATTATTAGTGTCAAGTAAAGAAAGAAAAATTTTAATCACATATTAGAAACAAACTGATGTAGAAAGGCAGCAGCAACATTGGTAATATTCTTGTAAATAATAGACACTTATCTAGTATATCACAAGGTATGATCTTTCAAATATTGATGTTTCATTTGAAAACATTTATTGTAAAAGACATATTACCATGACCCCCCCAAAAAATACTCAACCTGCACTTATTCAAACACACTTATCATTTTGTCCCTTTCAGAAACATTTCTGAAATTTATTTCATGAGTATATCTAATTGAACTGTTAAGGTTGTTTCCTTTTCTTGAATTAATTCAAAGGATTTACTTTTGTAGTCATTTCAATTTGAGGGAAGAGAACATGTTGCAATATGCCAGATCTAGTAAGCAAGGACAAATCATGCTGTTACAAACATGATTATTGTGTGGATGGTACTGGGCATCAGTCTTCACTGCTTTTTTTTTAACCATACCTCTTAAAGACACTCACAAAACATGACTTCCAGAATTCCTTCATAAAGTGCCATGAATGAACGTGTATTCAAAGCCAGGGGGAGCATCTTGAGATAGACTCATAGCCATATCCTTTACTCTAATATAATTGTTAAGATTTAAAGATATACTGTATCTTTTGATCAGTCCTTGTATATACTTTTAAAATAAGTTAATTGGCTAATGTTTAAAATATTTACATTTCAAAAAATTATTGAATTTTTTATGTTAAGCTTTGAAGAGTTCAAACAACATTCATAGGCAGTCACACAACTAGTTTTTGATGTTACCATGAACTTGAGTTGGCAAATTCTGTATCAAACTGTAATACTCTTTAGTACATTTTTTGTCAAGTTAGAGTATCATTTTTAAAATTTACTTTAGAACACTTTAATTGCAGATGACTTAAAATTTTTCTAACTCTAACACATTTTAACATTAAACTCCATCTGCAAATGAGCTCTAAGAATTAACCTAGATTATATATTTTTTCCTTCAATGAACATAAAACAAAGAAGTAGTATCCCTACTTCCAATTTACTAAGAAAACTAGGATACATCACTTCCCTGGCTCTTGGCCTGTGTTTCATCTCTACATTCCACAGAGAAGAAGCAGAATATATACTATGTGTGGATACAATGGATTAATGCATTCACAGGTATTTGACTAACTCCCAGCATTAAATAGAGGCCAGAGCAAGAGATCAGGAGTGATACAAACAGTTCTGCCGATTGACCCTTATAAACCAATATATCAAATGTTATGGCAAGTATATAGAAAAACATATACCTGTGAAAGTCAAAGACATATAAGTCCAGCAGAATTTCTAGAATGAACATTAGGAGTGTAGAGCCATAGATTTTATAACAAACCAAGTTCTTTTGAAGGAATAGCACTCATTTTATTTTTACCTCATGGTAAAATTCCAGAACTTGATCTTGAAGAACACGCATTCAGCAAATTGTGCCACTTATCATGAAGTGTATCATATCCACCAGTTCACAAAACTGAGCATGTCCAATATTTTGTCATCAGGTACAAGTCCTTCAAGGCCTAAAGACACAACAATTTAGTTCTACAAAGGGAAAGTGGGAGTGTGAGGAGTAGGGGAAAGGAAAGAAGGAAATGGAATTAATATGAGAAAATGAAAAAATGGAAATAAAGTCTTTGTAAATAGGGATGGATGGAGGGGTTGAAGGAAGGGCAGGCAAATGGGGAAAAAATAAAAACCAAGATATAGTATGCAGAAGGTTTCCTTTCTCCCCACAGCCCCTCTGCTGGGTATCTTTCCAAAAGAATTAAAAGAATCATACCACAGTGAGATATGCACATATATATTTACAGTGGCACAGTTTGTAATAGCTAAAACTTGGAAACAGCCCAATTGCTCATCAGGTGGAGACTGAATAAAGATGTGTTTTTTATATAAAATGGAGTACTACTCAGCCATAAGGCACGAAAATAGAGTAATTCATAGGAAAATGGATGCATATTGAGGCCATACTCTTAAGTGAAATAAATAAGACACACATGCTTAAATACTGAATAGTTTCTTGGTGTTAAAAACTAAAAGTGTAAATAAGATCCAAATGGTATAACTGAAAATGTGCAATAGGAAGAAAAGGGCTAAAGATGCAAGGGAAGTGGGAAGGATAGGAGAAAGAAAATAAGGGAAAATAAAAAATATGAGAAAAGGAAAAAATGGAAACAAAGTCTTTGTAAATAGGGAAGGGAGGAGGGGTGAACAGAGGGCAGAATTATGGGGAAAAATGAGAACCAAGATCTGTCATGTAAAGGTACAAGATCCCGATGATAAATGTAACTGTACTGTACACTTTAAAAGTACCAATAAACTCAATGAAAAGAAAAGATATATATGCAAAAGTACAAATTTCCAATGATGAAAGTCATAATATTGTATACCTAAAATGTACCAATAAAATTATTTTTTTCTCATTGAGTTTATTGTTACACTTTATGTATACCATAATGTTACATTCATCACTGGGATCTTGTATCTTTACATGACAAGTCTTGGTTCTCATTTTTCCCCATAATCCTGCCCTCCTTTTACCCCCTCCTCCCTTCCCTATTTACAAAAACTTTATTTCCATTTTTTCATCATCTCATATTTTTTCTTTTTCCTTATTTCCATTCCCCAACCTTTCCCACTTCCCCTATACCTATAGCCCTTTTCTTCCTATTTCAAATTGTCAGTTATACCATGATGATCTTATGTACAATTATAGTTTTTCACACCAAAGAAACTATTCAGTATTTATACATGTGTGACTTATTTATTTCTCTTAAGAGTATATCCTCAATATGCACCCATTTTCTGATAAATGACTCCAATTTCTCACTCTTTATGGCTGAATAGTATTCCATTTATAGAAAAAACACATCCTCTTTATCCAGTCACCAACTGATGGACAAATGGGCTGTTTCCAAGTTTTAGCTATTACAAACTGTGCCACTATAAACATGGGGGTGCATATATCACTGTGGTATGATTCTTTTAATTCTTTTGGAAAAATACCCAGCAGAGGAATGGCTGAGTGAAATGGAACCTCTAATCCTAGTCTGAGGTATCTCCATATTGATTTCCCTAGTGGTTGCACCAGTCTGCACTCCCACCAACAATGGAGAAGGGTTCCTTTCTCCACACAACCCCACCAACATTTGCTAATGGTTGATTTCTTGATAGTAGCCATTCTTCCTGGGGTGAGATGGTATCTTAGTGTAATTTTCATCTGCATCTCTCGAATGGATAGTGATGTGAAACATTTTTTCATATATTTATTTGCTGCTTTTACTTCTTCATCTGAGAAATAACTGTTCATTTCAGATGCCCATTTTTGAAATGGGTCTTTGTATTTGGGGGAACTGATTTTTTTTTAGTTCTTTATATATTCTAGATAATAGTCCTTTTTCTGAGGAGCAGCTGGTAAAAATTTTTTCCTATATTGTAGATTCTTTTAGTTGTTTGATGGTTTCTTTTGCAGTGCAGAAGCTTTTTAATAAGATGAGATCCCAGTTGTTGATTCTTTGTGTTAGTTCCCGTGCTACTGAGGATTTGTTCATGAAGTCTCTTCCTATGTGAATGTCTTCAAGGGTTCTGCCTAACTTACCTTCCAGCAAATTTAGTTACTCTTTTTTAATATTTAGATTTTCAATCCACTTGTATTTCAGTTTAGTGCATGGTGAAGGTAAGGATCTAGTTTTAATCTTTGGCAGGTTGAAATCCAGTTTTTCCAACACCATTTATTAAAGAGGCTAGCTTTCCTCCAGTGAGGATGGTTGGATCCTTTGTCAAAAATGAGGTAGCTGAGTTCATCTGGAGTTATTTCTGTATCTTTCAATCTATTCCACTGATCCTCAGGTCTTTTTCTTTGCCAGTACCATGCTGTTTTTATCACATTGCCTTTGTAGTATAGTTTCAAATTGGGAATTGTTATACCTGCTCCCATGTCTCTGTTGCCCAGGACGGCTTTTGCTATTCTAGGTCTCTTCTGGTTCCAAATTAATTTTTGGATTATTTTTTCTAGTTCTGTGAAATATAGCATTGGAATTTCAATGGGAATTGCATTGAATCCGTATACCAGTTTTGGTAGTATGGCCATTTTCACTATGCTTATTCTTTCTACCCAGGAACAGAGGATATCTTTCCATTTTCTTATATCCTCTTCGATCTCTTATTTCAAAGTGCTATAGTTTTCAGTATAGAGGACTTTTGCTTCTTTTGTTAGATTGATTCCTAGGTACTTCATTTTTTTTAATGCTTTTGTGAAAGGAATTGTTTCCCTAATTTCTCTCTCAATGAGTCTGTTATTTGTGTACAAGAAGGCTGTTGAACTTTTGAGTGCTGTCTTTGTATCCATCTACTCTGCTGAAAGTGTCAATTAAGTCTAGAAGTCTTTTGTCTGGATTTTTGGATCTTCAATGTAGAGTATCATATTGTCAACAAATAATGACAGGTTAACTTCTTCCTTTGCTATCTTTGTTGCTTTGATTTCTTTTCCTTTTCCAATTTCTTTGGCTAATGTTTCCAGAACTACATTGAACAGGAATGGTGATAGTGGGCATCCTTGTCTTGCTCCTGATTTTAATGTGAACATTTTTAGTTTCTGGCCATTTAATATGATATTGACTATTGATTTTTCATAAATAGCCTTAATTAATTTGAGATATAGACCATCTATTCCAATTTTTTGCAGGTTTTTTGTTATGAATGGGTGTTGAATTTTGTCAAATGATTTTTCGGCATATATTGAGAAGTTTATGTGGTTTTTGTCCTTGGCTCTGTTAATATAGTGTATTACATTTACTGAATTATATATGTTGAACCATCTTTTCATCCCTGGAATAAATCTGCCTTTGTCAGGGTGTATGATCTTCTTGATGACCATCTGTATTCTGTTTGCCAGTATCTTATTAATCTTTTTTGCATCTATATTTATTAAGGAGATTGGTCTGTACTTCTCTTTTTCAGTTGGGTCTTTCCCTGGTTTGGGAATCAAAGTGACACTTGTTTCCAGGAATGAATTTAGAAATATTGCTTCCCTTTCAATTTCATTGAAAAATTTAAAGAGTAGTGCCAGTAGTTCTTCTCTAAATTTCTTGTAAAATTCAGTAGTGAATCCATCAGGACCTGGGATTTTCTTTGTTCATAAACTTTTAATTACATTTTCAATTTCACTGATTGTAATTGGAGTGTTTAGAATTTTTTTATCTTCTTCCTTCAACTTTGGTAATTCATAGATATCTAGAAATCTGTCCATTTCTTCTGTGTTTTCCATTTTATTAGAGTACAGATTCTCAAAGTAGGTATTGATGATCCTCTGGATCTCTGCTGGATCTGTTGTGACTTCACCTGTTTCATTCCTAATTGCTGGATCTGAGCCTTTTCTTTCCTTTTTTGACAAGGTTAGATAAGGGTTTATCGATTTTATGTATTCTTTCAAAAAAAAAAACAACTCTGCAATTCATTGATTTTTTTGATATCATTTTCTTAGATTCCATTGCATTGATTTGTGCTCTAATCTTTATAATTTCCTCTCTTGCTTGAGCTTTGGATTGTTCTTGCTCTTCTTTTAATTGATTTTGAAGAAACTATGCTCATTTTTTTCTTACTGCCACCCTTCCTTAACTCATTTCTTTAGATTCATGCAAATTTTCTAGTTAACTGAGATGTTTAGTCTGCTTTATAAGTGGCTTTTTCTAAGTGTCTGGAGACATTTAAATTTTTTATTGTTGTTCTGAGGATCAAACTCAGGACCTTGTGCTTGCGAGGCAGGCAGCATCACCACTGAGCTAAATCCCTGGCCATAGAGACATTTTAAATCAGTGTGCAGAGATAGAAGTACACTGAAATTCATTTGTATCCTGAATGAGATTAGGGAAGGAAAATTATCTTCAGTAGCTGTAACTTTTCAATGAATGTGCCATCATTTAGACTGACTCAGAGGAAATAACTAATAATTTAGCCAGATGATCTTTTTTGTAAAAGGAAGAAAATTTGTAGAGAGTTACCAAAGAATTTTTTAGAAATACATGTAGATAAAACAACTCAGAAAAAGCCCGGGGAGTGACAGTACTTTGTACCATCTGAATGCTCACTTATATTTCCCCTAACAAAAGGGATCTAACAATAGTCAAACAACTAAAATGGTCCTAATAGAATATTAGGTTTTCATTAATGAAGCAGTGATTGCCCAATGAAATGAGAGAAGGGCTATGGGATCAGATGGGAATTTATATCTGGTCTCAACACTTAGGAGATTCTAGCAGAGATATAGATCAACAGTGCAGTGCCTACCTGGCAAGTCATGGCTCCGTTTGGTTCCTAGTACCAAAATAATAAAATATAATATAATATAATAAATTTTAAAATAAATAGAAGATCCTTACCTACTACCAGCCAGCACTTCACTTGCCAGGATGAGTGACCTATTCTGTAATTCTCATGTGAAACCATATTTCATGGTATTAAATGACCATTCAACATTATACTTATATTTGACTTCCAGAAATTTATTTTGTTTTACAAATTTGATGTTTACCTGGTTTGAACTTATATCCTGTCTCCTTTGCCAAGAAAGTCATTTATGGAATTAATTACGGTCTAATTTGACATCATGGATTGCCATATATTTCTCCAAAAATATCACTTTATCATGAATGGTGGTATTCAGTGGTTCTTATTCATGGGATTTACTCATTAATGTGTGTCCATTACTCAGAAGAATTAAATACATAGAATGGTATTTTTGTCTACTGAAAGCTTACTTATCATATTTAGTGTTTTACTATATCTCCTTGTGCTTCTGTGAAAACAAGAAAAGTCTAGTTTGACAGTCATGAACACTGAAGTTTTAGTTTGATATGGAATTAATATTTGGGCTCAAATTCCTAGATAAAAATTCTGGCTGAAAGCATGGAATGGACAGTGGAAAAATAACTTTTTGCAATGAATATCTCAGAACCATCTGCAAAATGAGGACATTCCACTTACTTATGTTAATTCTTCTCTATTATATATATTTATATATTCAACTGATATTTATTTTCTTGTCCCATTTCCTATTTTGCATAAAATTATTTGTGAAAATGATAGACCTTATGATAGATCACAAGGTTTCAAGGTGGATTTTTAAAGAGGAAATATACAAATACATCACCAACATATTTTGAATTTCTTGCTGGATACACAAAAATTTAGGGCTTTTTGGTATTTCTAGAGAAATTTCAGTTTTTCTTATGAAATCATTTTCAGCTTGAAATTTCAGAACACAGGACACCTTGATCATAGTAGCTAATTCTGAGAGAAGAGAAAAAATGGTACATAATATATACTATACACTGACATTGAAGAGATATACAATATATTTATTTTTTAAATTTTGTGGTCACCCAGAATTTTTTTTTCAGCTTTAATTGAGTTTATTGGTACATTTTAGGGATACAGTACAGTTACATTCATTGTTGGGATCTTGTACCTCTACATGACAGGTCTTGGTTCTCATTTTTTCCCCCTTGTCCCTGCCCTCACTTCACCCCCTCCTCCCCTCTCCATCTACAAACACTTTATTGCCATCTTTTCACTATCTCACATTTTTTTTTCCCTTTTTACCCTTCCCCTACCCATACCACCTTCCCTACACCTTTAGCTCCTTTCTTCCCATTTCTCAATGCCAGTAATCTTATTAGGATTTTCTGTATTATTGCAGATTATTTACACCAGAGAAACTATTTGGTATTTACACATGTGTGCCTTATTTATTTCACTTAGGAGTATATCTTCAATATGTATCCATTTTCCTGTGAATGAATCTATTTTCTCATTCTTTATGGCTGAGTAATATTTCATTTTATAGAAAAACCACATATTTTTTATCCTGTTTCCAACTGATGGGCAAATGGGCTGTTTCCAAGTTTTAGCTACTACAAACTGTGCCGCTATAAACATGGGTGCTCATACTTCACTGTGATATGATTCTTTTAGTTCTTTTGGAAAGATACCCAGCAGAGGGATGGCTGGGTCAAATGGAACCTCCAGTTCAAGCTCTTTGAGGTATCTCCATATTGATTTCCATAGTGATTGTGCCAGTCTGCACTCCCACCAGCAATGCAGAAGGGTTCCTTTCTCCCCACAACCCCGCCAACATTTGTTATTGTGTGATTTCTTGATAGCAGCCATTCTTTGTGGGATGAGGTGGAATGTCAGTGTTGTTTTCATCTGCATCTCTTGAATGACCAGTGATGTGGAACACTTTTTCATATATTTACTTGCTGCTTTTACTTCATTGTCTGATAAATGTCAAGAATATATAAAGAACTCAAAACAATCAGCCCCCGCAAATATAAAGACCCGATTCAAAAGTGGACATCCGAAATGATCAGAATTTTTGAATATGCTTTCATGTCATGTTTAAAATATTTATGTAATTAAGTCCTTCCAAGGAGGAAGCTAGAAATTCATTTTCCCAGCTTTCTTAAACATAAGACATTGGCACATGGCCTACATTCTGCCAATAACATTAAATGCTTTAGATTCTAATTTGGAAAATTTACATAAAGGAGTAGGGTCCTGCAGGAATCATCCTCTAATGAGAGAAGTGTGGAGCTTTGAGCTAACTCCATGGTGAAATTCTGACATCTGCTCCCCAGAAACACTGTCATGGGTGTTGGTGCACCACCTGTGCCTATAGGATCAGCCAGATAATCCTGGAAGAGGCAAGAAGGGTGTTTCTGGCCTCACCCTTGCTGGAAAGTCTCCAGATTTGATTCTTTTGTCAGTTGACTGTGCAATTTACTTTAATGAACACATTTTCTTTCTATCTGATGGTTATGGAAGTCTTTTCTTCTGTTCTCTTTCAGAAATTTTGTAATTGAATCTTTATGCTTAAAGCTATGATTCAAAACTTAATTTTCATTCATAGTATTAGGTAAGTGTTGAGGTACAGTATATACTTTTACATACATTCTTGTAATTGTTCCAGCACCATATTTTGGTCCAACCAGCCTTTCCCAATTGAATTATCTTAAAAAATATTTTAAAAAATAAATTGTCCATATAAAAATGGGTTATTGCTAGACCATTTATTTATCTGTTCCCCTAAATTTAAGTCAATATCTTGGAAATTATAGATTAATATAATTTTGAAGACAAGTTGTGATCCTTTCAGTTTATGTTTTATTTTTTAAAACAACTTTGACTATTCTAGGTTCCTAAAGTCTTCATATAAATTTAGTCAGTTATTAAATTCTAAAACAAAAGTTCTGCTTAAGAATTTCTGTAGAATTTGATTTGAAACCATAAAGAAGTTTAAGGAATAGCATGTACTGAGTTATATTTCTCCTACATCTTCTCTAATATTCAGTTACTTGTGAATATGATCTTGAATCCAACATAGTGGTACCTGCCTGTGCTCCCAGAATTCAGGAGGCTGAGCCAGAAATTTTCCTATGAGTTCAAGACCAGCCTAAACTATATAGTGAGGCTCTGCTCTGTACAAAATATTATTTAAAAAGGAGTCACTGGATAAAATTATTTAAGATGAGCTCAAATTATCATAAAATGAGCTCCTAATTCAACATGATTGAATAATTGATATCTTTCTTCAAGGAGAATTTGGATACAGATGCAATAAAAGAATGTCACATGAACACAAAAGCAGAATTTAAAATGATACATCCACAAGCCAAAAACCACAAAAGATTGCAGAATCCAGGAGAAAAACATAGAAAGGGTTTTGCTTCATAGGTAACAGAAGGAATCTGTACATCCAGCTTCCAAATTTGTAAAACAATAAAATTTTCTTGGTAAGCTCACCTAATTTCTACTTTGTTATGACAGCCTTTTAAACAAATTAACTTTGAGATAAAAGAAAAGACAATTTAAAATCTTGAGTCTTTGAGTCCATAAACCCAGGATTGCCATTCTATTTACTTAGATTTTAGTTAATTACTCCCTGAAACATTTTGTAGCTTCCACTGCTGAAATGTTACATAGCTTTTATTAGGTTTATGAATTTTTTTTTGTTTATTGAGCAATTGGAAATAATAACCTTAAAGTTATTTTCTAACGACTTGTTGCTAAAATATAATAGTTCATTTAATTTTTGTATATTGAAACTGTCACATTAACAAATTTAGTTATTAATTTAAGCAGTTTTATTTTAAAAATCCATGCTTTTATCCTGTTCCTTGCAGTGTTCTCCTGACTGAGATTTCTAGTCAAACATTAACTGAAGAGAAGGTACTAGAGACCCTTGAAGTTAGTTAGGTTCTAGACTTCTGCCCAGTATAAGACACAGCCTGAGGAAAAAAAAAACTAAAAGACAGAACTAAGACAGACAGATAAACAAAGCTGGTGCAACAGATTAAAGTACTGGTCAGTCAAAGCCACTGGTTTTTATTGGTAATCAAGTGGGATAAAGGAGAACTATGTGCAAGGGCAGGACTAATGTGAGAAGATACACAGCTGTGTGGTTTCTATGGAAATCAATGTAAACAAACCTCAGAAAGGATAAGACAAACTAATCTCAAATTAGAAATAGAATAGACCAAATATATGGTTGTAAGTAGAACATCCCACTACTTAAGAAGGTTTTACTTGTGGGAATAGAATTTGGATTCGATTTACTCTGATCTCAACATGTAGGCTTCAGCTGGACTCTTCTCACCACAAGCCAATTGTGGGCTTAACTCTTCGCAGCCTACACTGTCTACAGCCTACTTTGGGTGTAAGCAATATTGCAGTCTCCCACAAGAAGGGAATGACTTTCATTTTTCTTCTTTCTTATCCTGAGTTTTCATATAATATATAACATATAAGACAATTTTTGACATTGGTTTTTCTTAGGTGCTTCTTATCAAATTGCAGAATTTCCATTCCATTCTTAGTTTAAAAGTTTTTATCATGGATGAGCATTATATTTAGCCAAATATTTTTCCTTAGCCTACTTACTAACTTAATTTATGTAAGTATACACAAAACAAAATTTTTGCATAATTAATATTATTTTCCCCTTTAACTGAACCAGTTAACTTCCTTTTACTTCTTTCTAAATACATTTTTAGATGATTATTTCTGGCCTCAATCTTCAAAAATACAGTTTATGTATATACCTTTTACATGACAAAGATGTCAAGATTATTTATTCATGTACTGAGTCAAGCTTCAATAAGTTTAATTACTGCAACCATAATAGCATAAAATCTGTAATGTAATCTGCTACTTGGTAATGTAAAAAATTAAATGGTGGTACATGACATTTAGAAATATTAACTTTTTATAGTCTCACATCATTAATAAATCTATTATAGGCCTATCCAGCATTTGAAATCTGTGATCTTAGTATATTAAATATAGTAATAATATTAAAAAAGAAACATTTAGGATTTGGCATTTCTCAGAGGGACTGAATGGGCTACCATAGGATTTAATAATCTGTTACAATTTGTCCCAAATAAATAATCTAGACAATTTTTCTACTTCAAATCTGCTTAATAAGTGTCTAAAATTCTTTAGCCAGTGATCATGAACTAACAAAACCATCAACCAGGGTAAAGAAAACACATCTTTTCTCTTACTTGATATTTCGCAAGAAGATGTTTAAACAGTATTTATGACAATGCATCTCAGGAAAGTTAACATAACAACTTCTAAAGATGAATAAATTTCTGGTGTTTAAAAAAATTGCCCATCAGTTTTACTAATTTATGCTTTTCTCTGGTTAGAACAAAAGGATACTATTTGAATTTGCTGTCAAAGTATATAATCAAAAAATACCTGAACTCTAGCAAGCAGGTGGCATTTACTGTGGTATGCAGTTAAGATTACTTTCAAACATCTGAAGTTTATTTCTCAAGCTTTTTCTGGTCGTTGTCCTCAGGAAGGAAAATGTATCATCCCTATTTATATCCTGTCCTCAGAGATAGCCCACATTTAATAAATAACAGGTAAACGTGGAGATACAGATGCCTAGCTAACTGACTTAAGGACACCTCTGGGGGACTATTCAGAAGCAGGCTTCATCAGATCTCCGGAGGTGTCTTTAGAAATACAATCAAAGTTCAAAACTTCCCTCTTCCCAGTCTTATTTATCTTACCCTTTAATGGTGTTGCTCCAGAGAGTTCTTCCCAGTAAACTTCCTGTAGCTAATCTTCAGGTCACAGTCCCTTAGGGAAATCAACTTAAGGTAATGAAACTCACTCTTATTTTTCATGGACATTTTGATTCTAGAAAGCAAAAAAAGGAAAAGAAAAGATCCCTTCTGTACCCTATATACTAATTAAATCTTCCAAATCCTCATTATTGTAGCCCTAGTTCAAAAAAATTTTCTTACAAGAACCTATCTGATCTTCCCCATTCCAGATAAGCATGTGGTATTTCATTTGTGCTACCATACTGGTTTTAGTCCACCATGTATTTCTATGACAAAATACCTAAATTCAGCTGCCTTACAATTCTGCTGGGTGGAAGACACATCGTATCACCTGTGAGAAAGAAGGTCAAAACATATCTACACTCTAGAGTTCCACTCTGGTCATGACTGCCTTCCAGCATATAATTCCTGTGTTCAGTTATTACTAAATAATAGAATGGACAAAAATGTATTTGTTTCTAGAGCTTTTAGACATGCATAAATGCCCAGCCACTTGGGAAGGAGAGGTAGTTTCGTAGGAATGGTCTCATGGGAAGATAAATGAAAGAACATGATATTCACTATTCAGGGTGCTCTGTGTGGCTGGTGAAAAAATGAATCTAGGAAATTATTTCCAGGTTAAAGCCTTTTTCCCTAGGTGCAATTTTTGACAATTTCTTTTTTCCTGTAAGTCTGTAATGTGCCATGATATGAAGATACAGTGACTCACTATGCCAAGCCTACATTGATTTTACCAGACTCTAATACCTTGGCCCCAAAGATATTATCTTCAGGTGTGATGTGTGTCCTTTTCAGCATCTTGCATATTTAAGTAAATTATCCACCAGCCATAACCAAAGAGAAAAGTAGTTGCTTAATTACATTGCAGTACAAGTAAGAACACAAGCAAGTCTTCTGTGTCAAATGGAAATACATCAATTGCTTGCAGCATTCACCAGAAATAAATTCACATTATTAGTGGGTAATATTAACCATGTCAAAGGGCACTGTCCAAGGAAACTAAAGGGGAATGTAAGTCAAACCATGAGGTGCTTTGAAATAATGTAAATTAATATTGAATGAATGGTAATACACTATTTCAAAACTCTACACATGCATGGACACATTTAGACATAGTAAATCTATAAAATACAAAAATATTATGATCCATGTTTTACAAGTTAGGAAATTGAGGCCCACAGAGAATAGGTGAACCATACTAAAATGATATAAATCATTATCTCTCCCTTTTGCTATAGCTAAAGTAGTATGATTAGGCTTCATAGTATGATATTAATGAAATATTTATGTGCATAACTCTATATGTGCATAATTCTGTGAACAGAGTTCAAGTGTTTAACATGCCCCAATTTCAACCCCAATTCTTTATGAAACTACTGCTAGTATCTGACTTGTGGGCAACCTCCCAAAAATGCGTAAATTGATATGTCAATCTTAATTGTGAAGTGGAATATTTGGAGACTTTATTGGATCAGAAAGGTGAGGCCATATGAAATTAATGATTTTAAGAAACTCGGAGAGCTGTCTTGTACCTTTCACAATGTGAAGACACAGAAATGAGGTGTCACCTGAGAGACATGAGACTTAATCATCCACAGAATCTGTAAGTGCCTTGAACTTAAACATTGCCTTCAATATTATGAGATAGAAATTTCTGTTATTCCTAATTTTACCATGACTTTTTATAGCAGCCCAAGCAGACTAAGTTAACAACTTTACTCTCATCCTTCATGTTCCCAAGGTCATTATATCATAAACAGAAATTTTTATCTCTTTAGGTTACATTATCCGAAAAGTAAATGAATAAATTATTATAATATTTGCTCAATAATTGTATTTTATGAAAGAATGAAAAATGTATTCCTATTAAGTATGAAAATATTTATTGGGAAAATCAGTTTTAACTGACAGCTGAATGTTTTTATACATGAAAGCATGATTATTATTATAAACCACAAATCAAAAATATTTGCACATAAATATGTTCTATTTTGGTACATTTTATATTTATGTAAAAATCCAAAATATTGACTCATAAAGTTCACTCTTCTAGTTCAAAATGCCACTTTCTAAACATGAGCAGAATACTTATGGGAAGTAGAGACAGCTTCCAACATTAAAAGAAACTAGTTATCTGAGAAAACAGATAAACAAAAGGAAATCTTGATAAATGTGAGTCCACAAAGAATACTATAAAATGGAAATTATTATAAAATGCCAAACAAATACAGTGGTGCACAGTGTAAAACAAGGAACCCATAAAATAATATTTTGGAATTATGACTCTCCAGCGTTCTACAAACACCTATTAGCCAGGTGTTTTATGAAAGACAGTAAGAATTATAAAAAGAAAAACAGCAGAAATACTTGATTTCAAGAAATAATGCTATAAAAGTTATACAGGGCAACTTAGCAATATCCCTACAGTCTCTGAGAATGATAGAGTTTAAAGATGCTCTACACACCTCACATTTTTCTTTTTTTTTAAGCTGGAATCCTCAGAATTGAAAATACAGTAATCTGTGGGCTCTTAGCTACATACCGGCAGCTTATCACAACTTAACAGAAAGTGAGATGAAGCCTGTCAAGAAGGAAATATGGAGCATTTCAGGGGCAAATCCACTAAGACTAGGCTGCATACAATTATTTGATAAATTTAAAATAGACCAGATTGTCAGAATTATTTCCCAGCAAAGGCATTGCTGAATGACACAGGATTGATGTGTTGCAGAAATAGCTGATAAGGGACTAAACTGCAGCCAACACTAATCAAATTCCATACTCTAATAGCCCAAGGGAGTTCAAACTCTTCCATCCAGGGGCACAAGCTACAGAAAATTCCATTAGAATCATTATAACAATATGCTTACATGGGAAAGCCTGTCTTCTCTCAGTTATCACAAAAATAAATGATAAATTCAACCTTCTCTACTTCAACAGTTGCTTTTAAACATCCATAGTAGGTTTAAAATAGAGGGACAAGGCAACCATATAACTAGAACATGATCAGAAAACCAGTGATGTATGTATTATCTTGCCCTTGGTATTTGGAAACTTGAGCTATTTATTTATATTTATTTATTTATTTATCATTAACTCTAGTTAGAACAACTGGAAATATGAGTGTGTCACCCCATATGTCTGTAAAAATTGTGATGTTTATAAAAAATCTTTCAAATTTTATATGGCATACCTGGGACTGCAACTATAGACAAAAATTATCACAACTAACAAAAACTCTTATACAAATCAACAATACTCAAGCTCTAGACATCATCACTTTTGACAATATCTGGGATTCCATCTGGCTAGAGGTAATTACTAGATGATCTCAAGTAATTGGGTTAAAGCTGTCATTCTATCCTCCCCTTATGTGCTTACTATATGTGGATTGTTATTACTTTATTTCATCCTCAAGACAAGCCAAAGGGCTTCCCATCAGTATAAACAAACACATGCTAACGTAGTGCTTTTGGCCGAGGTGATGGAGTCAAAAGAAAAAGGGGGAAATGTGAGAGAAATTCAAGCGTGGCTGAGCCAAGTGCACCACACTCACATCTCCTAGCAGGCTAGTGGATATGCAGAACTTTGAGCATGCTCACTCTCCTGCACTGAGACTGGCTTAGAGCTGGTTGAAAGACTTTCCATTCCTCCTATCCGCTGCCTCCATCGCTAGCCCAAAAAATCAGCCAATCATGTTGTGCCTTATATGCAGTGTCCCTCCCCTTGCTCCCTGACTATATAAGCTATTGCTCTGCCTATTAAAAATAGAAGCATTCCAGAAAAAAAAACTAATTAACTCTAGTTAAAACAACTGAATATTTTCGGACTGTTTTTGTGGAGTAGTTATGTCAGACTGCCCAGGAGACCCTGAGATGAGCATTTATTTTTGTGAATTGAATTTTAAGGACATGCTCCCCAGAAATTCTTGAAAGGAAGTGGAGGAAGCAGGAACTAAGATTGACTACCAAGCAAGAGGGGCAGCTCTGGCCTGATCCCATGCAAAAACTCTGAAGTTTAAGCTATGCCTGAGTTTTTCTGATCAGACAAACTCAACCAGGTACTCAAGCATCAACTTGATCAGTGGCTAAAAGCTTCTCCAAGAAGACATAAACTCAGACATTTACAGCTTTCTGTATCTTAGGGCAAGCAGGCTTGAGTGGCTCTGGAGCACTCTTCTGGAAGAGTTCCAAATACTGGCTGTTAGAAGAGAAAAGGCAACATGATGACAATAAGAAAAGAAGGGTGAGAATGGAAACAATATAAAGGCAAATATCATTTTTCCTTATTGAGACCATCTCTTAAGGATGATTTAAAGCATAATTAAATACAGTATTTTGTTAGCATATATTAGTAATATTGAAACAGGGCATGAGAGGAGTAGAAAGTGAAAATCCCAGACAGAAAGCACTGACATGCAGTACTGTCCAAGAAGGCATTAGATTACAGGAACCACTTGAGAAGGGTTTTAATAAGATACATGGTGTTACGTCAAAGTAAAAAACTTCTGCACAGAACAGGAAGCAACAGAGTGAAGAGACAACCAACAGGATGGGAAAAAGTGTTTGTAAATCCAACAAGACATTAATTTCCAGAATATATAAAGAACTCAAACAACAATATGGAAAACCCCCAAATAATCCAATATAAAATGAATGAATGGCCTGAAAAAATGTTATCATAATAGAATATAGGAATAGACAAATAACATAACCTTAACATCATTAGCCACTGTGGAAATACAAATCAAAATCCCAATGAAATATCACCTCACATGAGGTAGACTGGTTCTTTTCAAAAAGATAAAAAATATTAAATGCTGGTGAGGATATGGAATAAAGGAAAACAAAAGTATAATGCTGATTATGAAAACATTTTCAAATTTACTCAAAATATTAGAAATAGATTTAATATATAATCCAGCAATCCCTTGACCAAGTACATAACCAAAGGAATTGAGATAGATTTGTGGAAGGAGATAACATATTCACTACCATGTTTAGTGAAGCATTATTGACAATAGCCAAGAATAGAAGACACCTTAAGTGGGCATCAGCTGGTAAATGGAATAAAAACATATGGTATAAACATGGAGCACTTTTGGTGATAAAATAGAATGAAATTCTGCCATATAAACAATGTAAATGGAACTGGAGGGCATTATGTTAAGTGACATAAGTCAGGAAGAGAAAGACAGATACCAAATGATCTCACTTATATGTCAAAGTAATATTGATCTCAAATAGAGAATGAAATAGTGGTTACCAAAGCAGTAGTGCGGCAGTGACAAGTTCAGAGGGGTGATGGAGAAGAGATGGTTAAGGGGCACAAGGATACAGTACTATAAGAGAAATAACTTCTAATGTTCTGTAGCACAGCAAGATGCCTATGCCTGAAAATAATTAATTCTGTACTTTAAAATAGATAATGGAGTGAATTTTAATATTATTAACACAATGAAATAATGTGTTTAAGAGGATAGATACAAATATTGTCCTTGTGTGGCCATTACACAGCATATATACATGTATTGAAAAGTCATACTGAACCCATTAAATAAGTGCAATTACTATACATCAATTGATATATGTGCTAATAAAACAAGGGACTTTGAAAGATGAGTAGGGCTTTTCTAAGGAGCATATGACATATAGCATTCTACAAAATAAACATAATGTGAACAATACCACATAGCTAAACATATACCAAATAATCTGAGGTACAATGAGAAAAGCAATTCAGGTGTATTAGTCAGCTTTCTGACACTGTAACAAAACACCTGAGAATATCAACTTAATAGAAGAAAGATTTATTTTGGCTTGTGGTTTCAAAGCTTTCAGTCCATAATCTTCTAACTCCATTGCTTTCAGGCCTGCTGTGAGGCAAAAAGGAAGGATGCAGCAGCAGAAATCTGCTCAAATCATGACAGCCAGGAAACAGAGAGAATGAGGGTCCAGAGCCAGGAACAACAAATCCAGGACAATGTGTAACCCCCAAAGTCACACTCCAAGATCCACTCCCTTCGACGAGGTTCTGCTTTCTTCTTCATCACCTCCCAATTCTGATATAATCGCTAGATTCTTACCATAATGAATTTAGAGCCCCCATAACCCGAACACTTCCAGAAAACCTTTCAGCTGACATCTAATCTTTCAACACAATGAATATTTTGGAAGGACATTTTGGATAACTATAATACTCATTTATTGGCGTTAGGGAGTGATATACTTCAAGATATAATTAAGAGTAAATTAAGAGTCTTTCTCATTTGTAATGTCATTCATCATTAGTTTACTAACAATAAGGAATCATTTGAATTATAACAACAAAGACAATGCTTAAATCGATCATAGAGAAGGCTGATCTACTAATGTTACAGTGACTGACTTGATAGGTCCTCGAGCCAGAACCCAGAGATTCAGATTTTGGTTCACAGAAAAGAAAATGGAAGGAAGAAACATTGCAGAATTGGAATGCGTGGATTGGACAGTTTCATAGATAAATAATTAAATAAGAATATAAATTTAAGTAAGAATAAAGAAAATTTAAGTAATAAGAAAAACTATTTTGATATATTTAATAGCATATAAAAATGAGTAGTGAATGCTGATTTGGGGAAGGATGATAATTCAGCCATTTTATTTACTTGTTTTTATATATATTGATTATTTTTCAAATGTATTTGAATGAGGTTAAATGTTAGAAATAAAGTGCATTATAAGCCCAAATTAAGGGTGCATCAATAAGGAAGAAAAAGGCTTTCATCAAAACAGAGAAACACAGAACAAAAATAGTTTTTAAACATGTAATGTGAACTCCAGCTGGTGTTTATTATAGTCATTAGTAAATGTCTCTTTATGTGGATATTTTGATCACTAAACTGTATGTAGTTAGTACATTTCTAGAAGAAAATCAAGCTAGCTTTAGGATTAACACTAACAGCAGACTGTGTAGAGGCCAAACAGGGGATTAGGTTCCATGGATAAATCACTGAAGAACTCCTCAAAGTGTTGGTCACACAAAGATAAATGTAGCCTGGTTTAAATACAAATACAGGCTGCACCATTAAACAGCACAAGAAAAAAAATTACTCCAGGAATGTAGATGTATATAAACTCTGTTAGAAGGTATATAAACTTTGTTAAATATATAGAATTTACTAAAATAATATATATTAATAATATATACTGTGTATAATAAATATAGTGTCTGCAAAAATGTATACATCAGGAAAAGAAAAACATAAATAATTTAATACTAAATTTATTGATACATCATGAGATTACTATGAGTTACCTTTGACCTCTACAATTATAAGAAATACTCAAAGTAGTGACCATTAGCTTCCAGACATTTATCAGTATAATAAACTGCTCAAGAGTGTAAACACTTTTTTGGAAAAATCTGTATATATATAAATATATTTAAATCTTTAAACATGAAAAACAGGTTTGAGAACATAAAGAGAACACTACATTTACTGCTTATCTCTCTATTGTCTGTCAAGGAAATCAATAAATCCTAAGCATTCAGAAATACTGAGGTCCCTCACAGGTTCTTTTGTTGTTGTTCTTTTTTCCTAACAGGCTCTAATAACTAGATGACATCTTTGCTTAAAACAAATTATATCTCAGGGGAGGATGAGTGATTCACTTTCCTGGTACCTCCTGTAAATGCAGTTGGATTGAAGTAAACCAAGCCACTGGCTGCTCGAAGGCCTCCCAGCCTCTGCTTTCATACAAAGTGAGAATCACCAAGAGGCAGAAATATAAGGCTGTGAAGCATGTCAAATGTGTGACCTCAAAGGTCCACCAGTCACCAATATTGCTTAAGGGAATGGTCAGCTGAAGAAGTAGGGAGGAAAAGAGAGAGAGAAAGGAAAAATATAAGTATGTGCAAATATATATTATATATTAAATATATCTCAAGAATCTCTTGATGAGCAAGTTTAAAAAAAAAAATCCTAAACTGGGGCCAAGGATTTAGCTCAGTGGTGCCACACCTGCCTTTTCCTGAGCTTGACCCCAGGTACCAGGGTGAAAAATAAAAACTACACTAAACTTTGTAGCAGCCTGAGTAAATGAATTACATACAAATAGATGAGAATAATTTTTGAGATGAAACTATGTAAAGAAATTCTTTATTTAGTGGGCTTAAATAACTTAATTACATATATAAGTAAGAAAGGGTGATAGGGTCATGTTTCAGTTCTCTCTCGCTCTCTCTCTCTCTCTCTCTCTCTCCTTTTTCCCTCCACTTCTCATACTTTAAGCCTAGCACAAGGATAGAAAGAGAATGCATTTCTGTTAACCCATGGCCAGGGATTTAGCTCAGTGACACCGGGCCTGCCTGGCAAGTGCAAGATCCTGAGTTCGATCCCTGGTACAGAAAATAATAATAATGATGATGATGATAATATAATAATAATTCAGAGAACACAAAGGCAGATTCTCATCCTTCATCAGTTTAGCTTTGAATCTGTGAAAAGTAGAGAGAAATTGGTATTAAAAGGAGTAGCTTTCTATGGCAGAAATTTCTCAGAGGTTTTGATGTGTTGAATAAGCATATTCAGGCATATTCTTTTGTATTAATCTTTGTTTTTTCTTTGGTTTTTTGAGACAGGGTCTCAATATGTAGTTGAGACTGACCTAGAACTCACTATGTAGCCCAGGCTGGTCTCGAACTCACATTGATCCTTCTGCCTCAGCCTCCTAAGTGCTGCGATTTCAGGCATGCACCACCACGCCGGGCCTTTTGTATTAATCTCATAATGAACTATCATTAAAGTCTGTAACTATTCATACTGGATTGATTTTTAGATGTTTTCTAGTATAAAATGATATAATCTAAAATATTGAGAATTTGTATAATTTTCGTTTTTTTCTTTTCTACCTGCAATCCTACAAAGAAAAGAATATTAAATAAAATTGATTACGGAGTACTCTTATTTTATTCCTGACAATAAATGAAAAATTATACAAATTCATTTATAATTAAGATGTTGCTTTATGCTGTCTCACCTAAGTATCCCTATCTTTCTATCTGGTTAGGTATTTTTTGTCAGAAATAAGTTTAGTTTCTTTCTGTTTTTGGTACCAGGGATCAAACTCAAGACCTTGAGCTTGCAAGGCAGGTGGCAGAACCACTGAGCTAAATCCCCCAGTTCTCAAGTTTATTTTCACTACATATCTTTTTGCTAAAAATGAAAATAATAGTATCACTGATATCAGTACTGATGATTAATGTGATGAATAATGTTAACAGACACCTTCATATTAAAGTAAGACTATCATCTTGAGATAAACATTATTTTAGCATAGTACTTTTTCTTTTCATTGGATAAAATTAATATGAAGATAATAATGAAAAAATAATATAACAACATGGAAGATATAGGCTTATCACCCCAATAAATTTCAGCTCATTTAAAATTCTCTAATATATATTTGTAAATATATATGAAGATCTGATTTCATCTCATTCTTAATTCATTTATTCTTTCTCTGTATAACATATTACTATAATCATTGTAATGCAATCATTCCATGTTTTTGCCCTTTCACTATATTTTTATCACCACACACATCTGTGGAATTATTTCATATATCTAAATCTACATAAAATAAACATTCTCTGTGTGTTTTAACGTGACTTGGATATTTTAGAATATTACCTTCATATTTAATTTAGGGACTTGATTCTTAGTATACCTTGGCTTTATTTGAAAAAAAGGATAAATATTGGATTATAATTTTCATCAGTTTGGTGATACAGCGTTCTTATCTGACATTTTCCTTTTACCAACTGCTTACCTTGTTACTCTTTTTGGTATCTGATATTTGACCTCAAACGATATGATTTCTTACATGTCCATCGAAGCTTCTGCGCATGTTCACAATGAATAGAGCTACAACTAAGCCAGGTGACTACAGTTGGCATAATGATCTCAGATTCTATTGTTAATATTCATGCATGCTGCCTGCCTTAGACTCTTATCCTCTCAGAAAAGGGCTGAGTGAAGGCAATTAATTATTCCATTTACTTGTGGTCTCAGGTTTTCCCTTCCTTGTTTCAAATTAAGCCTTGAGTCACAGTTTATGTTATGTTTGTTTCTTTTGATCAAAGTTTCTGAATGTACCCCATCTACCAGGCTGTAGAGGAAATCTTTTGCAGGAATGACTGAATATATTGTTCCTGGCTGCCAGGAGATCTGCTTGCTTTTCGAGGAAATAAATTTTTCACCATTGTATTTCATGGTGTAGTAATTCTTGGTTTGACCACCATTTCACAATGGCTACCCATTTATGGCCTGCTTTTGACAAAGCGTATATGAAAGAACCTTTCTAGTTTCAGTCACATAATCTGTTTCTGTGTTTCAAACTGGGATCAAGCATTGCTGTAGGAGCCCTACGAGACACTGGACCTGACTCTTCGGTACTTTTTGCCTTGGGGGTCCCCTACAATCTTTGGTAGACAGGAGATTAGGTCAAGTGTATTGATTTGCTCAAGATGTAGTTCTGCTTGTTGTCGTTCCTTACTTCATTTTCCTTTTTGTTCTCCCAGTGGGTTCAGTTTATTTTAAGGCAAAAGGCATGAAAAAGATGTATTTCCTACCCCATTTTAAATTTGAATTATTTAGACTACTTTCAAAGCTAGTGTTATTTAAACACAAACACACATGGGCACACACATGTATACACCGAGATTATGCAATAATATGTGCTAGAATGTAAAAATCATGATTTTACATTTTTTTCTTTCTCTTCACAATTCCACCTGGATGCTTTCCTCTGAATGTCTGACATTTTCTTAGTCTCATCTCTTGCTAAAATAAATATTTTAAAATAGCAGTTCACGTTATGTGTCCTAATTACAAAATGTAATGCTTAATTATTTTAGAAATTTTTGGGAAAAATAACAGAAGAAGAACAGATGGAAGAAACCATCATGAAACTGGGATAATTATTTTATCGAAATATTCTCAAGATTTTCTCTGAGGAAGAAACTTTGAAGCAAAATGTTTTGAATACATTTTTCAGTCCCAAATGGAAGTGTTTTTTCACAAGTAGCATAGCTCATAATTATTCCTTATGAAATGTTAAGTAGTAACATTTATATTATAAATCAAACTTGATATTTTAAATTAAGTATCTTTAAAAGTATAGAATATTTTTATTAGAAAAGTTAGCAAAATAAAATATATGAATTTATTGAGAATAATCTTTTTTTCTTCCTCTTTTTTTCTTAAAGATTGCAAACACACATGACAACAAGAAATGAAGATACTAAATAAAAATTTCAAATATACATATATATGATAGCAAAAAAGGAGATGAAATAAACAAAAATTAATGCAACAAAGACTGATAATCCAAATATATTATTAGTTTGATATGATCTTCAAACATTATATGTTCTTTCTCACTTTTTCATATAATATTTTTGAAATAATGTATTTACAAATAAAACAAAGTTACATATTATAGTTGAGAAACTGTCCTCAAAATTTTATGATTTATAAACTCCTTGGTTTTATTAATTTGATAAATATCATATGCTTGTTGATTGTATCACACATTTTCTAACAAAACTTCCCACAGAAAATAAATATACTTATATTTGAAATCCAAAAACAACTAAAAGAGTTCACATTTTTATGATCAGATTTTTCTGTTTCTATTTTATTATATCCCCTATTTATTTTTATTATATTTTTATAAGCATAATGATAGAATTTAACACCAATACATGTGTAATATTCTTCCAAACAAATGACTATGAATTAAATCAAGCATGTAATGTAGAGAAATCATAAGGTTGGCAGAGAAACTATCGATAGCTAACTGTGCAAAACCCTACCACATTCATGACCATGTTTCTCATTTAATAGTGCACACGTGTGTAAAAAACATACCCCCCACACATATACACAATGCATATTTTCTACAATACAATATATACTTTGGTATAATAAAACAGTGCAGTGATGTGTGGAATGTTTGTGATTTGTGTGATTTGAGAAAAACAAATATCATCTTTGAGGCAGTTGTAAGATTTGTAATATGTACCAGATACTGAATGATAATGAGTTATCAGCCATCTATTTAAGTATAGTTGTGATAAAATTTACTTAAAATTAATATTCGTTATCAGTAGAAAATAGGTACAAAGATATATTGATAACATAACAAAATCTGTCTTAAATTCCCAGACAAACAAGCTGTAGTGACAGAAAAGGAAGTTTGCAGAAGGCAGAGTTGAGAGAGGAAAATGACAGATGGACCTTAATACTTTTCGTACTACCCATATATACAGATTTCATAAATTCTCAAATAAAAAAGCAAAGAAAATGAGAACCAAAATAACTCATCAATTTGGTAGAGCAACACATAAAGACAAAGATTGATGTGTTTATAAATTTTAAAAATATGAAATGTAAAGCCTGAGATTTACCTCAGTAGTGCTGCACCTGCCTAGCCAGAACAATGTGCTGAGTTTAATCCCCAGCACAGGGAAAGAAAAAAAGAAGAAAAGATAAAAGGAGCATATGTGCTTTCTAACACACTCAATAGATTGAAAATAAATTATTTGTTATCTCTTCCTCTTGAATTACTTCCTGCACAAGGATATAGAGGCCTTCTTTGTCTCTTTCAATCAGTTTAGGTTTGAAATTTACTTTGCCTGTGAATAAGATTGCTACCCCTGCTTTTTTCTGGGCTCCTGTTGCATGAAGAAGTTTTCCGATCTTTCACATTCAGTCTATGGGCTTCTTTTTGGACTAGGTGTGTCTTGTATACAACATATTAATAGATTTTGCTTCTTAATCCATTCTGTCAGTCTATTTCTCTTGATTGGTGAATTGAGGCCATTGATTTTGATGGTTATAACTGATGGATGCCAACTTATTATTGTTACATTTTTTTCACCTTCTTCTTTTAGTTTCTTACCTTGCCTATTTGATTTGCTCTGTTGGGCCTCATTGTGTTGTTATCTTCATTGTCTTTTTCTAAGATATTGTTTAGAAATTTAGAATTCCTTGTAGTGCTGGTTTGGTATTCATGAAGTTTCTCAGGGGTTGTTTGTCATGGAAATATCTTATTTCTCCATCCACATCCATTTTGAAAGAAAGTTTTGCAGGATATATCAGTCTAGGTTGGAGGTTGTTTTCTTTCAGTACTTGAAATGCCTCATTCCAGGCTCTTCTGGGATCTTGATTATTATATATCTAGGTGTAGATTTTTTTTTTTTTTGATCATGGCTATTTGGAGTCCTATATGCCTCACTTATCTGTAAGTCAAATTCTTCCCCTATGTTGGGGAAGTTTTCTGTCATTAATTCTGTAAACAGATTTTTTAAGTCATTTTCATTTTCTCCTGGTACTTCATGGATTCCTATCAGTCTTATGTTATTCTTCTTTGCATCATCTAAGAGTTGTTGGATCAATTTCTCATGATTCCCCTACTGTTTTTAAGAGACCTCTCTTTTCACTGTCACTGACTGCAATTTTATCTTCTATATCTGAGATTCTATCATTGGACTCTTTTATTTTGTTGTGAGCACTCTCAATGGAGTTTTTAATCTCCTGGATATCTGCTTGAATTTGCCCTGTGGATTCCATTTCTTTCTTATATTGGGCATTTATTGTTTCCAATTCTTTGTTATGCTGGGCATTCATGGCTTCTATCGTGGTACTACTGAGCTCATATAATTTCCTCTCAGTTTCTGTTCTAGAGCCTAGAATTATAACTTTCATTTTGCTCATCATCTCTAAGATTATCTGGGAAATTATTTCTGTTTTAAATTTCTCTAGAGCCTGATTGATCAGTTTTGTTACTTCCTGTGCTTTGAGTTCAGGGAGTCCTTATGATTCACGGTCAGACTTTTCATCCTCATTTGCCCCACTGTTTGCCATTGGTGAACTGGAAGTCTGTCCCTGTATCTTGCTTAAGTGTTTTCTCATTTTTACTATTGTTGTTGGGTTGTCCTTAGTTTAACCTTTCGGCTATTACTTAAATCGTCCTGATATAGTTGGGCTTCAGCCCATGGGTCTCTAATGACTCATAGACATTCTCATTTTCATAGTATCAAAGAAAACAGCTCATTGAATCAATCACAATCCTTTATCCTAATTGATACAATCAGCACCACAATATAATTGAGCACAATTTGCAAACTGAGCACTTGTGGTAGTCATCAGTCTATCACCTTCAAACCCTGTGAATTAAATTAAAATCAAGAAGCAATCCAAAATATGTTTGCAGCGAATAAACTTTTCAATAAGGATATTTACCATTTAGGATGGGAGCTTAAAACAGAGTTAGGACAAGAGGAGTAGATAAGTGAAAGAATTAGAGAAGGTTTCACATGAAGGCAGAAGATGTAAAATGATCACACAATCATCAGGAAACTGCTAAATTCAAAAGGGATAAACAGAATAGAATTATAATAACCCTTGAGTGAGGTAGAATGACATAAGAAAAGTACATAAAGAAAAAAAAAAGAAGGACAGCAGCAGAAACAGAAAGGGAGATGAGGGATAATATGGTGGAGCAAGAGTTAAGTTGGAGAAAGAGAACAGAAAAAAAAGAATTTGCAGAGTGGAATGAAGAAAAGAGAAAAAAATGAGTTTGAAGGGCCTCTTTCAGACTATATCACTGCTGTCATAATATACAACATGCACTGCCATGTGCAGAGCCAAGTTGCCTGATCTCAGCTAGCTGGTGGCAGAACCCCACGATGCAGACTGACCTTGGGCTACAAGGCTCAGACTGAGTTCCCAGACCTCCTGAAGGGTTGAACTCCACACAGTTCTACTACAGGTTTCCCCCACTCCTTCTTTAAAGATGTTCAAAGTTGGAAGTGCAGGAAAATACCCTTTATGACCACCTCTGTCTCTACAGAGTAGGTCTAAAGACTAGCGCAATCAGGAGGTCTGAAAGCATGAGGGGGGGATCAGGGGGTTCAGGGGCACCCACATGGCTACCTTCCTGGCGCTGAAGATGATGGTGGTGCCCACAGGGGAGGGCGCAGCTGAGCAGGCCCTCTGGTGCTAGAGATGGTGGCAGTGGCACTGGCTATTGAGAATAATCTTAAACTTCACGATCCAAAAGATAAATTAATTCTAGGGATGGAACAATGCACTACAGATACTATGATTGAAAAAAAACTATCCAACTTTGTGATGTAATACTCACTTACACTCATACATAGAAAAGAGGGCTTATCTGTCCATCATGTTTTATGGGGGCTTAACTGGAAGAACCAAAACATGGACTGAAATCATCTGAATGCTCATTTGCACACTTATTTGGAAGTTTATCATGACATGACCTTCAGCTACAGGCCTCTGTTGCTTCCCAAGTGGACCTCTTCATGCAGCCTCTCTGTATGGATTAGTATGGGCTTTCTCACATTGTAATGGTTGGGGTTCAGGAAAAACTATGAGAATGAGAAATATCCCTTTTTTATCTAGCCTCAAAAGTTATGCAGCATCACTTCTATTATATTGTATTTGTCAAAATGGTCACAGACGCCAACTTTGACAAATTTTATGGATGTAGAAAATAGAGTACACTTTTTAATTAGGAATAACTAGGTTCTGGAAGAGTGAGATTTGAAACATTGCTACTGCTATTGCTATTGTTATGCGGGGGGGACTCTGCAGATAACACACATAGAATAAAAGGTGACAATCCTACCCTCTAAGAACAATCGTTCCATTGAAAGAAAGGAAGATTCCCTTCCCTCAAGGGTGTTACTGATTACTGCCACAAGATTGCTTGGCATCTGAGAAAAATAATGGGATTTCTCCATTGTCTCCTAACTTTAGAAGTTTCAAAATCCCTGCTTAAATGAGAATTGGGGAGGCCTCCAATGCAGCTATCTCACAGTCTGAGATTTGAGGAGAGGGACAAAACTAGGCAAGGAAGTGGTTAACACATACCCAGCCCTCTCATCCTTCAAGTTTTTATCTTTCATCCATCTACAAGTTGCTGTCTGCTTTGCTGAGTTCTCAGAAAACTTATCCATGCATTCTATTTATTTCATGTAGTAAGAGAACTGAAATTCTTCTCAGTAGGACATTTTACAAATATGAAATAAGAATGCTCATCACAAAAACTCAAATGTATATGAGGTATGATGTATGATTGAAAGTTTTAGTGGCAGTTTAATTTTTTTTTAATTGTCACAAAAAAATTATCACTCTAAAGTCAAAGTATCATTACGTGCTCTCAAAATTCTCCACCTCACCTAATAAACAATCATCTATGTCATGCATAATGACTGTTAGTGGTTTGGACAAAGAAAAGTAGAAGTCTCTTAAGAAATAATACATCATTAATGCTATCTGGCATAGAGGGAGACTTTGGGGCATATAAAGTCCCAAGCACTCATATCTTTGAATAAAAAAAATAAATGGAAGAATAAGATTCTAAGAGTAATAAAAAATTAGATATTGTTTGAAAATGTTCAGTTGAAACACTAAAATTTACTTTTAGAAAAACCTCCAGAAAACACACATAAGCCCTTAGTGGACAAAATATTTTAAAATGAAAAAATTGAAGAACAAAATAAATAACATGATATATTCCTTTACAAGATTCAAATAAATGTGGCTGGACTGATCACAGATTAATATGAATAACTTAATACCACATATAAAGACAATAAATTTTAGTAATGATATAGACTTATGAAAACATAAAAAGAATAACATTTCCTGAGAAACTCATACATTCAGATTTATTCTTTTAAGATAAAATTATTCAAATGAGGTATTGAAATAATTCACTACTTTTCATTAAAAATATTGATAAACTTTAAAAGCCATAAATATTTATTAATAAATAAACTTAGAATATGACTATATGCATGAGTATAAAAACATCAAGACAGAAGTGCTCGCAGACACTAGCCAGAAGTTTGTGTAGACAGCAGCAACGTGGGTGTCCAGGTCCCAGCCAGGGTCCCACCCAGACTTGAACAGCTTGGGCACACAGGCCCCAGAAAAAGCACATCTGGGAAACAACTGCACAGGCATGCAGGCCACAGAGAGTGCACACCCAGATAATATCAGTAAATCCATGTTCCCAGCCGAGAGCCCTCTCAGATGCCAGCAACACCAGGGTTCAGCCCCCAGCCAAAGGCCCTTCCAGACAGCAGCTGTTCAGGTGGGCAGACCCTACCCAGAGCACACTCAGATACCATCTTAAGTGTGCATAGACTCCAGCCAGTGTCCTGACTGGACAGCAGTGAAGTGCAGGGACCCAAAGACCATCATTCTGAACCCAGGAATTGGCACAGTGGTGACAACAGAGAGAAGGCCTCTCTGAGGCCTCCTGAGTAACGAAGCCCACTGGGAAAGCAAAGAGTTGCCACAACAAGGATGCATCAGGCTGCATCTGTTGGAATGAGAAAAAAACTAAACAATATTCAAAACAAGGCTTCCAGATCACCTAAGACAACCCACAGTAGCAACAAGATGGAACAATCTGATATTCAACCACTTGGACTCCCTGAACTGGCAATGAAAGAGGACCTGGAAAAAATGGAATCAGAAATAATTTCTCATATAACAAGAGAGATTGTATCCATAGTGAAAGACATGATTAATTACTCTAAAATAGACACAGATAAAAATAAAGAATCTGAGAAACATGATGGAATCCCTGCACAGCAAACAAGTGAAATCCATAAAACAGATGCAAACAGATTTCCAGGAGATTAAAAACTCCACTGAAAGTTTACACAGCAGAATGATCCAATGTGAGGACAGGATTTCATATATAGAAAACAAGATTGGAATTGGTGACCAGGAAAGAAAAAATTCTTAAAAATAGTAAGGTACCATGTGAAATCAATCCAGCAATTGCAGATGATGCACAGAAGAAAAACATAAGACTGACTGGAGTCAATGAAGAAACAGGAGAGTGCAGATGACATAAAACAACAACAACAACAAAAAAAAAACTGTTCACAAAGTGATAGCAGAAAACTTCCCAAACAGGCAAAAAGAACTTGACATACAGGTTATTTCATGAAAAAAGCCTCAATCACATATAAACTAGGACAAAGAAACAACATCCAGGATCTCTTCTTGTTAAAAAGCTTCTGCACAGCAAGAGAAACCACGAATAGCATGAAGAGACAGCCCACAATGTAGGAAAAAATTTTACCAGCTGTTCCTCAGACAAAGTTCTACTATCTAGAATATATTTTTAAAAACTTTTAAAAAATCATACCTCACAAATTTAAACATTCAATCAAAAAATGGCATCTCAAATGAACAGACTTTTCTCAGCAGATAAGTAGAAATAGCAAATAAACATATAAAAAATGTGTTGGTCTCAAAGAGAGAGGAACAGGCTATAAACCAGGGACTGAGGGGCCTGTAGCAACTGGAAAAGGCAAAGAAGCTGAACCTCCCCTAGATCCTCACACAGCACTATTTATCTAGTATGGACTCCTGATTTCCAGAACTGTAAGATAACAAATCTATTTTGTTTTAAATTGTGATGACTTATTATGGAAAAAATAAGAAATTGATGAAATACTGTAAATTTTTGCATGTGATTTTTAAAAATATTTGTCTAAAAGAAGTGTAAACATATCTTTCCAAAAGCATAGACTTAAAATTTTAAGCACAAAAGTATATTATCATTAAATTTAAAATAACTTACAATGATAGGTGAAAGAAGTTTTATTATCCTAAGCTTGACGGGATCCATTTCTTTAATGATTGTATTTTACTTGAACTTATGAGAATCAGAAGAAAAATGTGTATCTATATACAAATTAAGAGGTGACTAAGTTTAATTCAAAAGCCTTAACAATTCATACTAATTATTGACAATGTTTATGAAACTGTTAGCAACTGAATTAGTTTAGACCACTGGATTCTGTGGTATTGACTGTGGAAATCATTAACTACTGTGAAATGAAATAGATTATTTTCACTATTCATTGGATGAACTGTGTACATTTAAGTATGTGTTTGTCAATATAAGCTTCTTTAAGGTAGGTTTCTGAGTTATAATCTGAAACCTTCAAAGTAAATGTTGAATGCATCATGTTGCATGTCTTCCAACTTAGGCTATCCCAAACTTACATATCTTTGAAAGTTCATGAGGCCATTTTCCAAGGTATGATACAAAAAAACAATCAAACAAAAAATGTTTGCTTATAGAGATTGTCTATTGATTGTAATCATTAACATACAATATTTGGATGTGTTCTAAAATGCCACTGTAGTTTTTAAAATCCAACTTAGAGAGTATACCAGTAAGAAGAGTTCACATTATTATGACTTGAGACATGGTCTGAGATAGTTGTCATTAAAATAGAAGCACTGGGTCTAAATATTAACCTCACTGCTAATCAGCACACTTGGGTACCATCCTAAAGTCTATTACTAATCCACTTGGCAAAAATAAGTGCAGAACTGAGAGAGATTCCAAAGGGTTCTCAAGCACAGTAGAAGTTAACAAAATGTTGACTTTGAGTGAATCATTGAAAAGAAGACTTCCATTTAGAAACATAACAGTTTAGATAAATGTCTAAGTGACATTTATAATATAAAATACAGATATGCTGCCTGTCTTGCAAGCGCAAGGTCTGGAGTTCAATACCCAGTACCTAAATAAATAAATAAATAAATAAATAAATAAATAAATAAATTACAGATAAAAATGTGATAATTTCCTATGAATAATGGCAATCATGGCAACTTGTAGCTATACTTTAAAAAAATTGTCTCTACTCCTGGAAAACATCTTCATCCTCTTATGTTTGCTAAGAACATTTCTTATAATTTTTTAAAGATTTTAATAAATAGTATAGGGCATTATATGAAAGTGGCAGACTATTAAAGTTAATCTTTATAATTTATTTTTTCACAAACACAAAGGACGTTTATTTAACCTTTTCTAAAATAAACAATTTACAAATATTAACTATAACTGCACTTCATCCTAATAATACTGCCAGCCCTTCCTAAATTACTTAGTTGAATCACTGAATGTATAACACTTAAAAATATCACATTATGAAGATTTAAATATCCATCATTTGACTTTAGTATATTATGAATTGTTTACTTAATAATATACCCATTGCCAGCAAAACTTTTAATAGAAGTTTGTAAAGAAAATTATCCAGCTGTGAAATTGGAAGCAAAACTGTTGCAGCTCAACTGAATTTTATTTTTTACTATTTTGCCAACAGTAATCTGCACTTGCTTTTACAGAGCCTCCAACTAAAAAGGATTATCTAGTCAGAATATAACAGTGCATAATAAATGTGCTTCATTTCTTCCAAGTTCTCCCAGCTGACAGCTAGAATGAATGTCTGCCTCAGTGCTGGCACCAGAGGTACTTCTATTTCATGGTCCATTGAACCCTAAAGGACATTGTTTTTCAAGGCATATTATCAGAAACGAGGGAACAAGTTATCAGAGAGGCTATTACAGGGACTACTGACACTTGAAAATTTACCTCTAGCTTTGTTGCTACCTTGGAGACATTACTATACTAAATATAGGAGCTATAAATATACATTTCTCAAAATCTTTTAAATTTATCCCTCTAATGAAGAAAATATCTCCATGCATGCCTTTGAAATGTTTGGCAAGGTAACTATGTTAGTTGCATTTCCTTAAATTAAAAATAGTTACAAATATAATACCTCCACTTCTCATTATTCACAATTTTCCTGAGCGATCTGTGTTTCACTGCATCCTCACCTGACCTTCCTACTGCTAAAGAGTGATGCACTTGGTGACCTTGCATTTCTGTTTTTGCTGTGCCTGTAACATGCTAAAGATGTTTACTGATATCCTTATCACCAAGCACTGTGTTTGTTTATATGCACCTTTCCTATAGGATTGAATTACTTTGAAAGCAGAATCCAAGAATTTCCATCCTTACATTCTAATGCCAAGCAGAATGATGGACAATTATGAAAGAATATTTTTCTTATAGAGCAGCTATAAAAATAAATTATACTAGTTACATCACAAATGCTGTAGAAGGTCACAAATTTTATGCTATGTAGTAATAATTTCTTAAGTACATTTTTGTTGATGCTTAGTTCTTATGTCTGTTGGATTATTTCACATGCAAAACAATAAAACTGCCTGCTATTATTGTTTTAAAAATGGGTCAATTCAACCAATAGCAAATTCATTGGTAAATTAAATTTTTTTCATTTTACTTGTAAGCTGAAAATACACAGTTTGCTTTTATTTTATTAAAAATTTTCACTAATTTGTAATATCATTGAATTTTCCAATTAGGAAATATTGTGTAGATTATTTAGCCCAACTATTCTATTTATTAGCTTCTGATCAATAGAAATTATACATGATGCATTTACATATGTTTAAATATTTCAAAGCATTATATTCAAGGCTGCCTGTTACATTTTGTATGTTACTTATTTATTTAACTGATTATATGTTTTATCTTTATTCTTTTATTTTGTTACTACAGATTGAATCAATAAACTATCTTTCCAATACTTTTTAATATTTTTTTTTAATTTTGAGACAGTACCTTGCTAAATTTGTCAAATGGGTTTATACTTGCAATCTTCCTGCCTCAGCCTTCCAAGTAGCAGGGATTACAGACATGCATTACCATATCTGGTACATATATACATATTTTATGAATGATTTAAGAACACAAAAACATATTTTAGCTTTTTACAGAAACAATTTAAATTTGGAAAGCTGTAAACTAGAATAGAATGACATGGTCAAGGTGAAAATATAGACATGCAATAGCCAAATGAAACTTTTGACTTTGATTTTAGAGACTAAGGAAAAAAGAATGGTAATTAGTTATGTGATCTGTAGTTTTAAAAAGAAAGTTTTAAAAGATTTAAGAATTCCTGTACATAAATAAGCTTTCCTAACTTTTAAACATCATTCAGGCTTTTATTTAAAGAATGTGAAGAAATCCTGCTTTTTCAAGGACATTTTACAGCACAGGTGAAAATAATTTACAAGGGTATATTTTTATGGTAGCCACCAAAGAATGCCAAAGATATATCAAGGCAGACAACTCAGTTAAAATAACTCCTCATTCACTCTTTTTTAGAATGAGCTATAAATAGCAAACAAATGAAACTTAAAAGCAGTGTTTTATAAGGAATAAGCACCAACGTACACATTTCATACAGTACTATATGAATTGAGGACTATGATTTGGGCAGAATACTAAGAGAGTGATTCTGAATTTTCTTTAGGTTATACAAAAAACTCTAAAGCTTTGATGAAATCTGTGGGCACTCTCCCCAACAAATTGTATGTATGCTCATAAATTTGAAACTTTGTGGAACATTTTAGGATTCATATCCACCTTGAGGTTAAGAGCTTCTATTCCTGATAAATATGACTTCTTATATTCCTTTAGGTTTCAAAATAAAACAAACATTTTGAGCACTACAATCAGGCATAAAATTCTGGTTAAAATAAATGGTCTGCTCTCTTAGTAGAGATTTTTATTCTAGCTGCTCAGCAAATCAACCTCAAAAACTCAGTCCTTTTTGAAAATAAAGAATTGTTTTGATTTAGAACAAACAAAAAAGCCCATTGTCCACAAAATCCCCACAAAATAAGTTTTATAACAGCTGTATTCATAATTGTCAAAACAGAAAGAAATCAGTATGGCCACTCAGAGAAAGGGTAAGGAAATTATGGGATGTTTAGATAGTGGGATATCATTCAGCACTAAAAAGAAGTGACCCATGAAGAGACATGGCTGTAACTTAAATGTACATTACTGTGACATATGCAGAAAAGTCTGATCCCCAAATTAACTTTATTTGGAAATCATGGAGATCAGCATATTCCTGCCAACACCTCATTCATATATATTGTTAGTTTCTTACACACACCAGAATGAGTCATCCCCTTACAAAGAAAGAGCAACCAAAGTGCAATAATTCAACATTTGAGTAATAAATAAAACCAAGCAATTCAAACATGAAATATTTGGAGCAAAAAGTGAAAATAATACACATAGTTTAATTTCCAAAACAAGTAAAAGTGAAGAAATATTTTGATGAAAGGTATGTTTCAATATACTGATTTATATCAAGTTGTATAAGATGAGCAAAACATAAGAAAATATAAATTTAAGAGGGAGAGAAATAACATTTATTGAATAGTGTGTATATATATATATCTTGCTGTGTAGTCCAAGCTTATCTTGAATCTACTACATAGGACACACTGGCCTTGAATTCATGATAATCCTCTTGCCAGAGTGCTGGGATTTTATAGATGTATGCCACCATGCCTGGAGAACTTTCTATTTTCGTTACTAAAACAAGTAGAGTGTTATTACTGAATGTAAAGTATAGAAGAGTAGCATCAGCATTTTTAAAAATTCAAATAAAAAAACAGAAGTACATCTACATCAATTTCTTTTTTCCCCATTAAGTTTATTGGTACATTTAAAGCAAACAATGCAGTTACATTTATCATTGGGATCTTGCACCTTTACATGATATGTCTTGGTTTTTATTTTTTTCCCATACCCTTGCCTTCCCTTTACCTCCTTCCCCCTTCCCTATTTACAGGGTTTTGTTTCAATTCTTTCCTTTTTTCATATTTTTTTCTTTTCCCTTACTTCCTTTCCCCTCCACTTCCCACTTCCCCTTTAGCCATTTTCTTCCTATTTCTCACTATGAATTATACCCATTTGAACCTTATTTACACTTTCAGTTTTTCACACCAGAGAAACCATTTGATATTTACACATGTGTGACTTATATATTTCACTAAAGAGTATGAACTCAATATGCATCCATTGTCCTATGAATGATTCTAATTTCTCATTCTTGTAGTTCTCTGTTTTGGTTGGGTCTTTCCCTGTTTTGGGAACCAAAGCAACACTTGCTTCCAGGAATGAATTTGGAAGAATTTTTCCCTTTCAAATTCATTGAAGAGTTTAAAGAGTAGTGGCAGTAGGTCTTCTATTAATTTCTTATAGAATTCAGCAGTGAATCATTCAGGACCTGGGCTTTCCTTTGTTGATAATGTTTTCCTTTGTTGATAATGTTTTAATTACATTTTCAATTTCACTGAATGTAGTTAGGGTGTTTAGACTTTTTATATCTTCTTTGTTCAACTTTGGAAGTTCACATTTATCTAGGAATCTGTCCAGTTCTTCTAGGTTTTCCATTTTATTAGAGTACAGGTTTTTGAAGTAGTTACTGATGATCCTCTGGATTTTTGGTGGATATGTTGTGACTTCACCTTTTTTGTTCTTAATTGCATGAATTTGAGCCTTTTCCTTCCCTTCTTTGATAAGTTTGGCTAAGGGTTTATTGATTTTATTTATTCTTTTGAAAAACAACTCTTTGATTCATTGATTTTTTTGTATCATTCTCTTAGTCTCCATTGCATTAATTTCTGCTCTTATCTTTATAATTTCCTCCCTGTACAAGCTTTCAGTTTATCATGCTCTTCTTTTTCTAAAAAAAAAAGGTTAAGCATTAGGTTGTTTTTTTGTTTTTGTTTTGAGCTTTCTCATTTATTGCTATGAATTTCCCTCATAGAACTGATTTCATTGTTTCTCATAGATTCCTGTATGTTCTATTGGCATTATCACTTAATTGTAGAAACTGTCTAATTTCTTAATTTTCTCTGTGACCCAGTGGTTGTTCAGCAGGGTGTTATTTAATTCTGCGCACGCGCCCGCGCGTGCACGCACGTGTGTGTGTGTGTGTGTGTGTGTGTGTGTGTGTGTGAAGTTCTTGCAGTTTCTTAGGCTATTGATCTTCAGTTTAATTGCACTATGGTCTGGTAATATATGTGGGATAACTTCATTTCCTTTGCATTTACTTAGGCATGTTCCATGAGCTAGCATGTGATCTATTTTGGAGAATGATCCATGTGCAACTGTAAAGAATGTATATTCTGATTTTGTGGGGTAGAACATTCTGTAGATATCTACTAAGTCTGTTTGTTCTAAGACTTGGTTCAGTTCTGTTATTTCATTGTTGATTTTTTGTTGAGATGATCTGTCTATTTGTACCAGTGTAGTATTGAGGTCCCCCACTACTATTGTACTAGCTCTTATTTCATTTTTCATATCCATTAATATTTATTTTGTATAGTTGGGGCATTAGTATTTGCTACATATATGTTTATGATTGTCATTTCTTCCTCTTGTACCATTCCCTTTACAAGGATGTAGTGGCCTTCTTTATCTTTCTTAATTAATTATGGTTTGAAATCTACTCTGTCTGCAAATAAGGTGGCTACACCCACTTTTTTCTGGGCTTCTGTCACATGACGAACTGTTTTCCATCCTTTTACTCTCAGTCTATGAATTTCTTTGTGGATCAAATGGGTTTATTTTATACAGCAGATTGTTGGATTCTATTTCTTAATCCATTCAGCCAGCCTATTTTTTTTGTTTGGTGAATTGAGGCCATTCCCATTGATCATTATAACTGTTATGTATTGACTTTTCATTGTCATGCTATTTTCCTGTTGTTGGTTCTTTTATTTTTTTATTTTTCCCTCTTTCCCTTTAATTTCTTTCCTTCCCTGGTATATTTGCTCTGTTGGCCCTTATGGAGTTGTGGCCTTCATTTGCTTTTTCCAGGATATTGTTTAGACATGCTTGGAGTGCCTGTTTGAGGTTCATGAAATTTCTCAGGTGTTCTTTGTCATGGAAGTATCTTATTTCCCCATCAATTTTGTGGTAGTTATTAATCTATTACTGTGTGAATTAAATCAAAATTGAGGATCAGCCTAAAATATGTTTACAGTGAATAAACTCTTCAATATAGCAACTTCACCCTTCAGGATGGGGATTTAGAAGGAGTTGCGAGGGAGGGATAGATAGGATAGAAAGGTTAGAAGTGAGGTCTGAGGACACAGGAGATCACACAAACTCTAGAAAGCTGTTCATGAGAAGAGGAGATGACAAAACAAAATACACACAAGAACAGAACAAACTAGCAGCAATAGGAAGGCTAGAGACTATAATCACTTTCTTTTAAAACTAATGGCAATCGAGAGAAGGAAGAGGAGAAAATCCATAACATGGCAGGCAGGAGATAGTGAGCAGTGAACCTTCCTTTCTCTTTTTATTCCATTTAGGGTACAAGCCTACTGGTTGGTACCACCCACAGCCAGGTTGGGCCTTGCAATGATCCATATCCAGAACTATGCTAATCAATCAGTGGATTAATCCATTTACCAAACCCATAATCCATATCACACACCCATGATCCAATCAGTCTCGAAAGCCCCTTCTGTGACTGCATGAGGCTTTGGGGGATATCTCAATATAAGCCATAACAGACACCTCATCAAAAAGATGTACACATAGCAGAAAATCATATAAAATTTGTTTAATATCATTATAATATTACAAATCAAAGCAATGAAATATTACTATACACATATTGGAATTGCCACAATCCAAAACAGTGATAACACCAAATGTTGGTGAGGATATAAATAAATAAGAACTTTATTTATTTCTAGGGAAAAGTCAGAATGTTATAGCAATTTTGAAGGACAGTTTCTTATAATCTAACATACTTTTATCATACAATGCAGTAATTGTGTGCCTGAATATTTATGTTCATTCACAGTCAAAATTTACATTCCAACAAAAGCCATTCCATAGATGTTTATGGCATCTTTATTATGGCCAAAATGTGCATGATAGATGGAGAAGTTAAAAAAATTGTATATCCTGAAAATGGAATATTATTCAGCACTAAAAGTAAGTGAATTATCATGAAAAGATGCAGAGGAAATTGGAATGCATTACTAAATGAAATATGCTAACACTGTATAATAATACATTATTTCAACTATATGACATTCTCTAAAAGCCAAAAATTTAGTAAAAGGATTATTTATTGCCAAGAGTTAGGGGGAAGAGAAATGTGAATAGGCAGAGCATAAAGCCATTTTACAGAGGGGAAAGGTTTTAGGTCAACCCCACAAAGGTAAATCCATGCTATTCACTAATAAAAGCCCACAGAATGTACAACATTAAGAGTGAACGCTGATGTAAAATATGAACTTTGGGTGATGGAGTTGGGTCAGCACAGAATTGACAAGTATATCATTCTGACCTATACCCAAAATAAATAATTATAGCTAACACTTGTAAAAAAAATACAATATGACAGGCCTTATGAGTATATTTCATTGTTTTAATTAATTTTATTGGTACATTTAAGGTATGCAATGTAGTGATATTCATCATTGGAAATTTGCACCTTTACATAATCCATCTTGGTTCTTACTTTTTCCCCACTACCCTCCCCTCCCTAACTCCCCTCCCTCCCCCATACAAGGACTTTGTTTCAATTTTTTCATTTTCTCATATTAATTCCATTCCTTTCTATTCTTTCCCTTACCCCTCCCACTTCCCCTTTGCCCCTTTTCTTCCTATCTCACATTATCTATTATACCTTCTAAGTCCTAATTTACACTTTCAGTTTCTCACACCAGAGAAACTATTTGGTATTTACACTTGTGTCCTATTTATTTCACTTAAGTGTATCACCTCAATGTGCATCCTTTTAGCTATAAATGTCTCTAATTTCTCATTTTTTATGGCTGAGTAGTACTTCATTTTATTTTAAAAAGTCATATTTTTTTATCCGTTCTTCCACTGATGGGCAACTGGGCTGCTGCTCCACTGCTGGTGAGAGTGTAGATTGTGGAAACAAGTATGGAGATACCTCAAAGAACTAGCATTGTAAGTCCCATTTGACCAAGTTATTCCCCTGCTGGGTATTTTCCTCAAAGAATTTAAAGAATCATACCAAAGTGATATATGTACACCCATGTTCATAGCAGCACAATTTGTAATAGCTAAAACTTGGAATCAGCCCTATATTTCATTATTTAATCCTAAACATAAGCCTATAAAATAGGTATCTCTGTATCTTTTGCTCAATTTTACTGAGTCTAAAACCTTTCTTACAAAAGTAAAGTTCACTTTTAAAAAGTTTTTTGAGACTGCATCTCATCTAATCAGTAAATTAAAATTTAATTGCATAAAGTGCAATGTCAACTGTTATTAGATGATTAAAGCAAGGCTAGCCTCCTAAATAAATTTGGGAAATATAAACTCACCTGTTTGTACCCACTGAAACTTCATTCTGAAATACAAGGATTTGTAAACCTGATATATTTAATTATTCCATTTTGATAGATTTAGTTAAAAATAATCAAAATATCCACTAGACAAATCATTTATAAGAGCAAAACCATAAAATGACAAACAATAAAAATGGACTTCATTAATAGAATATTATTATATTGTCAGTTCATTATATATTATATTATCATATTGATATTGCTTATACCACATTAGGTGATGTTAATAAATGACATAACTTAATAAAATAATATGGTAGAATATCAAAAAAGAACTGAAAGTTTAAAAATCTGTAAAATATCCACCTCATTTTTGAAGAATTGTATTTCAATATAATAGTGCAGGGATTTGTATTGCTGACAGAATATGATATTTATAATAAAATTAATTTTTGCTTGGGTAGAGAAAGTGTATTGAATATTTTGGTTTAGCAATCACAGTGTCAAAGAATTGATTACTTATTTATGAAAAAATGGCCTCTGAGTAGCAAAGATGTCAGCAATGAACATTAACACAACATATATAAGACATTTTCTTAAGGCTTGAAGCACATGAGTGTGGAAGTCTATTACTTGTTGGACTTCTCACATTTTAAGCATTTCTAAAGTAGTCTGTATCATGATTCACTGAAATAAGGATCTCTGACTTACATATATATTCTATTCGATTAATCTGTCAGACTTCATCAGCATATGACTAAGTATTGTAGATCCCTGATATTCATCTCTGCCTCTTGTTTTCAATTATCAGAAGTCCATGTCTCCTAATATCCACAAACATGCCTGAATTAGGAAAAAACGTTGGTCACTAGTAAACATTTCTCTCTATTCCTATCAATCATATAAACAATAGCAGAAGACAGTTTTATTAAATAAGTTCCTAAATATGAGAGAAAAGGAGAAAAAATATTTAATGAAATTTCCCTGAAAGAAGTAAGCAAGACCCTTCTGAAAAAAAAGTATCTATAGAATAAAGTGTGTTTTGGAGGCCCTCAGGACTCCTTTCAAATCTTTTTATACATATCCTGGATACTTCTCCTCACCAAAAGCTACCAGAATCACACAAGCTTAGACTCATCTGCCCAATTCATCCTTTTCCCTCATAAAACCACTTATTTAAGCCTTTTCAACATATAATTTATGTTTATTCAATAAATACTATGATGAAAAACAATTAAGTTAGAAATATTTCATTTATATATGATAACTTTAATATGTTAGCATCCTCCACAAAGTGAACACTCAAGACAGTCTATTGGATCAAGTGAGGAAAACATATAAGTTTCTTGTTCCATTGCCAAGTGCTACATGACTGACCATTTTCAACTTATCCATAATTTATTTAGTCATGAATCTACAATTTGTTTAGAAATTTTGTTCCAAGGTTTGGTAGAACACTTGGCCTCTGTACTATTCCCATCTCATGCTGAATAGTACATGATGAAGGATGGTTGGAGGCTAGAATCTTCTAAAGGATTCTTCACTCCTACTTATCATTTTATATTGTCTATCAACAGAAATATGAAAAATAATATGTAAATGTGGCCTTTCCACATGGCGACTGGGATTAAAAAGGAAGTAAGACAGAGACAAACCTGTAGAAGAAGCTATATTTGAAATTCCTTTCCTGAGTACTCTGCTGATTAAAGCAGTCACAATGCCCTGAGCTATATAGCCAAAGAAGACATAGCCTGTACCATCTGATGAGGAGTGACATGGTATTGGAAGAGTATGGGGCATAGGAAAGACTGTGCTGGTCATTTTGGTACAAGAATTAATTTAACATCTATTTGTTATTATTATCAAGAATAATAGGAGAATAATCTAATATTTATGGCTTAAAAGTGTACTTGATTTGAGTCCAAACTGTATAATAAGGAGTGACATATCAGTTATGATCAGTGAATTATCATGAAGAAAATAGAGAAGTTCCAGAACAGAGATACTGAGAAAGATGCTCTTCCTTTCCTTTCAAACCCTTCCTTTCCTTTCAAACCCTTCCTTTCCCTTCCTTTCAAACCTCCTATGATGAACATCAGTAGTCAGGTTTGACTGTGAAGTAAGTTTGCATATAATATCTATTTTTCAGATACCATTTCTCACAAAAACGTATAATACCTTTAAGGATAATTCTGCTGAGAAATTATATAGTAAATAATAGCACTAATACAAACACACATGAACAGTGAGAAAGCAGGATTTGGCACTTTCCCTTTACTACAGAGAAGTCCTACCTTGACCATAACACAAAAAAATAAAATAAAATAAATCAGATCATGAAAGGAGTTACTTAAAATATTTTTGAAATTTTTATGCATGTGTACACTTATGTATGTATGTATATACACATATATTGTTTTTTGAAACAGATTTCACTATGTAGTTCAAGCTGGCCTTGAACTTGCAACAATTCACCCATCTTGGCCTCCTGAGTCGTGGAACTACAGGCATATGACATCATGCCCAGCTAAATATTTCTAAATTATCAAAAAGGCCATTAGAAACATAAAAGAGTTACTATAAGTTTGTATTCTTCATCAATAAATTAGCTAATTATAGAAACCTATCATGAGTTAGATGTTTTAGGATTAAGGAAACAGACCTTGATGACAGAGATTTAAGGTTATGAAATATTTGTCTAGTAATTGATTTGATGTCTCTACACACAAAGATAATTTAAATTCCAAGACTTTTACTATATTGGTATAATGTTCACCTATGGAAAGCTATGGATATGTGTGGGGAAACTGGCTGGCAGAGTGATTTAAATGCAGCTAAAATGAAATGATTCCAGGTGCTGACGGCCCACACTTCCTGGAATGCATAACTTAAAATTAAAGCAGGTCTGCAGAATCCAAAATAGATTATCCTTAGATGTGGTTGCTCTGCCACCATTTCTGTGGCTTGTTTAGATTAGGGAAATATAAGTCTTATGGTAGACCACCCAGTCCTTCCCCTGTTCTTCCCCTGACCCCTACATGAAGTACTGGTGTTCTAATTTGGTCCTTTATCCTTCATTCTTAGTTATATAAATAAAAAGCCATAGAAGTTTCATGTCAGGGCTATTTTTTCTGAGACTCTTTCACACTGAAGGAATCTCAGTTAAGGCAGCCCCTGTAGGCCTTCTTGGAGTTTAAATTGAATATTGACTCGACTAATTTCTCATCATCTGTGCTGCACCATGGCTGTTAACTGTGCCAGATATGCATATGACTTCAAAATAACTAAATATACACAATATGAATATAAATACTTATTATTAACATGTATAATATCTGTATATATGACACCTATGTAAATTTAGTTAAATTGTATAAAAATTTGAACAAACATATGAAAACCACTATTTGTTTGCCTCTTACTTTTTCAAGTTTTTACCTCAACATAGAGTGTAACAGACACAAAATATGCTTCACAATAAGAATCTATGAGATGTTCAGAAAATCAACAAACGTGTGCATGAGTCCTCTTCCAACTTTCAGCATAGTCGAGCTACCCATTGAATGCAACAGGGCAAATGGCCACAGTTGAAGTCACATAAAGCAGAAGCACTGCTCAAGACAACAATGTCTTGATTTTATATTCATGAATTTTGATCAAATGAAATGATTAAATGAAATTATTTTTAAGTCCTGTATTTGATCAGCAGCAACAGATCATTAAAGCAATAAGTCTCTATGCTTAGATATTATTTGAATATTTGATTTTTCATGAAAAGATTTTTGACCAATTCCTTAGAATCCATTAATTAAATTTAATGAATTTTTATTGTCTTTCAGAAACTCAGAGATATTTGATGTTCAGACACCAAATATTTTTAATTTGCATAATTTTCAGTTTGCATAAGTAACTTGTAAACAGATATACAATTTCCTTTAAGCTGATATTTGCATAATCTTTCTTAGAAGGATAAGAAAGGATTAGAAGACATAGTCAAAATCCCATTTAGTTGCGAATCTGCAAAATATTTGTTAGCTAGAATGTTTTAAATATGTATAGAATTGAAATCACGTGCAGCTTCCTTGAAAATCATATACTTTGTTGCATAACTGCTACTCATTAGCTCTGTTATATTCAGTAAATTATATGATCTATCAGAGATTTTAAATTTCCTTACCACTAAAATCGGTATAACTATGTACTTTATAGTACTATTTTAGGATTAAATAAATATATGTATAGCAGATAGCACATTTTATAGTCTTTCTAAGTGACAGATGTAATTATTTATCATGAGTATTCATATGTCAATTCAACAGCAGGTTAGACTTTCTCATTTTCTGCATGCATTTTCTGACCATCACTGAAAACTAATCTGATATCATACAACTTACTTAGAAATATTTGGGCATATTACTGCCCCTAAAAATTCTGAATTTTTATAAACATTAATATTAATATTTAAATATATGTATTTTAATATGTAATAATAATAAATTGTAATACTAAAGAATCCTCCATTTAATGAGACTATTTTTAAATATAGAAAATTTTAGGTAACTGAATTATATTTTAACAAAAATTGTCTTCAGTAAGGTGCAGAAATAATTCATCAATAAACACATGTTTAAATAGCATATTTACTATATATTTAAAGTAAAAATATGAACATACTTTACAATATAAAGAAAACTAATTAAAGGTGTTTCAGAAATAAATTGTCCAACAATTTATGTCACATTAAAACTTAATAAAATGTTAGATTTCAGGGTAAATTTAAACAGAAATTCTTTATGATTTAATATATTTTAATTGTTAAAGATAAAATACAAAATTGCTCCATAAGAAAAGTTGTTATTAATGTTGTAACATGTATTTGAAGATCAAGACAGTTTATACATAGGATATATTTTTCTTTTATTCTTATATTCTAATTTGCATGTACTACTACAGAATTAACATGATATATTTTTGGAAAATATTTACAATCCTTATACTGAAAGAAGTTTGGGCATTACCAATATATATACAAATGTTTGAAAAATATAAGTATAATGCCAATCAATACAAAATGTTACCCAAAAAAATCATGCAAGACAAATCGATGTCCCAGAACTATGTGAGTATAAGTATTTGTGTGTGTGTGTAATTCATTTTTAGGTATTTCATATTCTTGATATTGTTTCTCACTATACTTGATAAAAGTGAACTGTTAAATACACAGAAGAAAAACCTAAACATATTATTTTGATGTTTTAAAGAGACATGTTTAATTTTTCTATATATAATTGATAAAAGCTTATGTTTTACATGGAACACGTCTTAGTAACCTTGAGAAGTACATCAATAAAACAACATTTAAGGACATATTTATAATTTCTCTTCTAATTCCCATTCCCAAGGAGGTCATAAAGTCCTTCAAAAGAATTAGTTCACTTGAGACAACATGCTGGGAGGGCTGAGGAGCTGATGGCACAGGTGCTGGAGGATGTGGCTATGGAGGCAGGTCTGGAAAGCAGGGGTGTTGAGAAGCAATGAATCCCTCCATCCTCTGAGACAGGCGTGCCAAATAATCCCTACTCTCCCTGGAGCAGTCTAGAGTTTCAGTTTACAGAGTATTGGAAGCCTAGAAACCTCAAACCAGGGAAACCAGCAGGACTTACCTCTCACAGTGCTCAAAAACCATAAACAGTGAGCCGGACATGCCCTTCCCAAACATCTACCTCAGTTTCCATCCAGCTGAATATTCACTTCAAGACTTTGGAAGATGCTTCCTCGGTGAGACTATTTTCAGAGAAAAAGAAGCATAGATGCTTATACTAAGGAGCCCACAAGCAAGTAAAATCATCACACTGCTCCTCAGTCACTCTAAAGTGAAGCCTTCCACTTACAAAAAGTTTCCCTCAGTCCTTACTTTCTCTATTTTAGTTTTAAGCAACAATGAAACAAACAACCAAAAAAAAAAAAAAAGCCCCACAAACACTAGACAAGAATGACAAAAAAAAAATCAACAAGTGAGATGTCTTCTTATTAAAAAGCATCTACAAAGCAAGAGAAATGGACAACAATGTGAAGAGACAACCCACAATCTGGGGGAAAAAATTCCATCAGCTCTTCATTAGACAAAGATCTACTATCTAGAATATATAAAGAACTTTAAGAAAATCAGAACTCCCAAGTTTAAAGACCCAATACAAAAATGAGCATCTCAAATGAACAGACATTTCTCAGCAAAGAATCAGCAATAGCAAATAAACATATGAAAAAATGTTCAACATTACTGGTCACTCAAGACATGCAAATGAAACAACACTGAGATTCCATCTCACCCCAGAAAGAATGGCTGCTATCAAGAAATCAACCAATGACAAATGCTGGCTGGGCTGTGGGGAAAGAGGAACTCTGCTCCATTGCAGGTGGAGTGCAAACTGGTGCAACCACTGTGGAAATCAGTATGGAGATGCCTCAGAGAACAAAGATTGGAAGTCCCATTTGACACAGCTATTCCCCTGCTGGATATCTTTCCCAAAGAATTAAAAGAATCATACCACATTGATATATGTGCACCCATGTTCATAGTAGCACAATCTATAATAGCTAAAACTTGGAAGCAGCCCAATGGCCCATCAATAGAAGACTGGATAAAGAAAATGTGAGTTTTTATAAAATGGAGTACTACTCAGCCATAAATAATGAGAAATTAGAGACATTTATAGCTAAATGGATGCACATTGAGGCAATACTCAAGTGAAATCAGTGGACATTTATGCATAAATACCAAATAATTTTTCTAGTGTGAAAAACTGAAAGTATAAATAAGGACTAAAAGGTATAATAGAGGGCCAGTGATTTAGCAGTTACACTGCCTGCCTTGCAAGCCCAAGGACCTGAATTCGAGCCCCAGTACAAAAACAAAAAAGTATAATAGATAATGTGAAATAGGAAGAAAAGGTACAAAGGGGAAAGGGAAGTGGGAGGGATAAGGGAAAAGAAAAAGGAAATAGAATTAATATGAGAAAAAGAAAATATGGAAACAGTCTTTGTAGATAGGGAAGGAGGAAGGGGTTGAAGTGAGGTCAAGTGAATGGGAAAAAAATAAGAACCAAGATGGATTATGTAAAGAAGCAAATTTCCAATGATGAATGCCATTATATTGTATACCTTAAATGTACCAATAAAATTAATTTTAAAAAATGCAACAATTAGTAAAGAAAAGAAAATACAAGAAGAGAAACATTTGTAAATCTTTTGCAAATTAAATTTAATAAATTCAGAATAGATGCTTTAAAAAACAATGAATAAAAATATGAGAAAAATACAACCAACATATTATCTACAAGTTATGAACATTTTTAGGTGTAGTTAAGAAGAGATGTTAAAGCATCTTTGCCTTAGCAATCGCATGAAATCTTGATCATCCTAGGTCTAAGGGCATTAAAAAAAGGAGCATCTATTAAGGCCTAGAAGAACCGTAAATGTAGGAAAGTTCTAAAAAATAAAACCTGCATCCTTTGAACAAAGTTCACTTCAGTGGGTGAAGGGAGGGCTGGGGAGTGGGGAAAAATAAGAACCAAGATAAATCATGTAAACCTGTTTTATAATACATAAGAGTGACCGTGCTTTATCAGAGCTATTTTTAATGATGTTACTCTATAATGTTCTCTTTCCAGATGATGATTAAGATGCTAACAAAAAAAAAATGATGCCAGGTACCACAACAGCAACAGAACTTTGCTGTTTTCTGGGTATTATTCTTTTCTTTGTTTTTTTGGTTTTGTTTTTTAAATGGAGTGTGCTGAATGTCTATAATTTTGTTCAGATGACTGCAGAACCTGGAAAAGCTGTTGCTGTTATTGATGCATAATGTACTGCTATCATTGGTCTTTTTATATAAATATAAATACATGTTTACATATGTATATAATTTGAATTTTTGGAAACTTTAACTGTGCTGTTGACTTAGGAAAAAGTTATCCCAATTTACTGTGTTAAGCTGGCATTGTACAGAAATTAACAGCCATATTGGTCTAGAAATGTTAATTTTTTTCCATTTGTACAGGGGTAACGCACTGTATTAAATATGTAATGTCATATCTATGTGGGTTTAATTATAGAAACTAATAAAGTATTCTCTAAATAATGAAAAAAAGAATAATATAAGGCTACAAGAGCAAGAAGCAATTTAAATATGTTCAGGAACCATTTTCATCTCAGAATTAAGGATTATTTTAATGTTACATCATTGCCTTTTCTCTTTTACTTTCCTTTTTAGTTTTATTTTAGGATTCCCTATTTTTAATGTTCATACAGGATTAGTTTCTCTGGTGTGATAAACTATAATAGTACACAAGATCCTAATGAGATAATTAATGTGAAATAGGAAGTAAAGGGCTAAAGGTGTAGGGAAAGTGGGAAGGATGGGGGAAAGGTAATAAGGGAGAGGAAAAAAAATATGAGAAAACAAAAAAATGGAAATAAAGTGTTTGTAAATGGGGAGGGGATGAGGGGTGAAAGGAGGGCAGGGACAAGGGGATAAAATGGGAATCAAGATCTATCATATAAAGGTACAGGATCCCAATAATGAATGTAACTGCACTGTATAACTAAAATGTATCAATAAACTTAATAAAGATTTTTTGAAAATTCACTTTAAATGAACAGGAAACAGAAGGGAGTAAGGATAGTAAATGACCACCCAACCCTCTATGTTCTACCTCCTCCCTTCAGTCTATCTCTGCCTATCCTCTGATCTCCTTTTCCTCCTTGATAAATCCCAACCGGACCCAGAGGACCAGAGAATACCAGTGATAAAGTCCATATCAAGTAGTCCACAGCATAGACAGAGAAGTCTGCAGTGACCATAATGGAATAAATGGAGGTAGAGATTAAGAAAATTTGAAAATACACTATAGAACAAAATCAGAATGCTTTTTTAAAACAAAAGAAAATCAGTGGATGTTTAGAAATTATTAATAAGATGTATATAAATTAAAATAGGCATCATATATGTATTTATGCATAATTAAACATGTACATTAATATGTCTAGACATTTGGAAAATAAATTTTAACAATATATGACAATATAAGTGATGCAAAATAGGAGAGAATAGATTAAAAATTCAAGAATCTTGGAATTCCCTGTCCAATATTAAGTGCTCAAAAACAGTTAAAATTCAGAGAGGGCAAAATACATTTACAACATATTTTTCACAATGTCTAAATACAATCTAAGAAGGACTAATATTATTATGTTCTAGGAAGGGTTAATATTAAAGATCTACTCTCATCTAAAAGATAAAAAGGAAAAATTACTAAACTCCAATAATAAGTAAACCATAAAAGTTTCCGGTAATCAAAAAACAGTTGTGTAAAGTGGAATACAAATAAAGCTAATTTTTAAATTCTCTATGGCTGTTCCAAATGCTAAAAGTCCATGGTGAAGCTTCTAGGTTATAAGGAAAATTTATTTTCAAAATAGTTTTCTAAAATCATCCAACTCTATATTTCAAATTAGGAAGTGAAAAATTAGATATTTTTATCAGATCAAAAAGTCTTTTCTTTCTTTTTTTATTTTTTTAGTGTATGTTTGTAATTCATGCAGATTAAAATCATCTTAGGGAGTGATTAAGTACGCATATTATAATTTGGATATATATATATAATCTTTTGATCCATGCGTGTCCAAAAATATCAAACGTATCTAATGTATTCTATGTAAATATGCACTAATACAGATATATGTATAGTGATGAAAATATTCAAAATATGAAAGGGTATTAATTTAAAATCTGGCCTATTTTTGCATTAGTTTGCCATTTGAAATCAATAATATTAAAGCAAAATATCCCTTTTCTATTTCCTATGCTGAGATATTAAAAGAAAAGTTGATGAATGTCAAAGCCAAATCTATCCTTCTGCAAGCTATCCAATGTTAGTCTGGCCATCAGTCTACTTTTAGAATAGTTTCCCTCATATTTAGTATCTGAAGGATGACAGTACCTACACCATGGAGTAACTGGAGACTGAGATACAATCAAATAAGCTGAAATGTCTAGATGTACTAATATAAAAAAAGTTAATTAGTTTTACTTCAGCTTGCCCTATTTCTCACTTTGGTCTGTGGTTTTACTTTGGCCAATAACAGATGATGATTTACCCTAAAAATGAATATGTGAAATCAAAAATTATCTTCACTCGAAAAGGTGGAAAAATTTAAGTCAGTATCACCTGGGGTTTGTGGTAAAAAAAAAGGCTCTTGCATCATTCATCTTTTGTCTGGAACTTGGGTGGAGAGGGTAATACACAAAAAGTAAATTTCAGATGCTTTGCTCTGTTTTATGATATAAATTTCTCCTTTACTGAATTTTCAAGATTACTTCATGCCTTCTTTTTTGTTTTTTATTTGAATTTTTGTGACTTTTAAATGTAGCCAAATACTGATAATTATACAGAATCAAGGGAAATAAAGACTGAATCTTAGTTTGCAGATGGAATAACTACAAATAAAGTTATACTTACATATCACCTTTATTGCTAATCCATAATTGATTTTTTTTAATTGAGTTTATTGGTACATTTAGGGATACAGTACAGTTACATTCATTGTTGGGATCATGTACCTTTACATGGCAAGTCTTGATTCTCATTTTTTTCCCCTTACCTCTGCCCTCCCTTCACCCCCTCCTCCCCTCCCCATCTACAAACACTTTATTTTCATCTTTTCATTCTCTCACATTTTTTTCTTTTCCCTTTTTGTTCTTCCCCTACGTATCACACCTTCCCTACACCTTTAGCTCCTTTCCTCCCATTTCTAAATGTCAGTAATCTTATTAGAATCTTATGCATTGTTGCAGAATATTCACACCAGGGAAACTATTTGGTATTTACACATGTGGGACTTATTTATTTCACTTAGGAGTATATCTTCAATATGTATCCATTTTCCTATGAATGAATCTATTCTCTCGCTCTTTATGGCTGAGTAATATTCCATTTTATAGAAAAACCACATCTTCTTTATCCAGTTTCCAACGGATGGGCAAATAGGTTGTTTCCAAGATTTAGCTATTACAAACTGTGCCGCTATAAACATGGGTGCACATACTTCTCTGTGATATGATTCTTTTAGTTCTCTTGGAAAGATACCCAACAGAGGGATGGCTGGGTCAAATGGAACCTCCAGTCCAAGCTCTTTGAGGTATCTCCATATTGATTTCCATAGTGGTTGCACTAGTCTGCACTCCCACCAACAATGGAGGAGGGTTCCTTTCTCCCCACAACCCCGCCAACATTTGTTATTGTGTGATTTCTTGATAGCAGCCATTCTTTGTGGGGTGAGGTGGAATCTCAGTGTTGTTTTCATCTGCATCTCTCGAATGACCAGTGATGTGGAACATTTTTTCATATATTTTCTTGCTGCTTTCACTTCTTTGTATGAGAAATGTCTGTTCATTTCGGATGCCCATTTTTGGATCGGGTCTTTATATTTGGGGGGACTGATTGTTTTGAGTTCTTTATATATCCTTGATAATAGTCCTTTGTCTGAGGTACAGCTGGTAAAAATTTTTTCCCACATTGTAGATTGTCTCTTAGTTCTGCTAATGGTTTCTTTTGAAGTACAGAAGCTTTTTAGTAAGATGAGATCCCAGTTGTTGATTCTTTCTGCTAGTTCCCGTGCTACTGAGGATTTGTTCATAAAGTCTTTTCCTATACCAATGTCTTCCAGAGTTCTGCCTAACTTACTTTCCAGCAAGTTTAATGTTTCTGTTTTAATATTTAGATCTTTAATCCATTTGGATTTTAATTTAGTGCATGGCGAAAGATAAGGGTCTAATTTTAATCTGTGACAGGTTGATATCCAGTTTTTCCAACACCATTTATTAAAGAGGCTATCTTTCCTCCACTGAGGATGGTGAGCTCCTTTGTCGAAGATGAGGTAGCTGAGTACATCTGCATTTGTTTTTGTGTCTTCCAGTCTGTTCCATTGATCCTCAGGCCTATTTCTTTGCCAGTACCATGCTGATTTTATCACAGTGGCTTTGTAGTATAGTTTCAAATTGGGAATTGTTACACCTGGTGCCATGTGACTGTTGCCTATAATGGCTTTTGCTATTCTAGGTCTCTTGTGGTTCCAAATGAATTTTTGGATTCTTTTTTCTAGTTCTGTGAAATATAGTGTTGGAATTTCAATTGGCATTGCATTGAATGTATATAGCAGTTTCGGTAGTATGGCCATTTTCACTATGTTGATTCTTCCTACCCAGGAGCAGGGGATATCTTTCCATTTTTTTATATCCTCTTCGATTTCTTTTTTCAGAGTGCTGTAGTTTTCAGTGTAGAGATCTTTTGTTTCTTTTGTTAGATTGATTCCTAGATACTTCATTTTTTTGGATGCTATTGTAAAAGGAATTTTTTCCCTTATTTCTCTTTCTGTCTGTCTGTTATTTGTGTATAGAAAGGCTATTGATTTTTGGGTATTCACCTTGTATCCAGATACTCTACTGAATCTGTCAATTAAGTCTAGAAGTTTTTTGGTGGAGTTTTTTGGATCTTCAATGTAGAGTATCATATCATCAGCAAATAATGATAGTTTAACTTCTTCCTTTCCTATCTTTATTGCTTTAATTTCTTTCTCTTGTCTAATTGCTGTGGCTAATGTTTCCAGAACTATATTGAAGAGAAGTGGTGATAGTGGGCATCCTTGTCTTGTTCCTGATTTTAACATGAAGGTTTTCAGTTTTTGGCCATTCAATATGATGTTGGCTGATGGTTTTTCATAAATAGCCTTTATTAAATTGAGGTATAGACCATCTATTCCAATTTTTTGCAGGGTTTTTATCATGAATGGGTGTTGAATTTTATCAAATGCTTTTTCTGCATCTATTGAGAGGATCATATGGTTTTTGTCCTTGACTTCATAATTGATGTTTTTAATAATCTTGGAACAGAAATGACTGAGTTTGCTATTTTGGAATATGTTTCTATAATATGTAATGATTTGTCTTAGCAATCTTCACCTTGTAGTTTGATGAAGTTAAGTTAGCTCTTACGTTCAGTAAAATTTCAGAATTGTCTCTCATAGAAGTCACCCAGAAATAAATTTAGTCAAATTTTATTTTATTGCAGGTGAAAAAATCCTAAACCAAATAAGTGAATTTTATTTTGCAAGGTCTTAGAACTAGCAACTAGCAGAGACTTAGAATCCACATCTCTGTACCTACTTCAACTTGAAATGGAATAACTTCATCCTGTATTTTTCTGAAAAATCAGATTTATTAAAGAAAAATATGCTTATCTCTGGGATTAAGCCAATATAACCCTGTAATTTTCTTTGATAACATTTTTTCAGTAGACCTCTGAGTGCTTACCCTTAGTCCTTGAGGGAATCTACCATTACCTGCTTGGCTTGAAATCCAAACTGATTGCTGAATACAAACATTGCTGTATGAATTATGGCTTTCGAGAAACATTTCTGTAGTGAAATATCCGTTGTAGGCAGAGTCCTTTTTAGTTATATTCATTTCTAACATTCTTTATAGTTTCCATTAGGATTTCAATTACCATTATGCATCCATACTTTTTAAAAATCCTTAAAATAATGACATGAGGAAATAACTTGTGAAAATCATCAATTTTCCTATTTGTGAAAGCCTGGTAGCTTTACCTCAGGAATCAGTCAGAAAGTAGTTTGAACTGCTAGCTGTTACAACTCACTGTCATGTTCCCTAGTCACTGAAGCAAAGCTGTCCTAAATGAAGACAAAGTAGAAACATTATGCCTGTCAAATGAAGTTCCTGGGATCTGACAGAAGCTGTTATTGCTTTAGTACCAAATTTCAAAGCTTTGAATGCATGATTTGTTTCATTACGGGAACTTATAGCCATGGGATTTTTTTTTCATAACAGCTAAAAAGTATTTTGTTTTATTCACCTATGTACCAAGATGGAATTAACAGTCTGAGTCCAAAAGTTATCATCAACAGTGACACTGTCATGGGTATCAACATAGCTAGGACAATAACAGTAGCAACTTAGCCACAGAAGAGTCCAGATGGTATTTCATGTGAAGTAAAACAAAACAAAAGGTATACAAAGAGAAACCTTTGTGTCAGATTTAGTAAGTTTTATTGTAGTTTGGTTCATATGAAAAATGAAGGTAATTTGAAACAGATTGCATGGAAATTTAAAAATTGTCAAAACTATACTTAGAAGAATTGAATTAAAATGTGATTATATATGATATACCAATATATAAATATTTTTAAGATTATTTATATTTCTCTTCAAAAAATAACTTGGCTATTGTATCTGCCATTTGCAGTGGCACTGTAACAAAGATGGGCATTCTCATAAAACTTCTAAGGGGAAGATTATCCCTCTTGTGGTTGAATCTTTGGGCACAATAGAAAAATGTAAAAAGCCACAGAAGGAACAGGAGGGAACTTCTGCTGATCAACAAAGAATGATCTTAGCTGGTAAGAAAGTGGAAGATAGATGTACTTTATCTGACTATAACATTAAAATAAATCTACTCTTCATATTTTTGAGGCTTTGTGGTTGTGCTAGAAAAGGAAATTTTATATCACTACCAAGAAAAATGAACATGAAAATTGAGTATTCTGAAATACTGTAATGTGATTAAGAATGGCAAAAGTTGGGCTGGGGATTTAGGTCAGCACAAAGACCCGAGTTCAATCCCAGGTACCAAAAAAAAAAAAAGAATGGCAAAAGTACTTGTCTTTACTGGAAATGTCTGTCAGACGAATGTGATGCTAGAATTTTTTCAGCCAGGCACTTTGACAGACATTAATGTGGTAAGTTTTGTCTGACTTACTGTTTTAACAAGCCAGAAGACAAATAATTGTGTCTGAGTTTCTAAAGCACATGAACTAGAAATGAATGAATGAATAAATGACTTAGAATATGTTTACTTTTAAATTTAAAAGCTGTTCTCATAGCTGGACACCTAAAACAATTTCAAGTTTCCATCACACTGAATGTTGCCATTACCTTGATCTGCCTAGGGTAATTACATTTGGTAATGTCTGCATAGAGCTAAGAGAAATGCTATCTCTGAGCTACATGTCATTTCTGTAATCGGTGCCCCTCATCAACCTGTCTTTTAGACCTAAAATTGGACAAAGCAACACCTCATAGAGTACACTAACAAATTTTACAAAGGAGCTTAGAAGCAAGACTCTGAATGAATAAAGTATACGCTTTACATAAGAGCTATTTTCTTCTTGACTTGCCTTTATGAGCCAAGAAACTAGTTTGAGAGATGAAAGGAAGGAGTTAAAGAAGAGATACAGAGATTTCCTCTCCTAGCATGTCCAGCTTGCTTTATTTTTATGTTTTAGTAACACATTTTCACATTCAGATAGCTCAAATATTTCAGGCTTTGCAAAACATCTTTCTTCATATATATATAAGATTGTATTTTTTACTAGATAGGTTTTGCTGACTTTTATGACTTCTCTCCAAAATATTTTAACTATGACATGATTGATACATATTTTCCTTATTTGGGGAAATTATCTCTCCAGAGACATTTAAATTTATATATTTATCAATTTGCAGTTGTGAATGGGTCTTACCGATAACCTAAATCTGTCTTACAGATAACCTAAATGTAGATCCCAAAGTAAAAAGAAACAGCTGAAGTTTAAAGGAAATATGGTTCACTGCCATTGAGTTTCCTTGACCAAATTTCAAATTAAAAAAGCCTCCTAACAGTCAAGTGGATTTGAAAACTTCTATTCTGAAAACCAGTTTATCCCAGATAAGGTTTCTATAAAGAATATCAGTGTAAGTTATTGTGTAGATGAAAAAGTCCATCGATTTCTCGTGTGCTCAGAAGTGGGGACTGATTGGAGAGTGGGTCACTGGGGGTGTGACACGAGTATATTCCAGGCTTCACTTCCTCTCTTTTCTCTGCTTCCTGGCTGCTATAGGTTGAGCAGCTTTCCCCTGCCATGTCTTCCTGCCATGCTGTTTCTTCTTTGAAGCCAACCAACTGAGGAATGAATCCTGTGAAAGTCATGAAAAAAAAAATGTACATTTCTTCCTGCAAGTTGTGGGTGTCAGGTAATTTACACCAGAGGTGGGAAAGAATTAATGCAATGTTTAATTTCCTTTAGATTTTCCTGTATCTCCACAGGCCACAGTTTCCCTCTCTTTTCATATTTGTCTGACCAAATGAATGTGTGTACACTTGCATGGCACAGTAGCCCACTACCTTTTCATATCTTGTCACAATTATAAATATTCTCTTCTATTTCTGTGCTATATTTTTGTCCTTTATACTTCTCTTTTTACTTCATATTCTCTCTCATATTAATATTTACTTATATTCTGTTTACTTATGTTATTGTATAAGTCAGAGACCTGGAAGAAAATAAACGATGCAAGTCACGTTCAAAAGAGACCTGAAACTATAGAGTGTTGGGTTGAATTAAGGAAGTAAAAAGGCATAACACATTAAGGAACTTACAAAAAAAATTAAAAAACAAATTAGGGCTGGGGATTTAGCTCAGTGGTTCCGGCACCTGCCTCACAAGCACAAGGACCTGAGCTCAATCCCCAGTAACCCCCCAAAAAAAATTACAAAACAAATTAAGGATCTGATACCACTGAAAAGTCAGTATCACCCAGATGACTAAAGGGTGAAGAGATGAGCTGTCAGTGGAATTCAGTAGGGTAGGGCACTAGAGTAAGGGAGTGAAGCTGGTGCCTGTCAGTGTGATACAAGTAATTCAAATCTTCCTTTGCCTGGCTTCCAAATTCTTTTTTATTGTTATTAGTAGTATATGTTTGTGGTATACAATGAATACATTTATTATGGGTAGTTAGTACATACACTACTCTCCCTCCATCTCTTTGTCCCCTTTCCACTGGCCAAAAATCTACCTCCCTCTTTCCTATTGTTGAGTTTTTATTTTGGCTTTTTATTGATTTAAGCTTTGGGTTATTAAGTATGTGCGTCTTATTTAGCTCACTTAACATTATGGATTCAAGGTGCATCCATTTCCAAATTCTTTCTGGTGCTCCCCATTAACCAATTTCAAGTAGAGGCCAGAGTGCATGTTTGGTGCTGTGGTCCACCAAAACCTCTTCCCTAGATCATTAAAAAAAAGAAAGAAAAAGAAGAGGAAAGTGTGTGTGTGTGTGTGTGTGTGTGTGTGTGTCTTGGTTACCTATATATGTATTTTCTCAATTTTACACATTCAATTGTTTATGTATAGCTTCTAACTTTTGATTGCCTTAATTTAAAATAATTTTCTTTTTTGAATATACTATATCTTTTGTTCTGAAAATTTAAATTCATTCTATGCATTTTGTTTCATTTATTTTTATTCTATTGTTGTTTAAGCATGTTTCTTCATGTAATAAATTTGGAGTCTTAAGCATTTGATTTCATATAATAATCTAATTACTTCTTCCTACTATCTTCTTTTACTTCACTTACAAATAATGTATGTAGTAACAGGTGTAACTATAACCACTAAAGGCAAAACTACAAACAAGAAAAACTTGAGACCTCTGCTTTTCTATTCCTTAGTAATTGCAGCATGGAGCAAGTATAAACATTAATGTGTGAGCTGAGGGTGGAGTTCAGTGGTAGAGGACTTGCCTACTACCTGCAGAGTTCCCCAGAACTGCCAAAAAATAAAATAAAAGTTATCTGTGATTTTTAAGTGCTAATCTCTACCCATATATTAAATCAGAATGCCCTGGAATAATTTGGGAGTTATATTTAAGATCCACTGCTTTGGTGGATGAGTCTCTAGAATACATGACCTAGAATGACTGTAATGGGTTATATTTGTCCCCTCTATATTCATATGTTAAAGTCCTAAACAATCCTTCTCTTTGTACCATAGAAGATGACATCATAGACAAGTACACGGGGGAATTACCACATGAGAATAAAGGCAGAGATCATGACTGTGAAGCAAAATCTAAGGAATAGTAAATGCTGTACTGCAAGAGGACCGTCAGAAGCTAGGACAGAGATATGGAATACCTTTTCCCTCACAGCCCTTACGAAGAACCAATTCTCCCAATACTAGGATTTTAGAATTTTAGCACCCACCAGCTCTACAATTTTGCTTTTTTTACAGAATGGCATATAAATACAACTATACAGTAGCAACTTTGAATATGGCTTCCTTCAATGAGTACAATGAGATTCACCCATGTTATTGTCTGTTAGTAGTTAATTCCTTTTTTTTTTTGAGAAGTAATATATTGTATTGCTAAATTTCATTTTAATTCATACTACTTGTTGCCAATGAGATGTTTAAGTTTGGGGTGATTATGAATAAAGCTGCTATAAATAGACAGATTTAAGGGTCATGTGTCTGCATTTCACTGGTATGAATGCCCAGGAGGATATGGTATACATTTAAAAAGAAACTGTCATACTATTTTTTGAAGTAGGTGAAACATTTTAATTTTCTCCAGAGAGATCTGAGATTCTCTCTAGGATGTAGTACTGCTAGGGTTTGACTTTGCCTATGTGAGTTTTTAAAAAATCTTAACCAGTGGGTGTGAAATAGTAACTCAGTGTATGTACAATTTCCATTTTTCTAAAGACTAGTGGTATGAAATATTTTTTTCATTTATAGATGTCCCTTTGTATCCAGGGGGAAGCTTGACTCTGGAACTCCCATGGAAACTCCATCCAGGAATGTTCAAACTCATATAAAATGATGTATGAGTATTTGCTTATAGTATATAGTCAACTTCCATGTATTTTAAATCAGCTCTTTAATACTTATAATACCTAAAACAATGCAAGTACTGTGGAAATAGTTGTTAGACAATATTACTTATGGAATAACAGCGAAAAGCCTGTACATATTCAGTATGGATATAATTTTCTTTTTTATTAAATAATTGAATTTATTGGTACATTTTAGGAATACAGTACAGTTATATTCATTGTTGGGATCTTGTACCTCTACATGACAGGTCTTGGTTCTCATTTTTTCCCCTTGTCCCTGCCCTCCCTTTATCCCCTCCTCCCCTCCCCATTTATAAACATTTTGTTTCCATCTTTTCATTTTCTCACATTTTTTCTTTTCCCTTATTACCCTTCCCCCAACCCATCCCACCTTCCCTACACCTTTAGCCCCTTGCTTCCCATTTCATACCGAATAGTTTCTCTGGTGAGAATAAACTGCAATAGTACATAAAATCCTAATGAGATAATGGATGTAATTTTCACTTAAATATTTTTGATCTGTGATGAGTTGGTTTGGATATGGGAACAACAGGTACAATAAGCTGAATACACTTGTCATCCAATTATTCTTTTATTTTCAGTGTGTCATAGTGAAAAAAATAATTTCCAAAGATTTGGCTATTAAAACTAGATTTATTTGAAACATTTTGTGAATATAAGGTTATTGGCAGATTAGTAGGGATTAACCTAAATGGTAAGTTTTTTCAACTAATTGATTGTGCAATTTTACATAAAATAATTCATGTATCAAAACAACATGTGAGGCAGGTACTACAGTTAAGCTTATTTTACAGTTGAGGAAAATGAAACAAAGAGTTTTGCTAGATCACATGGAAAGAACATAAGTCTAACATATATCGACAGCTTTGTTTTCAAGTCTCAGCTGCACAGTTCTCCTTACTCTGCCTTATGGTACTATCAAATACAGAATATTTTATGAAATTAATATTTTAACATGTTAATATTTAACCTATTATTTTAACACATGGAAGTCTTTTGGAATTGTTTATATTCAGTTTTATTGTTCTATTGCCTTCCAAAAGAAAAATAAGTTTGTTTACCTTCTTTAGATAGGTAAGTTTTCCTTTACAGAAGGTTTAAGCAGGTCACTTGTTTGCAAACACCTAAGTACAACAGAAACAATCTGGTGTATTATACAAGAATGAAGGCAAAAGCTACTTTTTGTGTTGAAGAAAAACAAGCATTCTGGAGACAACAGAATGCTTGATAACTTGTGGGGTATTAAAAGGATAAAGCAGTCTACCTGAATAAATCAACAGTTAGGGTGAAGTGTAAGTAAACATAAGTTATGTTTTGAGTATTAAAACAATCCAATGTGGACATCCTGGAACTGAACACTATGGAAGTAAAGAACAGGATGCACACGCAAGGCAGTTCATCACAGTCCCTCCAAAATGATTGAATTATATATGTGTCTAATATATAGAAAAATTAGATCTAGAATATTGGCTTTGCTAACTAATGATATGTTTGATATATGAAAAAATTTGTTATTGTTTTTTCTGCCTTTGCTGGAATTCTTGGAACAATTCAAACCAGTTATGTAGGATGAAATTCTGTCACATTTTCTTAACTTTTAGTTATTTCCATATGCAACCTATTTCAGACAGTCAAAAATCCATCCATTGGTTAAATTCTAACAAAGAAATATTTCAGTATTCATCTCACAGCATTAGTATTCTTTGGCTTTTTCTTTGAGAAAAGTCAAATTTGAAGTGGCTTTACTGGTTAAGGAGTAAAAAATGTTGCATTTTTACATCTCATTAGTTGTAATGACTAAAGTCATTACTAAAATATATTAGAAAATCTAGTCTCTCAGTGCTGTCTTAAAAATTACATTTTTAGATAAAAACTCATGGACATAGCATTTTGACAGGTCATTTGTTCACTTTTAGTCTTTAAACTTTTATTGACATTTTACTGAGTCCATAAATATGTACAAAATTTGCCATGTTATACATCCACAATATCTAAAAGAAATTCAATCAGGGCCATGGTTTACTATCTAATTTTATAGGCTACCCTCGTTTTAAAGCACTTGAAATCTCTTTTCAGACTTAAGAAAACAAGCCATTAATCATTTAAAACTGAAATAATTGGAAAAAATCAATTTGACATCTAAATACTTTATAATATGTATTTTTTTCTGATGACATTAGTGGCTTAGACATGTCATTTTCCAAGTTCTGTCAGTGAATGGTGTTAATGATGAATTAATGCAGAATTTATTATGAATTCAATGAAACCTGGTGTTGCTTCCCTTCCCCCTATTTGTGACATGCCTGAGAAAACTATTGCATTCACTAAAATAAATATGGAGAAACTCTCAGGATAATTTTTAAAAACAATAAATATATTTTATAACTGTTAAAAACTTCAAACTTACCTGACATTGGAAATCTTTTTAATAAAATATATAAAATAATGGGATTCCAAAACAATTTTATTAATTTATACATGAAAAATCTCTATTAAAGTCTCACTGCGATGTTCTCATTTTTTTGCCATTCAAACTGGCATAGAGCTTAAGGATGAGACTGTATTATGTAATTTAAAAGCAATCACTGTATTTTATCTAATACCAGTCTTTCAGTTTGACCTAAGTTAATCATTCTTTTCAATCAAAATTCATTTGGCAGGGAAATAGCATCATATTTAATTTTACTTGCAACGTGATAATTAACCATTGCCCTCAAAATAAGATGTAAGTAATTAAATAGCCTCACAATAAGCCACCTGGAGGCTTAATTATCTGTGTATGCAATTTTGAATGTGAGATTAATTGCAAAAGTAAAAGTTACAATTTTCAAAATGAAATATAAAAGTGAAAACTTTACTTCACATTCTTTTGATTTCCATTGGCCGATTTGAGCTCCAAACACCTGGATCTCCTGTTCTCCTTAAAAGGAATATACTGACATTACTGAGCAGAATTATGCTATACTTTCACTAGAAAAAAAAAGAGAGTTGGATAAAATACATGGTTAAGAAATAATAACTTTTGAACTGTGATATTGAATCATCAGCATTTGTAGATAAATGTCTCATCTAAGAAATGTTCCTCTAAATGCCTTAAATATGGCTATAATGTGAGAAGTAAAATTAAGTTAGCATATTTATTATTTTCCTTGATTATTTCCTAAAAATATATTCTTCAGGCATGGTAGAATTAGAAAGACAAATCACACAATGAAATGTGTTTGTACTTATAGACTAACTTTCTTATACTATCTTATGCTTGCATGGGCCCCAAGAAAAGTGCCAGCAAGTGATTGGAATGAAGAATTTCATCAGAAAAATAAAAAGAAAATTACATTTTAAAGTGGAGTGGAAAGGCATAGCAAATATAATATGTTAATTTTTAAAATGGTTGTCAAAGCCATTTTATTAAATATAATTTTATAAATTAATTTATTTTTCATTTATTTCATCAAATAAATCATCATGACCAGTGATGTGGAACATTTTTTCATATATGTACTTGCTGCTTTTACTTCTTTGGCTGAGAAATGTCTGTTCATTTCAGATGCCCATTTTTGAATTGGGCCTTTGGGGGGGGTGATTGTTTTGAGTTTTTATATATTCTAGATAATAGTCCTTTGACAGGCACAATCTTTAAAAAAAGGATGGGAGGAGAAAAGAGAGATTGAGGGATTTAAGACAAATTAAAGAAAATTGCAAAAG
>NW_022900949.1:58103794-58108902 GCF_012274545.1 Fukomys damarensis
GCCATTCTTTGTGGGGTGAGGTGGAATCTCAGTGTTGTTTTCATCTGCATCTCTTGAATGACCAGTGATGTGGAACATTTTTTCATATATTTACTTGCTGTTTTTATTTCTTTGTCTGAGAAATGTCTGTTCATTTCAGACCCATTTTTGAATTGGGCCTTTGGGGGGGGTGATTGTTTTGAGTTTTTATATATTCTAGATAATAGTCCTTTGACAGGCACAATCTTTAAAAAAAGGATGGGAGGAGAAAAGAGAGATTGAGGGATTTAAGACAAATTAAAGAAAATTGCAAAAGTGAAATGAATTTGGTTACATGAGATGTAGAGGAAGGTTCCATTTTTGGACTGTGGGGACATGTACAGAAAAAAGATGATGTCACTCCAAAATAGTAGCCTTAGTCAAGTGATGATATCAAAACTCTGTGTATAGATAGAATAGAGCCTCAGATTTTATTCTCAAGTCTTCTTTTGCAGTAGTAATTTAAAAGGTTGTTTGGAATTTACCACTCTGCTCAAGAATATGGAGACATCAAATGTGAGGATCGGATGGGCAACATTGTGGTAATATATAAAGTGACTCACTCTAGGTAAGAGTTAAGTAATGAAGTGGATTTAGCTTCATGGTTTCACCACCTGTCTCTCAAACTCAAGGTCTTGAATTTGATCCCTGGTACAGAAAAAAAAGCATTAAGTAATGGAATGTGATATTGTGATATCATAAGAAATATGTATTTGAGTCAGGAATAATGGTGCTTATGACCCCACCCCTTAAAACCTCCCTCAAAACTTTTAAAAATGGGAAAGTGGAGAATGTAGCTTAGTGGGAAGGCCCTGAATTCAATTGCTAGCACAAAAAAAATAAAAAAGAAATAGATATTTGTTCTTTAACTCTGGTTCCTAGCACAGAACTCTTGAAAATCCTACTAATTTCTTAAGTGATATCAGTGAAAGCAGTATCTTTTTACTATATATAATATGTGGCCTGAGTATCCAGTTTGTAAGACTCATGAAATCTCCAAGAACACAAGGGTGGCTTCTTGTATGCTAATGAGGTGCTGGTGGGGTCTCTCATCTATTTACAGCATTTACATTCTGAGGATGGGGATGATCCTCAGAAAGAACAAGGCCTGATTGCAGCATTTTAATTTTCAACCCTACCTGCACCTTTAGCCTCTAGGGAAGCAAGAGAGGCCGGAAGTTGAATTAATCACCAATGGACAATGACTTAATCAAGCATTAACAGAGCCTCCATAAGAAGCCTAAATGACACAGTCCAGAAAGCTTCTCTATTGCTGAACACGTCAAGCTGCTGAGAGGATCACATTACCAGAGAGGGTATAGAGGCTCTGTAGACCCTCTTCTCCTTTGCCTATCTCTATGTGTCTCTTCCATTTGAGTCTTTTGAAGTTTTATCCTTTATAAAAAACAGTAACAATAAGTAAAATGTTCTCCAGATTCTGTAGTCATGCTAGCAAATTGTTGAATCCAGAATCACTGCAACCTCTGAATTTACATCTTGCCAAAGTCCTTGGTCCAGGCCTTATGACTAGCATTTAAAACTGAGGTTGGAAGCGATTTTGTGAAATTGGGCACAGCTCTTAACATGCGGGATCAGATGGTAATACCAGGTAACTATTGTCAGAGTTGAACTGAATTGTAAGGCGCCAGCTGGTGTCAGAGAATTAGTTGATATGGAAAACAAATACTCACATAGATGGTTTTTAGAAATGTTTTGAGTAGAAACAGATTATAATAAGGTCAAAAGCAGAGATTCAGAAAGAGTTATTGAGCCACCACAATTGAAGACATTGTCAGGAAAGCAAAGCCTGAATATATGGGCCATTGTGATTTGGCAAAATTTATTTATGCAGAATTCATTATGTTGCAATGACTCCCTTAAATTAGAACATGACTTCATTTGGAGACAGAGGCTTTGATGAGGCAACTAAGTTAAATTGAGATGATTATGGTGGGCTTTAACCAAATATAATTAATGATGTCATTAAAGTAAGAAGAGATCAAAACACAAAAACTAGGAGGGTGAAGATCAGAAAACACCAAGAGAAGATGGCTATTGGCAACTATGATGAAAAGCTCTGAAATATTCATACTTTCATCTCAGATTTCTAGGCTGCAGAAATGCCAAAAATTATTATTTAAGCTATCCAGAATATGATACTTTCTCGTAACAGGTTTGTTCCTTTCTGCAAATACACAAGTCCTACACAAGTTATGATTACTGTGGTTTAGATATAAAATGTCCCACACATCTCACATGTCTGGGAAGTGATTCGAGCAGAGTAGATTCATCCATTCATGCATTCAGTAGCTAAATGTGCTTAGAGGTAGGGTCTTGATGGAGGTGTATTTTTGGTGGGAAGTGACCTGGAATAGTGCATTCTTATCCCTGCTCCTCCTCTCTCCTCTTCCTGGCCACCATGGGTGAGTAGCTTTTCTCCACTATGCCCTCTACTATGCCACTTCTTCTTGGAGCCTGCTGCACATAGACTGAATCCACTGAAATTGTGAGCTGAAATAAACCTCTGCTCCTTTAAGTTGTGGGTATTGGGTGTCATGTCTCAGTGATGGGAAACTTGACTGATACATTGACATGTTTGTGAGAGAATAAGCATTTGACCACATACCAGAAAGTATGACTGTAAATCTTAAAATTTAGTTGTTCTTTAATTAGGGTCATGAGCTTCATAAGTGAAAGCTCATGAAGAAAGTTATGTTATAGCAAATTATATTTACTATAATTATAACCAGATTTGAAACCGACAATTTAAAAAACAGTAACCCTCAAAGAGATGAGTCAGTGAATGAGGTAGATTAAATGATGATAGAGCAATAGCCAATTTAAAGAGAAAACATTGGGAAGGAACAAATAGGGAGTCCAGAGGAAGAATAAAATAGGGTTTCTCTGAACATGAGAGGGCAAGTGTTTTTTGCAAACACCAGAAGTCGGTGGATTATTCTGCTCCAGATGCTCTCAGGGAACATGGGCCTCTGGTAAAGTTCTACAGTCACTCATTTTTTGGAATGTCTTACAACTTCATTCTTTTTTGTTATCTCTATCCTCATGTAAATGTAAGGAAAAAAAAGATTGTAGCATTTTGTATGAGTTAAGAGAACATAGAAATAAAGAGCTTCCAGGAGAGATTACCTTTAACCTGTATTTTAAAAGAAAATAGGATGCACTTATATGAAAATCAGAAAAGGAGGGCTGTGGGTGCAGTTAAGTGGTAGGGCACTTGACTAGCATTTGTGAGGATGTGGGTTTCAATCCCAGCACTGGGAAGTGAGGGAGAGAGGGAGGCTGCTGACAGGCAGGCATTAGGGAATTATTGGAGTCTTTTCAAACAGGAATATAATATGGTTAGATTATTTTCCTATAGAAATGTTATTCAGCGAAATGCAGATACATTATTTGTCCTGTTATTCTTAGGGCATTCATTCTAAGACCTAAAGTGAATGCCTAATACTGCAGATAGATCCTAACCCTGTATATACTGTTTTCCCTAAACAAAGCACGTATGATGATGTTTAATTTGTAAATTAAGCTCAGAAAGAGATTAAAACAACTAATACAAAATAGAACAACTATAACAATGGCCTGTAATGTGTAAATATGACCTATCTTTCTCTTAAAAAGGATTACCTGTACACAAGTACCATAATGTCACCCAGCTGATCCATTGTCATACTAAGAGTGAGGCTGCTAAGAGACTGATGAGTAGGTAGAGTACAGAGGGTATGTACAGTGGACCAAGAGATAATTCATGCCCCAGCTTGGATTAAGCAGGACCTATTCTTATTTGATTTTTTTTTTTTTTTTTTTTTTGGCACCAGGAATAGAATTTAGGTCCTTGTGCTTGTGAGGCAGGCAATAGAACCACTGAGCTAAACAAATCCCCAGCCCTTCATTTCTTTATGAGTGCCATTCTTTCTGTTGCAAGATACTATCTCAGTGCATTTCTCTAATGGTCAACAAAGTTGGATATTTTCATTTATTTATTTACCATTTTTACTTCTGGGAAGTGTCTTTTCATTTCAGTTGCCTGTATGATGACTGGATCTTTTATGTTGGGAGTCTATTTGGGGAGATTTTCTATATATTCGAGATCTTTATCCTCTGTCCAGGTATAGTTGGCAATTTTTCTTTCCTATTTTGTAGCTTGTCTCTTCACTCTGTTTGTTGGTTCCTTTGTTGTGAAGCTTTTCAACTCAACATAATTCCATTTGTTGGCTCTTGCTGTTATATAAAAAGTTCTGTTCAGAACATACTTTTTTTTTGTTCTCTATTTACCTCTGTATCTAGACCTCACTGCTCGACAAGTCCTCTAAAATCAGACGCTAAAAGTTATTATGGCATAAGTTCCTCTGGAACCTGAAGCCATTTGATGCATTATTGGGTGAATATTTACATTCTGACTTCTGTCCTTTGTTTTAGTACTCTCCTACTTTAGTTTGTTTGTTTGTTTGCTTGTTTGATTTTGGTACCAGGGATTGAACTCAGGTCCCTGCTCTTGCCAGGCAGGCGGAGGAATCACTGAGCTAAATCCCTGGCTCTCTCCTACTTAAATTCTATATTTATCTATATTTTTTTCTGCCCTCATGAACTCCAGTTGCCAGTTCCTTTAAGGAGAAAATCATTTTGTAAATTGCCCTGTGCACCTGGCTCAACATTTTCACCTTTTGTGTACTCAGTACTTAATTAAGAAGCATATTCATACATCATTCTGATTGGTAGCTTAGGGTCAGAAAATCAGTTATTTTAATGACTGACATTCAGAAATGAACATGTAAATTATCTCGATTTATATTTAAATGTAAATACATGTGTTGCATATTTAAATACATTTACATAATGTATACTGAATATATTTACAATGAAATTCAGCAGAGTGAAATCTGAATGGATGTTGCTGACATTTTTATTTTCCTGTTTTCCTGATCTTCTGAGAAAGCTCCATGTCAGTAAAAACACTTAATTTTACCAAAAAAATAGTCTCTGCACAGGCTATAGAGTGTGCTTACCTGGAAAATGTTCTAATTAGGATCACAGATCTAACTTCCATTATTTCAAATATGCAAATATATTAGTAA
>NW_022900949.1:58110376-58157768 GCF_012274545.1 Fukomys damarensis
ATATATATATAATACCAATCATCACGTAATTCAGCCAGAACACAACAGACTGAGAAAATGTTACCTGTAGCCTCGGGTTACATATTCCATCATGAGATTAACAATCGCTGAGGCAGTCATACATCATCAAAACTGACAAGTTCTGCACCAGTGATGCAGCAATAATAAGCAGAACAACTTGTAGTGTCACTTTTATGTAGGAAACTGGACATCTTGTGGATGTGAGAATGTTGTTTGCTTTGGAAAAATATAATTAGTACATCTAGCGATAAGATAAAATAAGAGTCAAGGGATACATCTTCATTTATCTTGTTTGTCTGCACTGAATACAAACAGAATAACCAAAATTGGTGAATAAATGCTACACAGGCAGTGATGCAGAACAGAATTTTTATTCCTTTAATCTAAACATTATGTTATTATTAGCCTCAAAAGGAGTTTTTTTATAAACCCAATTTCCCTTGTAGAAAGAAATAAAGTGGACTAAGTAATTTGGATTATGTTCAATATCTATATTTCCTTCCCTCATCACACTTTCATTTCAAAATGAGGATTGCAAAATAAATAATGGTATGTCTGCCACATATATAAACTCAATATTATAAGTATAATTCTCTCAGAATTGTTTTGAGAATAATATGCATTTATCTCTAAAGCACTGGGAGATGTGGCCACCCATTGGATCTGCATGGTAGGTAATTATGATGTATATAATCATCTTAACTGAAACAGAGCCTTTTTGATATAATCAGAATTGCCCACTTAAACAACTGCCTGATTCACCCACTCATTCAGAGCAGGCCAAATTTATCCACATAAAAGTGTAAAACTGAATGGATCCTTTTAAGAAAGGAAAAAATTATAATTTTCAGTGCTCTATACAAAACAATGTACCACAATAGTTAATAATCAGTTCACAGTGGTTGAATGTCAGAAAAATCCACATTTTAAAATAAATTATTTATAATGTCTTAACTTATAGGAAAATGCTTTAATTTTCTCTGCATCTATGTACTTATATTTATTTATTTTTAATTGAATTTATTAGTACATTCTAGGTAAACAGTATAGTTACATTCATTACTGGGATCTTTTACCTTTACATGACAGGATATTTAAAATAGAAAAAAACTATATTTACTAAACAGGAAAGATTACATTTATAAAATTTAACACTGAACATAACAATGTCAAAATATAAGAATTAAAATTATAAAGATGAAATGGGTACAAAATTGTTCAGCGCAGAATAACAGTTGCCAAGTTGACTGCCAAATTTATTAAAGTTGTGTCTGCTTTTAGGATATTAGTAAATATACTGAAAATAGTAATTGTATTCCCATAAAAAATAAGAGAGATGAAGATAGTTCCAGAAGCTAAAATTTTATTCATTTGATATTAGTGATTTTTGAAGGTGCCTTTAAAGCCAAATTCATTTATTCACATCCTGTAAACTGGAAAAAGACCTGGACAAGTTTTTAATAATTAAACATTTGGGGTTTTTGTTCAAGTAAGGTATCAAAGATAAAAAATTTATGTTAAATGCAATTTAAATGTCATATAGTAGTTTTCCTTTCAATCTATATTCACTTCCAATACTTTAATATTTGGGCTATTCATTTTAGTAACTAGGATCTAAGTTTGCCAAATAATGATCATTATTGCATTTTACCTTTTGATGGTTTCTGAGAGCTAATTATTCCATATTAATGCACTCATTAAATCTACTTTAGATATAAACACATTTACATGCTGTTAAATTCAATTTTGCAAAAAGAAGAATTCTAAGTCATAACATGGAAAATTCAAATTATAATTCAAATTTGGCAAATTAAAGAAATTGAAACTACATATTTAGTGAACATGAAAGGGGTATGCTTAATAAAAGATATTCAAATTCAATAATTTTCTTGAAATCTAAAATTTAAAATATTTCATTTTCTTACATTAAAGATTTATCCACTAAAATTTCTAGTTATATTTATCCTTGCATTGCTTAAAAATAATAGCACTTTATATTGCCTGTTAATTTTTATACAATTCTGTGTGGTTTTGACTCTCAGACAAGAAATTCAAAGATCAGAATAATTAAAAACAATACAATAAAATAATTACTCTCACTAAATAGTTATTCATTTTATCAGCAAAAAATATGGAGATTTCTGTTAACAACCTAAATATAGTCTAATAAAATTTTATTTATACATTCCTTCTTAGTACATGACAAATATAGCTATAAGGATATAACATGGCAAAAGTGGAAAGATTGAGCTGATAAGTTCATCACTTGGCCTGGATATTTCATCACAGCCAGGTTTAGATCCACAATAAACTGAAGCAATGATCTAATGTTCAAGGATATTACCTTATAAGGAAAAATACCTCTTCAGGTTAAGGAGGGTAAAGAACGATATAAGTTATTTAACAGAGGCAGCAGCAACCGAGCCCTCTTGCAAGGCTCCAACTTCTTTCCACAGGCTACAGCAAATAAAATAGGAAACTTAGCTCTCACACTGAAGGTTGGCAATATTGCTATTTTGAAAGTTCCAGTCTCACATGCGCCCTCTCCGCACCCCACTCCAGTGCTGGGATAGAACCCCAGGCTTCAGGCATGCTAGACAAGTGCTCTACTACTGAGTTATATCCTCAGTTCTTTTATTTTAAGACAGGGGCTCACTAAGTTACCAAAGCTGGACTATAACTTGAGATCCTCTTACATCCGTGTCCTGAATAGTTGGGATTACCAGCATGAACCACGTGTCCATTTAAATTTGTTACCTTTATAAATTACTCATTTGAGAGTGTTTTGATGTAGTTGTACAAATGTACTAAGATGTACATGTCCATTAATAGAGCAGATAAAGTTTGACAGATAAAGTCTTTCTATGGTAGTTTCACCAGTCACCCTAGGGTTCTTTTGCTTGGTTCAGATGGAAATCATGAACTGGCAAAGTGCAGCTCTGCTAGCAGTCCTGATGTCACCAGATGACACTGGGTAGTGTTGACTGCTAACAGTTAACACAGCCAGCTGCTGGTCTCTGCCACTGCTAGCCATCACTGTCTGATGCCACCTTGTGCTGGACTCCATAGGTCAGCTCCTGCAGATGCTCATCTCTGCTGCTGATCCTCAAAGCCTGCTGGTTTCTGGTGCCCTTCAATGTTAATAGATCTGAGTTTTTATTGCTTTTTTCTTTTGAAAAGGCCTTTCTGTGCACGCTACTCATGATAAAAATACCAAGTAGATTTTTATCTCCAGTACTTTTGGATCCAATGCTACCTGAGAAATAAATCATGAACAGATTTATAGGAACACCAAAAAGAGTTTATTTTAAAAGGGTCACAGCAGAGTGTGGTGGCTCATGCTTGTAATCCCAGCAGTTGGGAGGCTGAGGCAGGAGGATCACTGTGAGTTTGAGACCAGCCTGGGCTACACAGTGAGTTCCAGGTCAGTCTGACTATGTAGTGAGACCCTGTCTCAAAACACACACAAAAAAAATAAAAAATAAAAATAAAAAAATAAAAGGGCTTGTGCTGCAGCACATGGAGGTCAGTGCACAGGAGGGAGCCCTGCTGGACTAAAACCTTAGAAGGACCTGAGGAGTGCTGCTTATGTAGCAGTTTGCAGGCCTGTTTTAGTGAGAATGAGGGCTGAAACAGAGACTCTTCTGGAAGGCTTGCTGTGATTATTTATGCAAATAAAATGAACAGATCCTTCTCTTCCTGATCTTAACCACTCTAGATTGCCCTCTCCATTCTTTAAAATTCCAAGAGCATCAACTTGAAGTGGCTGGAGTGGGGAGGGGTACTGATGGGGTGCACTCCTGGTGGTGTTGAGAGCGGTGTTTTGAAAGTCAGGGAGGACACTGAATGAACTATTCCAGTCCTTTAGGGTCAAAGGGGCAGGTACAGGCAGCCTCTAGGTAAGCACACCATCCAGTCAGCAGGGGGGTAATGAGAAAGCATTTACTATAAAAACTAATAATGTCCACATTTCAGTCACTTGCAATAAATATTGCTTTCTTAGCCATGTTACAGGAGATTTTTAGTCTGGAGCTCATAGGAAACACCTTACTTCCTTAAGTATTATTATAGGATGCACTAAAGCATTGCTATCCAAAGAGGAGGGGAAGAGCCAAAGCACAGAGATCATTTAAAGTATCAGTTGTCATGTGAAATAGGAAGAAAAGGGCTAATGGTGTAGAGGAAGTGTGAAGGGTAGGGGAAAAGAAATAAGGTTAGAAGTAAAAATATGAGAGAATGAAATAATGGAAACAAAGTATTTTTTAATATGAAAGTGGCAGGGAGAAGGGAGGGTAGGGGTATGGGGAAAAAAATGAGAACCAAGACCTGTCATGTAAAGGTACAAGATCCCAATGATGAATGTAACTGTACTGTATACCTGAAAAGTACCAATAAACTCAATGAGGAAAAAAAATGTCAGCTGTAAGGGAGCAAATGACATGCTTGCTCATATGCTGCTGTCCAAAGCAAAACCTGTGCTCATACCCATAATTAACATGGTGAGGAAGTATACTCCACCTACAGGAAAGGCACAGTGAAATCAAATGGCAAAGATCATGTAAACTCCATCGCAGGCAAGATGCAAGTACTTGGGAAAGGTTTGCCACTCAAGTGTCCAAGAGTAACTGTGAGTAAGAAGAAAAGAGCTAACAGGACAGCTGCGCAAATATAAAGAAAAAAATCATGAAAGAAAGCATAAATGTTGATCAGTCCACAAATATTATGTAGAAATGGAAAAAGTACAGCAAGAGTCTCATATTTAGATAAATTAATAGGAATAGTGGTTAAATAAGACGTTATGTTACATAAACAATTGAGCAAGCAACAAATAAAAACTGGAAAGGTAAAAAATGTATAAAGGAATAAACAATACTATGTGAAATTAATAGTTCAAAATAATGTATTAAAAATCTAACAGACAATTTTGCTCAAATGAGTGAAGCTGTAAGCATGAGAAAAGAGTATATATTTCCATGACATAACATTTCCATGGCAGAAAAGTAGATTGAAATTTGCAGTGTTTGAGTTCATTAATTAATTTATCCATTTAATTATTCAAGCAATATTTGTCAACTGCCAGCTATTTGCTAGTGATTATTCTCAGTATGAAGAGACGTAACATTATTAAACAAAACAAAGATATTCCTGAGTTCTATTTGAATAAAAAATCAAATCTCAGATTTAAAGAACTGTCTGAACTGTTTTGAGGAAAAAGCAAGTGGCTTACATAAAGAAAAATTTGAGGCTAGATTCTAATTTTGAAAAGCTGCCTTCATGGCCCAAAGAAAGAAAATGTCAATACTATGATGAGTGAAATAAAAATAAAGTTATTCTTATCTATATAACACCAGATTTTTTATTATACTGTTTACAAATAATATAATTTTTATATAATCTTCCTTTAAGATGATATTAACATTTATGAGGGCAGTATTATTCAAAACTGTTCCTTTTAAGAAATTCTCACAGTTAAAATCTTTATACTTCTCTTTAGGTCACTATATCCTCCCTCACCCCTAAACTAACTTCATTTCTTTTTATTTTAATCCTTGAATTATTCTTTAACATTGTGGTGTGAACATTTTTGCAAAAAAACATTTATCCTTAATTGAGTGAAAGTCAGCTGCCAGAACAGCTAGCACTATCACTGCAATTAAGCTATAAATCATGCTTTTCTGTTTTATATAATCACATAGATTTTAGAATCAATTTATATCGCTTTTACTACCTTAGTCCTATGAATAAAATAATTATTTATTTGCTATTATGTAGTAAGAGAAATACAACCAATTTCACAGAACATTAACAAATGACAGGAACAATCTGACCCAACAGATCAAGACAAAAAGACCATTTTGCCATAATGTGTAAAAATGTCTACATTAATGTTTATATTAAGAACTATTAACATCAGTTATTGTAACAGAACTTCATTTTGTACAAAAGGAAATAAAACTGGACCAAATTAAGTGGTTTAAAATATTTCATATTTATGATCTCATCTTTTGAGAAGCAAATGATGGAAGATTTTTTATATAAATACCTCAGCATTTTTTAGGTTCACATCATGTTTCACACTCTTACTACTATAATGTGCCATGAATAGTGAATAACATATTTAGTATGAGTCTCAGTATTGTCATCTTAAAATATAACTGAAATACTACTTCTTGGAACTGGTATAGCAAGTATTGGTTGTACGAATAATCCCAGACCCTGTCTTAAAATTTAAAAAAAGGGGGGGTGGGCTGGGGATGTAGAGCAGCACAAAAGGCCTTAGTTCAACCCCTGGGACCACCCCCGCACAAAAAAGTAGTGCCTGTCATATAACAGATTTAAACAAATGATTGTTCATATTTCCATTATTTGCATTCTTTTTTCCTGTGTGTTAGTGTGCATTTGATGGTAGCACTTATCAAATATTACATAGCTATGACAAATATAACACACATGCAATATTAGAAAAGATAATAGTGTTGAAAAAGAGACTAATATCCACCCCTTGAACAGTTCTATAGTTCTCTGGGTAGCCTTGAATCAGCTAGTTTTCTTCTCTTCTTTTCTTGTAGTTATTAAAAATAATGGTAGAATGTAATGGAGATGCAATAGCCTAAGATAAGGGCTGCCTGGCCAGGATAGTCCAAGTTTGTTTCAGTCTCCTCCTAAAAACAAGATGTTGCTCAACACTTTATCCCAGAGTATCCCATTGTCATGGGTATAAAACCCAGCTGTGCTGCTTCCTGGATCCCTCAGCTGCAGTGTAAATTGGGGTACGTGTGCCAACAAGACCTATTTCACCTCAGGCCAAGCCTTAGCAGATCAACTCTCAATGAATGCCTTATCTGTCTATAAATAACATTCTTATTTCATTTAACTTACTGTGTGTTTCTCTCTCAGGAAGATTCAGAAATATTAGTAAGCAGTCTGCAGTGAATCTATTTCACAAAACTGGCACAGAAAGCAAGATCCAATCTGATAGAAATCGCTGCTCACTGGTGAATAAGATGGACTAATAACTTCCACTCAGCACCTTGCCCAGAGCAGCAGTGTTTGCCTGGGGGATAGAGGCTGGGCTTGTAGCTGGATGTTAGGGGAAAGAAAGGTAGTAATTGGAATATGTCACTCCTGATAGATTTAAATGAGCTGACTGCATTGATTAAGACAGAGTGAAAGGAATGTAAAAGTAGAGGAGTTTGTGCCCCCCCATGCCTTAATTGCTAGTCATTTAATGTGATTCTTCATTTCCAGAGCTGAAAAGTCAGAAAATTATGTACTCCAACCCTGAAAGGAAAACAGAACTCTGAGTATCTATGAGGTATCTAAGAAGAGATAAACTTTTTCTATGCAGGCCTCTACAGAGAGATGGGACTTACAACCTACACAGACAGGAGAAAGGGCAGGGGTATCTTGTGCAGCCTAGTTACTGTGATTGTTTCATAAAGGAACAATGCAGACCCCAATATTTTACACCAATTGTACAGTTAGGAATGGGACCAGATGCTCCAGATGAGAGGCCAGTGGTTCCTTTAACCCCAACAGATTAAAGGGAGAAAATTAAAATGGTGACATTTGGTGATTTTTTTTTCCCCATTAACTTTAATGGTACCTCAAACCAAATAATGCATTTATATTTGCCATTGGGATCTTGTACCTTTATACAATATGTCTTGGTTCTTATTTTTCCCCATACCCCTGCCCTCCCTTCACCCACTTCACCCTTCCCTATTTACACAGAGACATTAGGTGATTTTTAGTCTAATACGTTTGTCTATGGTGTTATTAGCTGGTGGCTCTTAGCTCCATTTGAATGGGACGCTTTGTGGCATTCCTGTCTCAGTGAACATGATTCCCCCTGCTAAGTGCATTACTGGCATCGACATTGTGGCTACTTATTCAGTGAATATTAGTGCCATTTGGAGGATGCCTCCTCATACTTATTATTTGATCCACAGCTGTGGACATATCCATCCCCGCCTGCCATCTAAATTATATAATTGGTTATTTTAAAAAGTAGAAAGGCAGTACTATGCACTTAGTATAGAGTAATATTTGTTACAAATTAAAATGTTATAATTCACTCTGTTACCATGGTTCCGATCAATTTGGCTAATTTAAACTGTCTTCCCAGGACCAGGAATTTAGCTCAGTGGTTCCACTGCCTGCTTTGCAAGGACAAGGTCGATCCCCATCTCCAATAAATAAACAAACAAATAAATAAATAAAAATGTCAACCCAGCCATACTAACAATGGACCATCACAGATAGGATGCCAAGGCCACTTGGTCATGAAGGCACAATAAGGTCTAAAATATAATCAAGCAAAATGTTATCATCTTGTCATCACCACTAATAAAAAAGAAGCGCAGTAGTTGGTAGGCCGTTTTGAGAACTGGAAACAATATGCTGCCATCTGAGTGTTCTTTTAGCCCTCTTAGTGAAACTGACAACCAAAACCATCAGCTTTGAATGGAGGTTATTTTCAGCAGCAGGTCTTAGAAAGCATTCACCAAGCTATGATGATATGTGAGAAATAAGGCAATGGCTTGCTAAATGTGATGCACAAATATATTTCACTCATATAGAATCAAACATAATCAGCCTTGAGAGGAATTTATGTCATTTTTTTGGATACCCCACGAACTTTATTCTGACCAAAGACCATCTTTACCTAAACGAGCAACATGTCAATGGGAGCACTCTCACAGAATACTCTCATGGCTAGTCCATGTGCCCTGTCACCTGCAGGCCAAGAGAGCCATTGAATGATGGAAAAGCTGACTCTCACAGCTACTGTCAAGGACCATAAGGCAGACTGATCTTAGAATGATCCTTTAATCTGACAAAGACAGTACAGGTGCTAAAACTGCCTTCCAGTCCAAGTGACATATGGCACTGACATGCATATTGAGAAACATGGAGCTTGGTGGGACTGGAGGTGATCCAGGTAGCTCCTTGATTAGGCAGTGCTTTGGAACCTCGATCTCATGCTCTCAACCATTCCCTTTCATTCTTTTATTTAAAGTGGGGAAATAGGAAGGAGATACAGGGATGGGAGAGACTGGAGGAAAAGGAGGGGAAGGGAAAGTAAAAAGATGCATTTATTATATATCACAAATTTATACTAGTAAATAAATTTAAAAAGTGAACATCCTAGTGGTAGTTTGCAGTTCAGGCCACCATAGTACTCAACATTGTCCTCTGAATCTAATGTAGTTGTGGTCTTTGGTGCCTGCCCTCTATGCAATCCCCCAAGAATAGAGGACAAGATAAATATATATATATAAAAGTGCTAAATTCTTCCTAGCAGCACCAGGGATCCTTAAACCTTCTGGAGGGGGGAATACAATTAGATTTTCAGACATGTCATGTATGTATAGTACCTGACATCTTTTTCTGCACAAAGGTGTAGAGGTCTGGATCATGCAATAAAGGAAATGGGGGCCCACAAAGTAATAGCCTCAAGACAGCGACAGACAGACCGTATGCTGCATCAGTGCAATCCTTCCTCTTTCTGATAGGTAGGGAACATCTGAGAACCTTGGTGGAATAGCAGACGGAACATGTAGATTTGACTTTCCAGAAGCATATGGCAACAGAGGCCTAAAATTATTGTGCCTTCTCAGACTCTTCCAAGCTCCATCAATCGAGGGCAACATGAGTTGGATATATCACACCAGACCTTATAATAGTCCACATTCACCTCCCTGCCAGTGGTGAACTTCACCAGCTTTCCTAATGCCAAAGTACATATCAATAGAACTCACCCAGCAGGGTCAGTGAGTAAAGATTCGGCACTCACCACATGAAAAGAAGAGAAGTTTGTCTTACTTTATTCACAGATGATTGATGTGACCTCAGCCAACTGAACCTTCGTAGTGATGCAGCTACTTGTTTGATCACATGAAAGGAATGTCCTAGTGGCAGCAACAAGAACAAAGACTAAGCATGATGGACTATATCTTCAAGAAGACTTGGCCAACAAGCATCATCACTTCCATACTTATGAATGGAGACTAAACAGTCAAGCAGGGGAAGGGGTGCTATGTGTACCCAAGGATTGCACTTTTCTTTCCTGTGGTTTGGGGATGATCCAAATATGAGATAGGAAACATCAACCCTGACAATCTGACATAGGTGGGATCCTGCACATTGGGCATGCTAAGGGTTCCCTAGAAATTACCCCTGGAATGAAGTGCACTATTGGCCTATGAACCTCAAGTGTAAAGACCTGCCAGTAGGCATGATGACTACCTTATGTCCTTACTGAATTCTCTGGCGCCATACCAAAGAGTCAGTGCTCATGAGAAATAGAAATGTGTTCCTGAGCATAGCAGACATCACTTCTATGGCCACTGACTTGGCAGGCCAGTAGACATTGTTTACTGCTCTCTAGAAGATTGCTTTAGACAGAATTGCTTCAGAGTTCTTCTCAGCCCAACCTGGACTGTTTTACTTCTGCCACACCTTGGTAAACATTTTTAGGATGTAGCTCCATGAGAAAGCCCTGGGGTCAACCCCCAGTAACAGTAAAAAAAAAAAAAAAAAAAAAAAAAAAAAAGTTAACATAAAAGGATCCATCTTCCAAAAATTTCTAGTTGTTCATTCTATACTGTGGTGCTGTTCTGCATTGTGATGTTTTATTTCAATACTATAGGCTGTGAGTTCTACAGTACCTGGACTAACATGTTTATACTTTCTTCCAAATGGGTACATGGAAGTAGTACTACAATTTGCTTTATTTTGTAGTTTCATTCCCATGCTGTTGTCCCTTTCTTATTGCCCACTCTAGACATTTCACTTGTTAAAGATACTCAAAAGTATTGTAGTAGAAAATTTTCTAGTAGTTTATACATTAAAAAAGAATAACTACTTTTAGGCCTATATTCTAACAAGCCCCACATTTTTCAAGAGCGCTCTCTCTCTCTCTCTCTCTCTCTCTCTCTCTCTTTCTCTCTCTCTCTCTTTCTCTCTCTCTCTCTCCCCTCTCTCTACTGTTTTATGACCACTTAAGAAAACTGAAGCTAAATCCCTGAATGCCTCACTTAAAAACAAGAGACCCAAATGTACACACGCTTTTAAGAAACGACTAAAAAAATGAAAGAAAAATGTATTTTCTATTCCTGTTCTGACTACATCCACAAGATGGCTGAATATTTTCAAAGAAATGAGAGCTACTTTAAATGGTGATCCTATCTTGTACAAATTCATCTGGCTTTCTTTTCTCATTCTTGAACCCTCAGTTTGAAATATATGTACCCTTTGTAAAGACTGAAGACCCGAGCTGTGATTTTATATAGCCATAGTTTAATCACAGCTAGTAGACTTATAAGCTGCGTGATTTGGGACAAGTTACTTAACTGCTCCAGTCCTCAGTGTTTTCTTCTATAATAACAGAGGGTTTAATAAAAATCCCTTAACTCCTATATTATTACAAAGAGTTTTAAGGGGTTATTGTAAGGTAAGAAAAAGTACATAATCACTCAACATGATAGTTAATACTGAGCATTTAAAAATTATAACTGTCATCAACCTTTCTCCTGTTCATCAAAGTTTGAAAGACACAGAATGTAACAGAATTAATATAGATTTTAGAATCAGAGCAGAAATGAATAGGATTTTGAGCTTTTACAAACTGAGTCTGAACACATTTCCTAATATTTAGTGTCTGCATCATAAAATGGTTTTGATGATAACATTTACCTTACAAGATCATTACAGGATTAAAGATAATCTATTTTAAGTGCCCAGGATGAAGACCTTTTAATAGGTAGCATGTTATTCCTTTTAATTCTAATAAAGCCTGCTCAGTACTTGAGTACACGAATGCCTGGCCATGCCCCTCACAAATTCAGTAAAGGTTAACTGCTGGGTGTTTTTAAGCAATCTGTGACACTTTAAACACTAACAAAGAATACAATTGATAATGAGGTAACCAAACAAAATTATTCAGCATGTTTTGTACTTGACATTACTAGCCTATGTATGTAAATTTTGGCTATGTGAAGAGCTAACTAGAGGGCCATGCCACAATTCTCTGTAGTTGGTTTTTTGATTAGAAATTTCTTATAACCATCTGCTATGCTTCGGATGTGGTTTGAAAGTATGTCCCAATGGTCCATGGGCTGAAAGTGTGATACAGAGAGTGGTGCTGAACAGAGATGTTATATATGTGTAAGAGGTGAGGCTTAGTGGGAGATACTTAGTTCACCATGAGCACCACCTTTGGAAAGGGTTTATGTAGTTCTCCTGTGTCCTGAACAGTTTCTGAGAGAGTAGTTATGAAAGACCTGAGTCTAGCATCAGAATTTCTCTGACTTCCTGTCTCTCCATGCGGTTTTCTGCACATTCCTACCATTGTTGTGATATCTGCTTTTAGGCCCTCACCAGCAGCAGTATAGAAAGATCTGCCTAATCTTGAAATGTTAGATTTCAAAACTAATGGTTAGATGAACTTCCCTTCTAAATATCCAGATGTAGGTATTGTTTTATATGAGCAAAAATCAGATCAGATCAAGCCATTATAACAATTGCTTAACAAATCCAAAGCTACAATCACAAGCAATTAAATTTCAAAGTATTAAAAAGTTAAATCTAAGGGACCAGGGATTTAGCTTAGCGGGTCGGTGGCCTGCCTTGCAAGCGCAAGGACCCGAGTTCGACCCCCGGTATCAAAAAAAAAAAAGTTAAATCTTTTAATTTGCTATTTTTTAAAACTTTTAAATATATTTAGTTAACTCCTTTTACCTTTAAACAAAGTTACAAAATATCCCACAAGAAAGTCGGTGGTCCTGCTGCTGGTAGAAAAATGTAAGCTAAATTTCAGTATTAAAATTTGTAATCTTTATGACCTAGTAATACATGAAAATTTGTACATCCTTTAATTACATTTCTTGTATATCCTTTCTTTTTTTTTTTTTTTTTTTTGAGTTTATTGGTACATTTTAGGTACACAGTACAGTTACATTCATCATTGGGATCTTGCACCTTTACATGACAGGTCTTGGTTCTCATTTTTTCCCCTTGCCCCTGCCATCCCTTCACCCCTCATCCCCTCTCCCTTTACAAGCACTTCATTTCCATTTTTTCATTTTCACATATTTTTCTTTTCCCTTATTAGCTTTCCCCTACCCTTTCCACTTTCCCTCTATTTTTAACTCCTACCCTTTCTTCCAATCTACAGTCTCATCTCTATTTTTACCTCCTCATATTTAGGTCTAGTATTGATATTTTTGCCAGAAAATCACAAGTAGCTCAAGGATTTCCATAGGAGGGAATTAATTTTTAAAATAAGAAATGTTTACCTCTTTTTCCATGTTTGTCAAGATATGATATTAATAAATAACAGCACATTTTTGTGCTTCACACAAATTAAAATCTTCATGATTTTCTTTTTGCTTTATCAAAATACTATGTCTCTTGTTTATCATTCTTTATATCTGAGTAGTACTCTGTTTTATATAAAAAAAATCTTTATCCAGTCTCTAGTTGATGGGAAATTGGGCTGTTTCCAAGTTTTAGCTATTACAAACTGTGCTGCTATAAACATGAGTGCACATATATCACTGTGGTATGATTCTTCTAATTCTTTTAGGAAGATACCCAGCAGGGGGATATATGTGTCAAATGGGACCTCTAATCCTAGTTTTTTGAGGTATCTCCATACTGATTTTCACAGTGGTTGCACCAATCTACACTTCCGCCACAGTGGAGAAGGGTTCCTTTTGGATGCACATTGAAGCCATACTCCTAAGTGAAATAAATAGGACACAGGTGTGTAATAACCAAATAGTTTCTCTGGTTTGAGAAACTGAAAGTGTAAATAAGGATCAAAAGGTATAACACATAATTTGAAATAGAAAGAAAAGGTCCAAAGGGGAAGTGGAAGGGGTAGGGGAAAGGTAAGAACCGGAAGGAATAAACAGAAAAATAAAATAATAAAAGTATTGCACCAGTCTGCGCTCCCACTAACATGGAGAAGGGTTCCTTTCTCCCCACAAACCCACCAACATTTCTTACTGGTTGATTTCTCCATAGTGTAGGGGAAGTGGGAAGGGTAGGGGAAAGGAAATAAGGGAAAAGAAAAAAAACATGAGGAAATGAAAAAATGGAAATAAAGTATTTGTAAATAGGGAGGGGAGAAGGGGTTGAGGGAGAGCAGGATTAAGGGGAAAAAATGAGAACCAAGACCTGTCATGTAAAGGCACAAGATCCCAATGATGCATGTAACTGTACGGTATACCTAAAAAGTACCAATAAACTCAATGAGAAAAAAAAATAAAAGGAAATAATAAAGATAATAAAAGGAAATAAGTGATGATAAATAATAAATAAATAGAAGGAAAAAATTGAAACAAAGTCTGTAAATAGGGAAGGGTGGAGGGTTGAAGGGAGGGAAGGGGGAGAGAAGAAAAAACGAACCAAGATATTTTGTGTAAAGGTACAAATTCCCAATGATGAATGTCATCATATTGTATACCTAAAATATACCAAAAAACTTAATAAAAATAATAATAATTTTTAAATTATGTGAACTACTTCACCACAAATGTTTTAAAAACCTTAGGTACATAGGATTATAATTCAGTGGTATAGCACATGTCTAGTATGCAAGAGCCCCCAAGGTTTACTCCCCTGCACAAAAAAATTCTGAGTGAAAAAGTACGTCTCAAAGGATTTGAAATAAAAGCTCATAATATAGTGACCTGTTTCAAAAATGTATGAAGAGGCTGGGCATGGTGGCACATGCCTGTAATCCCAGCACTTGGGAGGCTGGGGCAGGAGGAATGCTTTGAGTTTGAGACCAGCCTGGGCTGCATAATGAGTTCCAGGTCAGTCTCAACTACATAGTGAGACGCTGTCTCAAAAAAAAAAAAAAAAAAAAAAAAAAAAAAAAAAGGATAAAGAGGAGAAAGGCAAAGGAGAAAGCTGAAGATTGAATATGAAGTACATTAAAACTTTAAGAAAATTCTTAGAAAGTGTTTTGGTCTATATATGAGGAAGTTCCCCAAAAGGCTTACATGAAGTGTGACTGGTCATGAGGGTGCTGTGCTCATCAGCGGATTAATCCGTTGAGGAATGCATGGTTGAATTTACTGTTCAAAGGTGAAGCATAAGTGGAGAGGGCCCACTAAGGACATGATCTACAATGTGTATTCTTATAAAGGCTCCTATTATCTCTCTCTCTGCTTCCCAGATGGCAAGAGGTAAATAATTTTCTTCCACTATGACCTTCAGATAAGCCATTCCTGTCTTGGCACAGTCCAACTAGGGAATCAATCCTCCAAAAACCCCGCACAAAAATGAGCCTCTTCTCCTTTAAGTAGTGGGTGTTAACATTGTCCCAGTAATGGGAAAGTGACTACTATAGAAAATTAGTACCAGGAGTGGGTCATTGCTGTGACTGTACCTAACCACATGGTTCAAAATCATTTGGAACTGGTTTATGGGAGGAGTTTGGAAAAATTCAGAGATGCAGGCTAGGGTTGCACTAGAATGTTAAGCAGTGGTTGGTGGAAAACAAAGGTCAAGGTGCAGATGACCAGAATGCTGATAGGAATTTGTACAGTAAAGACCAGGCTCATGAAGTTCCAGATGGAACTGAGAACTATTTTGAAAACTGGATCAAAGGCTGTACATGTTTTTTTTGGCTAACAATGTGTCTACATTTTGTCCATGTCCTTAGACTTTGTGTGAGGCTGGATTTAATGGTGGTCAACTAATTAATATGGTGGAGCAAAGATCAAGACAGCCCAATATTCAAGTTGTGTGATAAGTACCATAAGATCTACCCTGAGACTTGGAATTAAAAAAGAAAGTGCCTGTAAATTTGAAGACAAGGAATGTATGCTTTTTGAAAACATTGGCATTAAAAATACATTAAATACTTTGCATCAGAACAATAGAAAAGATGCCTTCACAGTACCTCAGGAAATGACCAGACCCAGACAACACAAGCTCAAGGGTGTAAGTAGTCTTGTTCTTTTGAACAACTTTGCTTTAAGAAGAGAGGCCCAGGGCACCTTTCTCATTTGAGGTTATGTAGGAAAATGTTTCTCTGAGAAGAGCCATCCAGCTACTCAGAGGCTACTGCAACCATTTTCTAACAGGCCAGGCTACTGCTGAATGACAGCAAACCTTGGCTTCATCTTGCTGATATGCAGAATGTAAGAGTTACAGGGTAACAAAGGTTTCGACCCAGATTTCAGTGGAAGGCTTAGGAGGCCAAGGAGCATGTCCCTGAAAGTATATTGTATGAAGTTGGGAAATTGAAATGAAAGGTGCAGTGGGGACCTTAGGAATTTGGAGATTTGAGAAATGTGAAGTGCTGAGGAAAATTTCAGGGAGCGAATGAAGATAGGCCATGTGGACTGAAGCTGGCAAGGTAATAGGATGGGGTCACCTAAGCTTTTTGGCTCTCACATCTCACTAAAACCTCAGATGGAGCTAATGTTTGCTCTACTTAGTTTTGGTCTTGGTTTGGTATGTTTCACTTCTATTCACCATTGCTGCTTTTTAGAATGGGAATGTTTACCTTATGCCATTGTGCATTTTAAGTACTAAACTTTCTTTTTAATTTTTACATGGGGTCACATCTAGGAGTTTGCCTTGAGTCTCAGAGGAGATTTGGGACTTGAAGTTTTCAGCAATGTTGGAAATGTTTTGATGCTAACCTTGGAAACTCATACAGATGGACTAAGTGCATTTTGCATAATTAGATGGATATTAATTTTTTTGCAGGCCAGGAACAGAGTATTATGGTTTATATATACCACCACAGTTGATGTATTTGGAAGGAGATTGACATGGCATGGCACTATACTCATCAGTCAATTGGTCCATTAATAAATCAGTAGCTAAATGTGCTGTTAGGATATGGAGCCTGGTTGAAGGAGGATCATTGAAAGCATGGCTCAGAAGGGTGTGTTCTTGTCCTCTGCTCCTTCCTTTTCTCATTGCTCCCCACCTCTCAGTGCAATGAGCTGACCCGCTTTCTTCTGTCATGATCCTTGTTCATGCTATTTCTGTCTTTGAGCCAGTCAATTATGAACTGAATCCTCTGCAAACTGGGAGCAAAAAAAAAAACTCTTCCTTTAAAATTGCAGGTACCAGAAGTTTGTCCCAGCAATAGGAAAATGACTCATATAGAAAGCCAAGCCATAAATTACTTTTTATTGAAGTAATAAGTATTTTATCATAACCACATATGTAAAGTGAAATTCCTCATTTTAAGCAAATAGCCTATTTTTCATAATAGAGCTAATGTTTTACTAATTGACTTTTATTCCTACAATAGCTTTGCCAGTGAGATGTTATTGCAGTATTCTTTTCTGCACGTAAATTATTGGAAGATACGTGGTATATAACCTGAGGTATTTTTTCTGTATTTCCCCATGTGAGAGATTTGTGATGTTGAGTGATTTTACTAACATTACTAAATCTGAGTTTCCATTTAAATATAAAATTACACCCAATATTTAAATTAGATTCTTACAGAGCACTCTTAATAAAGATTCCTTTTTTACCTTTCATAATTTAATAAGAAATAGTGAATTTGCCAAGAATTTTCCTTACATTTGGCAAAAAATCAACATTGAGAAAGGTTCAGCAGCTGGCACAAATGAACTGAAATTCAATTAACTCTATGAAATTGGATATATAGGCCACACAATACCAGGTGGTCTCTTTACTGAATTAATGTGATTTTGAAAATATGTTTTACTGTTTATGTTTTGTTATTCTCACAATATTAAATTCCACAAATAAATTGTCAGTTTTACTTTTTCAGAGAAAACAGTCTTTGAAACTACAGATATATCTTTTATGTTCAGAAATTCTCCAAGCTATAGATTGGTATGCTCCTATCTCATGCCATTTTGTTGGAAATCTCTTCAATATATTTTATATCCAGGGCTTGTCAGGACAGGAGATGACAAATATTAGAAAATATTTTCATTATTTCAGATATCAATCAGGTAATTGATTATAGTTAAGCTGTCTTCTTATATCAATGAAAGCACAGTTGCAGAGCTGTTTTAGGAAATTGGTTCAGCATTTTTCTCAAGCCCATTACACATACTGACAACAATTATATTTCAATAATTTTTAAGCCACTTTATTATTTTCATTCAACACATGCACACAAAACACTATATCTAAAATAAATATGCATCGTATCCAAGGTGTTAAGGAGGTGGAAAAATTTAACTTCAAAAGAAATTATTTGATTCAGAATCCAAGGAACAGGATCTCCTTGCTATAGAAATTTTATTTAGAGCTTAATTTTTCTACATTTTCCTATTATAGGTGAATTCACAAATAGTTTTCAGGTCTCAGAAAATGCCAATTGCCTAGCCAATATGCAACAAATATTTTCTAATGTATACATTTGAAATAATCATTTATTTTTGCCCCAATTTTGCAATTTGAGAAGGTTTGACATGGATAATTGTTTGCTCATAGCATTGTGTCTTGTGATAACTCAAGCAGCTTGGGACAAACTGTTCCTTTCAATAAGAGCTTCTCTGATCTGTGTGGCTTTCTTTGTGGCTTGTACCAAAAGCTGATACAATATTCAAAAGAAGGATAGGCTCAGAAGTTACAGTGTCTCACTTTCAACACAGTTAACAGCCCATCCAAATCCATGAAAAATAACATGGAACCATGGATTCAACTGAAAAGGTGTTAAACAGGTTAGAGAAAAAGAAAAAAGTGGACTGGGAAAGCATATGGCAAACATTTTTCAGGAAATGCAAATGTTGTAGTTTGTCCTTTAACCACACCAATTTAATTCCATCCTGTGTGTAAAATGTGTCGTCCTTTTGCTCAAAGCCTATCCCACTATACGAGTTTGATGTCCAGCATACATTATCTAACCAAGTCCTGGCAAGAATGCAGCTTTTGAGTGTACTTTCTAAGATACAGCTTCTTAAATACCATGTCTCTTGATTTGAAGAACTGAGAACTAAAAAGAGCAATTATGTATCCACCATATACATATACTTCAGGCAACAGAAAAATTAGATAACTGTTATGTGCACAGTTATTTAAAAAGCACAATAATTAAAAACAATAATAGGGGGCCAGGGATTTAGCTCAGTGGTTCGGTGGCCTGCCTTGCAAGCGCAAGGACCCGAGTTCAAATCCCGGTAACAAAAAACAAAACAAAACAAACAAAAAAAAGATAATAGCACTGTGTAGAAAACGTGAAATGAAGAAAGGCACATGTTGCCAATTCCTTGAGTTAGGTTCAGTTTTAGTCCCTGGAAATTGTTCTTGGTAGATTTTTTTTCTTCACTCTCTGGTTTGTATTTCCTGAGTCATGCTTTCTCTTCTGTAAAAAAATAATCTGTAATTTTTATTTTTCTCTATCTTCTGCCCACAGACATTTGTGATTCTAAAATAACCTTTTATTTTGAAGTATTTCTGTAGAAGCTTTTGCAATTTCTTAAAAAACTCAAGATTTTAATCTATCAAATTTATATTACATTTTATAAGACAAATCTACATAATACTTTTTTTTTTTTTTTTTTTTTTTGTACTGGGGATTGAACTCGGGACCTTACACTTATAAGGCAGGCAGCACAGAACCACTGAGCTAAATTCCTGGCTACACAATACTTTAAGTAAAACCCTTCACTGCTTTCTACTCTACAATAAATTTCCATGGGGAATTGGATATCAGATTTCTTAAAGGTGCAGTCTTAAAGCTTGTTGAAGGACCCTTTGTAAGAGTCCATGAAGCATCATTCTAAATATTTCTGAAATCTTCATGGATGTCATAGGTCTACTCAAACAGTTTGTCTGGAAGCCAGTTCTTAATTTTAGAATAGTTTGCCATCTGGTGAGTAAAGAGATGAGAAACAGTTTTCTGATTGAATTCCAATCCCATTAATTCTTAGTTCATTTAAATTTCCTTAAAACTTGAAATGGAAAGTTTGCTAAAATGTAACAGTTCTTTTAAAAACTTTTCTGTCTCCCCTTGCACATTCCTACAGAAAGCTAACAGAGTCGGGTTAGCACACCAGTATGCTGCCCTGTTCTCAATTTTTTGTCTACATCCTCACATTGATTAAATATTTCCTATGTTGTGTCTTAAATTGTTGCCATACTTTTCATTGTTCCATAACAAGGGTCCCTTTCTTTTCAGCCTCCTAGAACATTTTCCTTACTTTTCTTTAAACCCACTGCAAACACTCTCATAAAGTCTCCTCACACTTTTGTTAATAACATTTTACTACAAATTGTTGTGGCTATTATCATCATGGTTACAAAGCTGATGTTCTGTCATCAGGTTTGTGTCATGCCAATATTCCAATTCCAGTAACAAAATTTGCTTCACTTCTATGAAGAAAACTGTGCCCGAATCTTTTTTTTTTTTCTCATTGAGTTTATTGGTACATTTTAAGTATATAGTACGGTTATGTTCATCATTGGGCTTTTGCACCTTTATATGACAGGTCTTGTTTCTCATTTTTCCCCATACCCCTTACCTCTCTTCACCCCCTCCTCCCTTCCCTATTTACAAAAACTTTATTTCCATTTTTTCTTTTCCTCAGATTTTTTTCTTTTCCCTTATTTCCTTTCCCCTACCCTTCCCACTTCTCCTGCACCTTTAGCCCTTTGCTTCCTATTTCACATTGTCAATTATACCATTTGGATCTTATTTATGCTTTTAATTTTTCACACCAGAGAAACTATTCGGCTTTATCCCATCGCCAACTGGTGTGTGCCCAAATTAATATATAACTTTTTGTTTTTCTTACAGATATGCAATAGAGACAGAGCTAACTGGGAACTAAGTGCTGAAAGACAGCTGGAACAGGATGGGGATGTGGCATTGACCCTTTTTTCTTTCCATGTAGGGTCCTTCACTAACAGGTAGAGCTTCCTCATGGTATGGTGATGAGATTCAAAGAATATGTTCTAAGAATCAGGCAGGATAAATATTAAATTTTATGATCTAGGTAGAAAAATCACTTCTGTTGTTTTTATTATTGCAACATCCTGCTAGAAGAGGAGAAATAAACCCATCCTCTTTTTGAGAGATTTGTCAACTTGATTTTGTAGCAGGCCAGAGTGGCTCACACATGCAATCCAAGCAACTTGGGAGGCAGAGGAAGGATCAGCATGAGTCTGAGGAATCCTGAGCAACACAAAGAGTCCCCATCTCAAAAACACAGTACAAAATAGAACTGTCTTTTGTAAGAATAGCAAATGGAATGGATGATATTGTGGTCACTTTTAGAAAATGTGACATGTCACACTGTACAAAATGCAAAGCTAAACCCCACATTATTTTATCTTATTGACTATTATAGTAGCCAGATGTCAGTCAAGGCTAAGCTTCTCCAGGAGGCACCTGGAGAGGAGTCTGTTTCGTCCATATAGTCTGTTTTAGGCCTTTGTGCTGTGAGTTAATTAATACCCTAATATGAACAACACATGGAGAGTCAGTCATCAGCATCAGGACCGCATCAGAACATAGCAGAGCTGGAGCTGAAGCTCTAGATCTCAAGAGCTGCATATCTATTCCTTCAGCAAAATAGCTACATAGCAAACACCGCTACTAAAAGGTTACAGTTTTCCCTAGTTCACAGCAGTTATAGTCTTCGCAGCTCACTGAGACATGGTGAGACTAAACACCTGCTGTGCGACCTTGTCCACACTGTGCGTGTGTGGTTGAGTATGTTGTCATTTCAGATAACTATGGCCCATTATGCACATGTCTCTGAGAACACGATCATCTCTTTAAGGGTCCTCAGGAGCAGTTATGTCTCCTGGGCTTTGAGTACAATCAGAAGGGGTACCCAATACCTGATAATTAAACTACAGTCATGATTTTAATATGTATTTGAGTAAAAAAAATATTTTTCTAAGGATCTGTTTCTTTTAGCCAACTTATTAGCCCGCTTGTTTCTGTGTATTTCCCCTTTTCACACATATCCACATTAATGTATAGCAGTAGTTTAAGAAATGATAGTTTTTTAAATTTAAGGAGCTGTAAAAGTTTTAGCACAACTTGATACAAGATACTAGATAATGAAGATGAACTTTCATGTGATATCTTCAAATGTTTATCCATCCTACTTTAAGTGAATGATTAATTTTAGCCACGTTCCTTCAAAGAACAAGAGATTAAAGCTTAGCATATTTTCTTGCATTTTTAGCAAAACTAAAAGCATCATTAAATGAACATACATATGTACGTGCATCAGACATGTATGATGTGTGTATGCACGTTCATATCATTCAATACCCATGGGATGTTTGTTCTAGGACACCATTAGTATACCAAATACTTCAGATGCTCAATTCCCTTATACAAAGTGGCATAACATTTGCATATAACCTGTATTGCTTAGGTACTTTAAGTCATTTCCAAATTACTTATAATACCTAATATAATACAAATGTTTTACAAATGGTTGCTATACTGTATCACTGGGAGAATGACAAAAAAATTATCAGTACTTGTGTAACTTTTTCAAAATATTTTTGATCCACCATTGGTTGAATAATTTTGGTTCAGAAACAGAAGGTGTGAAATTTACAAATACAACGGTATTATCCTATGAGACAACTCTATGACAGGAGACATTTTCTTTCTGAGAGAAAAAAGAAATTAGCCTCTATTCAGGCTTAGCACTTACAAAATTATTGTTTAGATATGTTGTTTTTTAAAATTTCTTAATAGATTTTCATATGCAAAAAGTAACATTTTGAACTAAAGAAATATAATTTTCCTCTTTGATATGAAACTGATTTTTTGGATTTTATTTTTTGCAATACCAGCATTCAAATCAGGACTGAATTTAAGATAAGCATGAAAATATTTTCAGCTGAAAGGAGATGGTTATTTTCTTGTTCTCGAGACTTGTTAAACAGGAAAGCACATGAAATTGAAAACTGCCCCAAATGTCTGCTAAGCAATGAACGGCAGGATATTTTGTCTTTCATATAATTCTAAATTTATGTAGGAGAAAAATAGAATAAATCTCATCTTGAATATATAATCAGACAACTGCATTTCCCAAAGTTCTACATGTTTTCCCAGCCAAATTCTTAAGATTACCAGAAAATCCAAAGGTCATTTGTCCATGATATGTTGTAGTAAAAGAGAGAAAAAAAGACATAATTTTAATCTTCAGTTCTCCCAGGGAATTTTCAAGTGTTGAATTTCTCCCTCAATGTCAAGCTCAAACAGAAGTAAAAAATGTTGTAGTATTTTATTTTGCAACAAGATTTTCCCAAAAATTCTAATTACCTTTGAAGCAGAATCTCCAAACTTGAATGGAGAGAACACAGAAAATATCCAGAAAGCAACTCAGATTTTCTCCAGGGATCTGCAACTGGCTAATGTGAGAAAAATATCTGACCAATAGGCTGGTAGTCACCTTCATTTTGAAACTTCAAAGTTCTCAGCAGCATCTACCCTTCTATTTTCTTAGAAGAACCCCAACAATTCACATTTGTGCTCATATTTCCCGCTGAGAGCTCATCCTTGCTAAGCTTACAGATTTCTCCATGTAGCAAGAGATTGACATGTTCCTTGTTCACATTTTCACACAGATTTCAAACACTTTCCAGTAAAATGGCCTATCTTAATGAACAGTAATCATATCTGTAGCAATTACTGGGGTGTTTTTTGCTTTCACATTCAAGAATTTTTGACACTAGGATATACCTGTGAAAAAGCAGTTCATTTTGATAATGTCAGAATTTTTTATTGCAGAATAAGCAAAAACTTTTCTGTTGCCAACAACTGGTGAGGCACCACCAGGGCTGATGCCATCATGGCTCTCCAAGGCAGACTTTTTACTTCCATATACAAAGACTTTACTTATCACTGGTAGCTCGTTGCAGAACACAAATTTTTCTTGAATTTTTCCATCATTTGTGAATTTTACAAATGCAGAAATATAATATTTATTTATGAAACCCGATGTTTATCAACCTGGACAGAAAAGGTGTCACTGACGTGTCATCAAGATGTCAGTTTACAATGCTGTTTGACAGTGAAATTTTATCTATTTCTTGTACAGAAATTGTTTGAATATTTTGTACCCTGTAGCATACAGACTCACTGAGAGAGAAATTAGGGAAACCACACCTTTCTAAATAATGCTCAAAATATGAAGTACTTAAGAATCAATCTAATGAAGGAAGTGAAAGACCTTTACATTAAAAACTCCAGTACTCTGAAAAAGGAGATGGAAAAGGATATCAGAAAATGGAAAGATGTTCCTTGCTCTAGGCTTCTAAGAATAACTAATATAGTGAAAACAGCCATACTTCCAAAATTGTTACACAGACTTAATGCAACCCTGATCAAAATATAAATAGCATACCTCACAGAATTAGAGAAAAGAATCCTATAGTTCTGGAACAAGAAGAGATCTAGAACAGCAAAAGCAATTCTGGGCAACAAACTCTAAGCAGGGGGCACCACAATCCCTGACTTGAAATTATACTACAAAGCTACTATGATTTAAAAAAAAAACAAAAAACAAAAACGCATAGTATTGGCAAAAAACAAAAAACAGACCCAAAGATGAATGGAACAGCTTGGAAAATGCAGAGATGACTCCAGAAATACTCAGTCACCTTATCTTTGACAAAGGGGCCAAACAGCTTCACTGGGGGAAAGAGAGCCTCTTTAATAAATGGTGCTAGAAAAATTGGCTTTCTACATGCTGACGATTAAACCTGGACCCATATCTCTCACCATCCACTAAACAAAACTTAAAGTGGATCAAAGATCTACATATCAATGCAGAGACACTACCTCTGCTGGAAGATAGAATAAGGAGAACTCTTGAGGACATAGGTGTAGGGAAATCACTTTATGAACAAAACACCAACCCCACAGATAATATTACAAATAATCAACAACTGAGATCTCATCATATTAAGAAGCTTTTTCACATTAAAAGAAAACACTAACAGAGTTAATGGGGGAAATTTTTCCCAGCTGTTCCTCAAAGAATCAATATTTAGAATATATAAGGAATAAAAAAAATCAGACCTCCCAAATTCAAAGACCAAAATCAGAAATGAGCCTCTGAAATGAATAGACACATCTCACATGAAGAAGTACAAACAACAACTAAATCTATGAAAAAAATGTTCAACTTCACTAGTCATTCAAGAGATCCAAATTACAATGCTGAGATTCTATTTCACTACAGAAAAAATGGCTGTTATCAAGAAATCAACCAATAACATGTTATTGCATGGCAGTGGGGAAAAAAGGACCCTTCTGTATTGTTATTGGGAGTGCAGATTTGTGCAACAACTGTGGCAATCAGTGTGGAGATGCCTCAAAAATACTAAAACTGGAGGTTCCACTTGACTTAACTATTACTCTTCTTAGTATCTCTCCAAAAGAATTTAAAGCATCATACCACAGTGAAATATGCATATCCATGTTTATAACAACACAATTTGTAATAGTTAAATCTTGGAAATAACTCAAGTGCCCATGAGTGAATGAATGGATAAAGATGATGTGTTTTTTATACAAGCAGTGGAGTGCTACTCTGTCACAAAGAAGGATGAACCTGAGACATTTCTAGGTAAATGGATGCACCCTGAGACCATCCTCAAGTGAAATAAATCAGATATGTGTTTAAATATTTCATTGTTTCTCTAGTGGGAGAAAGCAAAAATATAAATAAGAACCAAAATGTATAATAGATATTGGAAAATGGGAAGAAAATATTTAAATAGGAAGGAGAACAAGGCAGGGGGAAAAGAAGAAAAGTTAAAGAAAAGAAGAAAATAGAATAAATAAATGGAAACAAAACTTTTGTAAATAAGGAGGGGAGAAGGGGTTGAAGAATGAGAGAGGATTGAAGAAAAGAGAAGTATCAAGATATATCATGTACAGGCACAAATTCCCTATGATGACTGTGGTGATTATGTATATCTAAATTGTACCAAAAATTAATTTTAACAAGAATTAAGATGTCTTATGTACATATAAAAACTCTGTAAAGGAATGTAAGCTTTATGTACTATAAATTTACTATGAAATAAATATAAAACCTTTTGTCTAGTTTTTATTTTGCTTTCTAATCATATTTTCTCAATCAACTGACAGCAATAAATCAGAAAACTTAAAGATGCCACGAAGTACTGTAAATTATGTAATAATAAAGAAATTTCTACCCATTTATTAGCAATTTTTCTTGTCATAAAGAAGCATTTGAGTGGTTTCTGAATTTCTTGCTATATTTGCATATCTATTTGCTCTCCCAGATCTCTGTATATGAATTTCTACTAAAAATTTTTTCAATGAATAGGCTATAATTGATGTTAAGAAGCTACTTTATGATCTTAAGGTCACTACAGATCTCCCTGGGGAAATAGAAAAGATGAAGAAATTCTAAAAGTTAAAGAAATTCAATGAGAGGTCAGATGAAAGAATCCTTGACCATGCTAAGAAGAACATCATGAAAATGAAAACAACAAACAGGTAAACACTATCCAAGTTTAAATACAAGTATTCTGACTCCAACAATTTGACAATTTTGCACTTTATTACAGCCTTATGCTTCTAAAAAACATGAAAACTTAAAAAGTCCTCTGATTCTTGTGTTTTCTGGGAAATACTTTACTGAAGGAAACACCTTACCTATATGACTTACACATAAGTAAAAACTGCTGAGTTTGTTTAGCTTTCACAAGGCCAGACACCAACTTCAAATTCCTATCTTTGGGCCTTAAAAATGATTAGCTTAATTGCTTGTACTCGATCAATCTGGGAAAAATGCACACTAACATGATCTGTTCAAATTTTACTCAAGTCTCACTCATTCCCATGGTTGTTGGATCTTGCATCACCTTTACACTTGGCAAACATTGGAATTCAGAATAACCTTCTTTATAATCTGCATGTTTTGTACACTAATTTGATGAAGAAGTACATAATTGCAAAGAAATATTACTGGATGAAAAATAATAAATTCAGGAAACATACCAACCATTTTTCAGGCTCTTCTGTGTGACCTGTGTCTTCAGTAATAAGAGTATTCCTTTCTTCCGGGTATAGTAATTACCTTTTATATGAGGGTCTCTGGACTTACTTCATGGGAAAGTGGGAAAATTCTTCCTATATTTTAAGTTTTGATTTAGGGGAGAAAGGCAGTAATGGAAGTTGAATTTGCTTTTCTTGTTTATGCAATCTCCTTAAACACTACGGTACTCTATGTGGTCTGCCGTGTACTGAATCCTATCATATACATATATTCATATATACTGATACTATGCAAATATGTCTGTATCTAATTCTGTACATAATGATTACTCCTAAAATGATAACCAAATTAAAATATTGTAATTAATTTTGCCTCTGGGAATAAGAATAATTTATTTTAATTTTATAATTTTTGTACTCTTACAATATTTGGTTTATGCCTATATTACTATTTCATAAAATGTCAATTAAATATATATATTCATTTGCATAATATATATTGTTCCACTAATAAGTTTTTAAAGTAAAAATAATTCTTACTCCAAAACTTTCTTTATTTCCACTGCTCCACAATGTGAAGCTGAAACTGTAAATCTTAATTCTTCTCTCTGATCCCTTAAAACTTCCCACTATTAGGAAATACTATGAGTTATTTTTTGACTCATGTTATTTTTCTTTCTATTTAATAAGCAGCAAGAAAAATTTGGTAGTACAAAAAAACAGTAAATGAAATAGTCAAATTTTACAGCATGTTTCCAGTTTACAATTTAAATACCTTTATTTAATGCAATCATTGCTTTCTGCCTGACAAAGCTTTCTTCAAAATGATTTGTTTGATATGTGGTATTAATATGAGTGTTTTTGTAATAATGTAGTTGTCATTACTTTTGTTTTTACAGTTCTGTAGACTAAATATAGCTTGATATTTGTGGACATTCCGTAGGCTAGCTGAGCTCCCTGGAGGGACATTGTCTCTTTCCAGAGATTTATGTGGTCTGAGTGGCAGAAATGATAAGCACTTGCTGTTCAATAGTGTAGTTAATCCTCAGCCCCAGGGTAGGAAAGCAGTGAAGCATCCCCTACTCTGAGGTACAGTGGTTCTGCAGCAATCATCAGTGCTGTTTTTCCTTCTGAGGAAATTTGCATCAAAATTCTTCGCCCATGGGGAGTCCAGAGTTCACTCACTGCTCACTGCTCAAGGAAAACAGTATGGTCATTTCCCAGTATTTCAAGGCAGAGCAAAAAGAAGAGCAAAGAAAAGGAAACAAGAATAACAACAACAACAAAAACAGAATAAATAAAGAAGCAGAGCAGATTTGAAAAGAATATAATTTAGCCTGAAGGTATACTTCAATTGAAAATATGTTCCTATCCCATAATTAATATAAAATTTTTATTTGTCTTTTGGAAAATTTATTTATTTATATCAACTAGAGATGGGAGAAAATCCTATTTTTACTACTTGCTAAAGTATATTATCCTTTTTTCTTTTTCCAGATTACTTTGAATACATTGTTATACTCTTTCAATCCATTTACCACCCAGCCAATTTAGAGGGAAAAAAGAAATTTTGACCGTGCAGTCATGTTCTTTCTCTGCTTTTCATTGTTTTAAAGTCCTACAATTTTTTTAATATGGCTTGTGTAGCTTCTATTATCTTCACATCCTCAGTGTTGCAGTTTGGAAGCATTGCCCTTCAAAAATTCATGTTCTGGGACTCAAGGTGTTGGCATTGAGAAGTGGGACCCACCGACAGAGGTTAGGTATTAAAAGTGAAGTCATTATGGATGAGATTAATGGTCCTATAAAAGTGACTTCAAATAGATGCTTTCTTTCTTTTGTTCCTTCAAGCAGATCTGGATATAGCATTCATAATTCATCTTTTTGGAGGCTATAGCAATAGGGGACACCTTGGAACCAGAAACAGTCCACACCAGACACCAAGACTACTACCAACTTGTTCTTGGACTTCCCAGCTTCTAGAACAATAAGAAATAAATTTCTGTTCTTTATGAATTGGTTAATTTGATTATTTTTATAATAGAAGAAAAGCATTAAGATCTCCTGTTTATACTATATCCCATTCATGTGTTACCTTTTTATTATTTCAAAAGGCTGCGATATTTTCAACTCAAAATTTTAGCTCATAGCCTTATATTTCCCTAGGTTCTTCTTTTTCTCTCAATAAATAATTATTTCCTAATCTTTACTAACTTAGCTAACTTGTCTTTTGTCCTACAAGTGTTCTTCTTAAGTAATCTCTGAGTAGGGATTCCTCCTTGATGTTTTCTTCTGGATAGGTACCTTCTTTTCTTCACTAAAACTGTAATTAAGAAGTAAATTTATAATTTATTTTACAGTCTTTTTCCTGACTAACATAAGTTTTTTAGAAACATTGAGTTAATTTTTTACCACAGTAGTTCTGAAACTCTACATATTATCCTATAGTAATACACACTGAAGGAATATTTTTGAGTAAAAGAATAATATTAATTAATATTTGCTTTGTCTTTCCTTTCTAGCATCTTCAGTAGTCAACATATATCAATGTTCTATTTCTAATTATTTTCCTAAACTGGTCTCACCGGAGTCACCATTTCCCACATAAGGCTGAACATAAAAAATTTGTAGTTCTAATTTTACCAGAGAAATCTGATGTACATTTAGAGGCCACACTCTTAAAATTTTAATGCAAAAACATTATGTATAAGAAAAAATACCAAATGGAAAATAAAATACCATGGGATTAATAGCTAGATAAACACACACACACACACACACATTCATTGGTAAACCCAGCTAGCCAGTTGCCATATGATGAGCTGCACTCAGAGACATCTATGTAAAGGAGCCAAGGTTAGCCTGCAGCCAAATGCTAGTGATGTAATGAGGCTTTCGCATCTATAGCCCATAAGGAAATGGAGTTTTGCAACCAACTACTGAGTGGGTTTGGAATCAGATCCTGCCTCAAGCGCATCTTGAGTAGACTGAAGCTATTATTAACACCTTACCTGAATAATTAAGAAATTCTGAACTAAGCTCGACTCAGTTTCTTACCTATAAATGTAGGAGACTATGACAGTGAGTATGCCCATAGCAGGCTGTAAGCCATGCAGGCTGTAGAGCTTTCAGGAGGCTGCCATAACAACATACTATAGACTGGACAAGTTAAACAACAGAAATTTATTTTCTGACATTTATGGAGGCTAAAAATCTGAAGTAAAAGTATTCTCAGGTTGTATTTCTTCTGAGGGTTTTTCCCTTGGCTTGTAGATCATTATCTTCCCCTTATGTTTTCACATGATCTTCTCTTCATGTTTTAATGTTCATTTTCTATAAGAATGTTGGATTAGGGCCAACCAATGTGTGCTCATTTTATTTTAATTACTTTTTTATGGGACCTTACTCCACACACAATTAGTTTCTGAGGTACTAAGTATTGGAAACCTCCAGTTTCCTATTCAGTGTATGAAGCAAGCCTGAGAAAAACCTAAATGACAGAACTAAAAGAGACAGACAAAATGAGGAGCCAGGATGGCCAATGCTATTCAATTAGCAAAGGCATTGGTCAGTCCAAGACACTCATTTTTATTAGTAATTAAATTGGGGTAAAAGCAAGCTACATGCAAGGATGGGACTAAGTGTGAAGATGTACAGTCATGCAGTTTCTTTGGGAACTAATGGAAACAAGGCTTGTAAAGAGGGAAAAAAGCAATCCCTATTTAGCAATAGAATAGAAAAAATATATGGTTGTAATTAGAACATTGTCCTTCTAGTTAAGAAGGTTTTGTTTGTTTGTTTGTTTTGTACTGGGGATCAAACTCAGGACCCTGCACTTACAAGGCAGGTGAATTGCCATTGAGCCACATACCTGGCCTCTAAGGTTTTAATTGTGGGAACAGAATTTGAGTGTGAGTTACTCTGATCTGGGCATGCAGGCTTTGGCCATACTCACTTTTGTAAATAAGCCAATTATGGGGCTAATTCTTTACAGCTTGCTTTGCTTACATCCTGCTTTGGGCATAATGAATATTGCAGTGTCCTGCACTAAGGGTTCTTAGAATATCAACATATGAAATTTTGAGAGGATGCAATTTAGCCCACAACTGCATCCAGCTCTTCCATCCATCAACTTGATATCAGTACGCATGACCATGTCACAGAGTCACTTCCTATCATTGTAGCATACAAAAGCAAACACTGCCACTCTAATAATAATAATATTCTGCAAGGAAAGAGATTTTTTGTTATTTCTAGTCATGGAAGAAGAAAATTAAGACTACATAGATTATGGAGGATTTAGACAAGACAAAGGAAATGAGAATAAAAAGAAACATATCCTGGTTTTAGTTATACTGAGATATCAATCTTTTTTGTTGCCAACCTTCCTTTCCAACAGTTATAAAATCAAATTCAACTTGGAGAAATCTCCCAATATATAAGTTTTAAGTGGTACATTTTACAATCATGTTAAAAATTTTAAAAAGGCTTTATTTACCTGTGTTTTTGCTCTTGATTCTCTATGATCTTATTTCCTCATTGCTCTAGTTTAAAAAAAAATAACTATTACAATGTGTTTTTTCCAATTTTTATATATTCCTATTTAAGTCCTTAGGGTTCAGTTTAGGTTACTGGTCCACTGAAAACATATATTTTTCCCATAATCTATTTCCCTGAAACAGCAAGATTTAACTTGCTCTAAGAAAGAAGTAAAATGGACTTCAGTGCTGCACATTAAAACAAAATCTGTAGAGGTCAATTTAAAAAATTATTGGAAAGCATTTTTTGAAGTGACTTTTAATTTAACCAAACAGGAACTTTTCCTCTCATATGAAAATGAGTACTCATATAATCAAAATTATTTCTGCAATAACAGCTTTCTGAAGAAACTCTCAGTCACTAGAAATAAACATTTGGTCCTAATTTAGACCAACTACTTAAGTGTAATGTCCTAAACATAAAATATACTGCTGCTCTTCCTTGCAAAAGAAGTTTCCAACCATATCTGTTTGAACTGGCTGCCCAAAACAAGAGATTCAATGTCCCAGTGTAAAAATTTGCCCTTACAATGTAAATTATTCATCATCCAGGAAACAAAGACAGCAGATTCTGAATACTTGACTCTGCACTAATTTACTTAAACCATTAATCAAAATTAGCACACAGCAGAAGAGAGAAAACAAGCACACCGTGAAGGCTGATTATGACACAGAGGTATGACAGTCATACCTTTTAAAATTCAAGAAATACTAACCCAGCATACAAAAAAGTAGAAGCTAATTAGTAAATGGCCTCTACCTTGATTACCCTCTCTCTTTCTCTTAGATTATGTAATACAGCTTGATAAAAAGGACAAAATGACAACCACAGGGGAAAGTGTCAAAGCTACCCAGAAGAGATGGAATGATCTTCCTCCCTTCTATTGATATAATATAGACCACCATAGGGACAAATGACAAAAAAAAAAAAAAATCTTGGCATCTGTAGCCTCTTATTCATTAAAAGTATCATTTGTGTTTTCTCTAAAACAGTAAGGGGCCTGAAAAGTGATTTTTACTGAAATCCATGGCTCTTCACTGGGTCCTATAAATACCCAGTGGTTAACTAATAGCAGAACAAAGCTTGACCTTCCTTTTTAATTCTTTATTATCTTAAAACTTTAGATGTGGACATGATACTCATTTAGAAAATGTCAGCAGAACAAAGTTTATTAGCCCGAAATATACATACCTAGCCTACCACATTTTCTTTAAAACAAAAGGCACTAAGATAAGAGTCACTGTCACTGTCACAGAGCCACAGAATTCAGATGGACATCCTTTACAGTGCTCAGTTACATGGAGCAATACCTGCAATTTCCAGCCCCTGTCCTGAAGCAGTAGTTCTTGAAAAGCAGAGCCTCATGGAACTGAAACCATCACAAAAACAGGTAATCACTTCCTGGATACAGAATCACCCCCCAAACCACAAGGATTCCACAAGAGTTGGGAAAATGGGACTGAGACAATGATCACCCAAACCTAGACCCCTCTTGCCTGGCCTTTAAAGGCTGGCCTCCTGCCTTTGTGTGTGGTTCATTCTGATTCTCTTCACCAGAATGTGACCCGTCCAATTACTACACAAGCTGGAGCTTTTTCCTTGCTTTCTAAAAAAAGATTATTCTTGTAAATTTGAATTATCATTTTAGTTTTGATTTCCATTTCTACTAAAGAAAAGACTCAATGCTAGCCAGCAGCATTACTTGTAAAGAGATAGGGATGATATAGGAGATGAAATAGGACCTCTAATGACATAAGGGAAATATAATACCCAACCTGTTACGTGTCTATAATTGCTAACCTGTTAGATATCATGTTCTCTAAAATGAATGAATTTTATGAAAAATGGTGGTAAAGAGTAGGAAATGTTTTCTAAAACAATTAGCCAAGTCACATTCTTCTCCATTTAACTATTTATCTTTGATTTCCTTTGGTTTACTTATGAGTCATTATATTCATGGTTATATGTCTTGAGTTCTTTACCTTCTGCATACCTGAAAACTGACTGATTCTGTATTGCTCAAATCATTTTCAAAATAGAGTCTACAATGTTTTTTTGCAACATAAATCTTTCAGTGGGTAGAGATTTTACAATGGGTTATATTCTAATGGGATGATTAGCTGAAGTACTAGCTCTACTTGATGCAGGCTCTGCCTAAATCTTGTGATGCAAAGTATGTACTGGAATCACAACATGCAGAGCACACCCATCACTATGTAAGAACTAATTGGGAGCTTATGATAGCAGACTCTTTGAGTCCATTAATATGTGATACTCAGAAATAATTTGAAGACAAAATTTGTTTACATAGGTGTTGTAGTCTTCATAATGTAGGAATACTGAAAATAATTAGTGATTTCTGAATAAGAAAAGATAAAGTAACGAATTTCTAAAAACTGTGGTAGATCAGAAACAATGTCCAAGTACAACACAATTAAAATTCTGAGCAACATATTAACAAATCTTTACAAGTCAAGGAAATTGCAAGACTTTGGAGCAGTAGTTTTTAAAAAAAGGAGTTAAAGCAGGAGTTAAAGCTGGAATATGCAATAATTCACTCTGCCCACAGGGCCACACTGCACAAGGAGGGCGAATAGCACAAAAGATCTTGGTCCCTGCTCAATATGAAGTTTAGGGAGTGACTTCTACAAAATGTAGTTCCCAAGGTGACTGACAGTTAAATAGGAAATAAAATGTCTCAAACCTGTGTGCAAGACAGTGACACAGACCAGGATAGTAAGAAACAGAAAATTAGCAGTAGTCTGCAAATCCTAAGAACTTCTGTTTAAAAGAAGACTATTATAAACAGTTATGTAAGCTGTGTGTGTGTGCGTGTATAAATATAAATATGTATATAAAAAACACACACATACATACATATATAGTCCACTAAGCATATAGTGGGAAAAACTGAATAATAGAATAAAGAATTTCTAAATTCAATGAGAGCAACAATAACCTGGCGGTATTTTTTTTAAAGGGAGATTTTTCTCAGAAGATAAATAATTAATGTGAAAACTGACTAGTGTATGGAGGAGACAAATTTATGAACTAAAAGTTCTACACCCATATATGTTAGGGTAAACCAAGGTGTGACCAGGCCCATCAGAGCAGGCAAAAATGAAGCAACAAGCAAAGTTTTATTTTCAGCTTAGGTGCATGCTACTCAAAGGTGAAAAATCTGTTGTCTCTGGTGATTTGGGTGAGGAGAAACCTTATAGGGGAGTTTGAGTAGGGAAGGAGTAGTGTCAGAAGGAGTGGAAAATTTTATCTTGGAGTGGAGAAAGTCTTTTGTTCTGGGACAGAGGAAGTCTGTTGGTCTCTAGGACCCACAGATGTTGCTGTGTGGGGCAGGCTGCTTAACTCAAACTAAGGCTTTAGTTTCCTATTATCCTTTGTGCCCTACAGGATGTGTAACTGCATTTCCTAGGAAGTTTTTCTTTTTTGCCTGAGCTGGGGTTTGACAATTACAAAGAATTAAAATATTATCCATGGTATAGATATGAAACATTAAATATGTAAACTTTTAGTAGTAAATTTATTTATGAAACTACCATGAAAAATATTTTTGTACTATTTAGTAAACCCAGATATGTGACAATTTTAGGCCCAGCTTCTCAGCCATTTATGCTAGAAAAACCAGAAAGCACTATTTGGAAGGTCTAACTCTTGAAATAACCCAATCCTTCATTGACAAGAAAATAAATAAATAAGATGTGATAAGAGTTCAGAATGAGATATGTAGGAATGCAACTAAGATAAGCACCTCATCCATCAGTAATCAGCAAAATCACAATATGAAGTTAATGAAATATATCACAGTGTAGTATATCAAATATAGTTCCATTTTTGGAAAGTTTACATTTTTAAATTTCAAAGAAAAACAAATAAATAATAACCATAAAATTCAAGAATTTCAGGAGATAGGAATGCAGACAAAATTAAATAAAGGCAGACAGAAGGATTTAAAGATAGATAAAATGTTTCATATTTTAAACTGAGTGGTGAGTGTGAAGATTTTTTAAATTATTATTTTAAAGCCTAAATATATACTCTTTATATTTTGCATGTGTGATGTGATTTATATCAATTTAAACCAAAGATGTACATATTTTAGGAAACTAAAATACATATACAACAACTTATTGGTAATGTGAACATAAGCTCAGAGTTTTGCCCTGAAAGGAAATTTTTCCTTCATATTTGCAAAATAGCATCCAAAAAAAATAATTTGTTTAACTATGCTCTATAATTAAAATCTTTGCATTTGTTTATAATGAAAAGGTTTGAAGAGTTTTAGAATTAACTAAATTAAACCAATCACATTTGAATGCAAAGATGCCTTTTAGAAATTACTAGTTTTCTAATTTGATGATATCTAAGTTGGTGATAATTTTATACTGAGCCAACATTCAGACAGCTTTTGTTAATCACCTTTTCATGGATTTGAATACTGTATTAGAGAGAGAAGGAAAAAACACAAAAGGCATTAAACAGACAGAATGAAAAGTAGATTAATGAATAGCAGCTCATTTTAATAACAAAAATAATTGTAATATAATCAAATAGATAAAAATTGTTAAAACAATAGCATTGAATTCTTTCACTAGAAATATTTTTTTTTAAATTAAGCTTATTGGTACATTTTAGGTATACAGTACAGTTACATTCATTATTGGGATCTTGTACCTTTACGTGACAGGTCTTGGTTCTCATTTTTTCCCCTTGTCCCTGCCCCCCTTTCACCGCTTCCTCCCCTCCCCACTTACAAACACTTTATTTCCATTTTTTCATTTTCTCATATTTTTTTTTCTTTTCCATAATTACCTTTCCCCTACCCTTCCCACTTTCCCTACACCTTTAGCCCTTTTCATCCTATTTCACATTGTCAATTATCTCATTAGGATCTTATGTACTATTATAGTTTTTCACACCAGAGAAATTATTTGGTATTTACACATGTGTGACTTACTTATTTCACATACACTGGAAATACTTTATTCTAAAACAATAATTTCCTAAAATGCTTTCTAACCAGAATTTTCTCTTGTACTTTTTTAATCTCAATTTTTGACATGAAAAAGGATAACTTTTGTAGACTTTGCATTTCCCAACTTCAGGAACTGATATATCTCTGGGTTCTGTAGAAAGGAAGATCAATGTAATAAGTTTTCTCACACATACATATATATATATGCATATATATATATACATATATAATTTTATTTATGACACATATAATCAAAAATTACATCATTATCAACTATGAAGAAATAGGTTAAAGTGAGGAAAATAATACTAAAATATTGTCCAAATAGGGATTATACTATTCAATGCTTATTACAGTCAGATGTAGAAGAGTACAAAATGTCTGTCTGTGTGCTGGAGATATGAAAGATCCAGTCAAGGGCTTAGACAATAGACAATGTCCCATGCAAGTCCACATCAGAAAGGCCCAAGGACCTGTGGTGGAAATTAGAAAGTCTATGCCCGCAGGGCAAAAGTTCTGTGCCAGGAGGCTGTGGGGCCTGCACTCAAAACCAGGAGATGACATACAAGATGAAGACAGGGATTGAAACTCTCTTGAAGGGAGCTTGCCACTCCCCCACCTTACTGGGCCTGGGCCTTCCTCAGAGCAGACCAGTGAGGACCACACAGCCATGCAGGGAGCTCGCTGGTCCCCCACCCTCCTGTGCCCTGGGTCTTCATTGGAGCAGACTGGAGAGGACTGCCAAGCTGTATGGGCACCTCTGCAGCATTCCACCTCCACCCCATACTCTCAGGCATCCTGGTTGTGCTGGTACCTGGATCCACACTGCAGAGGCACAGGTGGTCATAAAGGCCACTTTACTGAGCTCCAGAAGATAGAATGGAAGTGAACAACTGCAATAAAGGCACATCAGATCTCTGCATTTGTTAGGTTGGAGGGATCACTACCTTTCATCAGAACTTGGACTATCTTCAGGGGAAGGGCAGCTGGCACCTGCAGTAGATTCTTGCTGAGTTTAACACTGCAGGAGGTCAGGGAGCTCAACATAGGCATTGCGGCCAGAATTCAGCCTGAATCTCAGGGGTCTGCCATTGGCTAGCTGACACTAATTAACTTAGTTCTGCATTGCTGCCCACATTGTCTACTGTGACAGTACAGATATACCCTGAAAGAGGCTCTTCAAAAGTTTTTCTTCCTCTTCCTCTTTTTAATTTTTAATTTTATTTTTCCCACTTTCAAATTATTCCTTTATTCATTCTCCTTTTTACTGACCAGTCTATTGGCCATACTACCAAAACTGCTATAGAGATTCAATGCAATTCTTATTGAAATTCCAACATTATATTTTACAGAACTAGAGAAATAATTCAAAAATTCATTTGGAACAAGAAGAGACCTAGTATAGCAAAAACCATTCTAGTCAACAGAGACATGGCAGGGGGTATCACAATCCCCAATTTGAAATTATGCTACAAAGCCACTATGATAAAAACAGCATTGTACTGGCAAAGAAAAAGACCTGAGGATCAGTGGAATAGATTGGAAGACACAGAAACAACACAGGATGTACTCAGCTACCTCATCTTTGACAAAGGAGCCAACCATTCTCAGTGAAGGAAAGGTAACGTCTTTAATACGTTGTGTTGGAAAAACTGTATTTCAACCTGCCAAAAATTAAAACTAGACCCTTATCTTTCACCACACAAAATCAAAGATCTAAATATTAAAACAGAAATACTAAACTTATTGGAAGGTAAGTTAGGCAGAGTTCTCAAAGACTCTGGCAAAGGAAAAGGCTTTATGAACAAGTTCTCAGTAGCATGGGAACTAGCACAAAGAATCAACAACTATGATCTCATCTTATTAAAAAGCTTCTGCACTGCAAAAGAAACCACCACTAACAGAGCTAAGAGTCAAGCTGCAATGTGGGAAAAACGTTTTACCCATTGCTCCTCAGACAAAAGACAGTTATCTAGAATATACAAAGCGCTTAGAGAAACCAGGTCCCCCATATATAAAAACCCAATACAAAAATAGGTACTGGAAATGAACAGATCTTTCTCAGAGAAAGAAGCAAAGCAGAAAATATGTATATGAAAAAGTGATCAACATCACTGGTCATTCAAGAAATACAGATGAAAACAACACTGAGATTCCACCTCACCCCACAAAGAATGGCTGCTATCAAGAAATCAACCAATAACAAATGTTGGCGGGGTTGTGGGGAGAAAGGAACCCTTTTCCATTGTTGGTGGGAGTGCAGAGTGGTGCAACCACTGTGAAAATCAATATGGAGATACCTGAAAGAACTAGGTTAGAGGTTCAATTCGATCCAGCTATCCCTCTGCTGGGTGTCTTTCCAAAAGAATTAAAAGAATCATACCACAGGGATATATGCACACCCATGTTTATAGTGGCATAGTTTGTAGTAGCTAAAACTTGGAAACAGCCCCATTATCCATCACTTGGAGTCTGGATAAAGAAGATGTGTTTTTTTTCTATAAAATGGAGTACTACTCAGCCATAAAAATGAGAAACTAGAGTCATTCATAGGAAAATAGATAAATATTGAGGCCATACTCTTAAGTGAAACAAATAAAACACACTTGTGTAAATACTGAATAGTTTCTCTGGTGTGAAAAACTAAAAGTGTAAATAAGACCCAAATTGTATAACTGATAATGTGAAATAGGAAGAAAAGGGCTAAGGGTGTAGGGGAAGTAGGAACAGTAGGGGAAAGAAAATAAGAGAAAAGAAAAAATGTGAGAAAAGGAAAAACTTGAAACAAAGTCTTTGTAAATAGGGGAGGGTGGAACGGTAAGGGGATCACAGAGGTATGGGGAAATTATAACCAAAATCTGTCATGTAAAGGTACAAGATCCCAATGATAAATATAACTGTACTGTATAATTAAAAAGTACCAATAAACTCAATGAAAAAAAAAAAACTCTCTTTAAGGAAGAGAGCAGCCAAGCTCCTTTGTAGAAAAACTGCTGGAAAACAGCTTCTTCAGGAAAATCTACAGCATGTAATTTTCCCTTCCTGCTCTCCCTTTATGCCATTCTGGCATTAATCCTGATCTTCTGTGACCCACACTATGCTGACTCCATTGAGCTGGGCATTCCCACTCGTTGATTAATTAATCCACCACAACCCACCAGGGGTTACTTTGATAACTATACACATTTCTTTAAACCAAAAAATCTCCAGTGGCAGATGTGTAAAAATTAACATGTCATGATCTATTCAGATTTACACTAACAATTACATGTATACAATTCTTATTTATGTACATGAATTAGCAATACTTAAAATCAATATTCTGTTCAGCAACATATTACTACATTGAAATTATATTGAGAGCTATTAAAATTATAATCCTTGTTTTCATAATGAGGATAGGGGTTATAGGAAATATCTAGATATTTCCTCTACTACCCATTCTGTATTTCCTTGGCCTTCAGCAAGCACTGCAGCAGGTCTTGGTTCTTTCCTTGGTGGGGTAATTCATACCCTCATTTCTGAAGGTTCTGAACCATTTGTCATTAGGCCTGCACTGAGTGGTTGCATTCCTATTAACTTTAATAACAGAGCATGGTGATACTAGTAGGCACCCCAAGGCATGCCTTACACTCCAAGTGTATTCTTCCTTTCCTCTATTGTGCAGCAGCAGTCCTATTTCCCATCTGGGTCAATCACCCCTGCCAACACTGTGACACACTTTTCAGATTGTTCCCTCAGAGGCATGAGAGCAAAATTACCAGGGGTGTTGTCTTAGCTTCCTTTTTTTTTTAATGATTGAGTTTATTGGTACATTTTAGGGATACAGTACAGTTACATTCAACATTGGGATCTTGTACCTTTACATGACAGGTCTTGGCTCTCATTTTTCCCCCATTCCCCTGCCCTCCCTTTGTCCCCTCTACCCTTCCCTATTTACAAAAACTTTGCTTCCATATTTTCATTTTCTCTTATTTTTCCCTTACTTCTTTTCCCCTGCTCTTCCCACTTCCCCTACACCTTTAGCCCTTTTCTTCCTATTTCACATCATCAGTTATAAAACTTGGATCTTATTTACATTTTTAGCTTTTACACCAGAGAAACTATTTGGTATTTACATGTGTCTTATTTATTTCACTTAAATTTTAATGGTACTATTATTGTACTCTTTGTGTAAGCTTTCCCCTCTCTGAAACTAAGAATTCTAAGCCGGCAGAGTACAAAATTGCAGCACTAGGAAGGTAAAACCTTGCTAGTGAATTACTAGTGGCAATAGTGAGTGGTACCATTCCCACTTTCATCCCTTGATTCGTGGACTCATGAATGCTGCCTATGGAAAACACTGTACCATTTAGTGAGCACTGATTCTGAATATACATAGCCTTCTGAAGCACCTTGCTCTGGCCCTGAAAGGTACTGCCACCTAATTGGCACTACATTAATGGTCTTCTAAAGACCATTCCACCCATCAGTCCAGCTCCTTCTGGATGGTGAAGAATATGGCAAACCTGGTGAATTCCATGAGCTTAAGCCCATTGCCTCACTTTTTAGGCCAAAAAATGTGTTTCTTGGTCAAAGGCAATACTACTTGACATTTTATGATGGTGGATAAGGCATTCTGTGAGTCCACATATGGTAGTTTTGGCAAAAGCGTTATATGCAGGGAATGCCAAATTATATCCAGAATAAGTGTCTCTGCCAGGGAAGACAAAACCCTATTCCTTCCATGATAGTAGAAGGGAATATTCAGGCAGACTGATATTTAAAAAAAAATAATTGAAGTGAACAATTATGAGTTGGCTATTATTAAGCAACTATGCATTCACTTTGTAATTATGCTCTTTGTAAAATGTACAACTTTGTAATCTGTCACCAAAGGAGTGTAACAGTCTCCAAAAGTCCTTTCAGGACTCTTTGCTATCCCATCACCACTGCTTCTTTGCTTTGTGTATATATTCCCAGGGAAACTCAAACCGTATAAAACTGCTGACCTGCTGATATTCTGGGCCTGACTTCTTTGAGGAAAAATTCTATTCTGGTCCTCTGGTGTAAATAAAGCTGTTTTTCTGCCTCCAAGCCTCTGGTGCCTGCTGTCTGCTTCCCAATTGCGGTATTTTGTAACAATGGATGGGGTCCAATATAACCCACCTGCCACCAGGTTCCAGAGTGATCACCCTAAGTAATGGTACCATGTTGGGGACTCAGTGTTGGTCTCTGTTGCTGGCATAGTGGGCATTCAGCAGTGGCTATAGCTGTATCAGTCTTGTTGAATAGAAGTCAGTGTTGCGTAGCACATGCATGACCTCCATCCCTGTCAACATGGTCACTCTGTTCATGAACCCTTTGGGCAATGATAGAGGTGGCGGAAGAAATAGGTTGGCGATTATCTACAAAACATCTTAACCACTTCATTTTTAAAGTCCTGTCCCTTGGAGGTCACTTTTTGATGAGTATTCACATGGGATACACATATTTTTATATACATTGCCCATAATGGGAAGTCTGTGCTTATACCTCTTCCTCAAATATCTTTGTCACCAATATTCCCGTCATGTTCCTTCCAAGTTCCTGACCATCCTACTAGACTGTTGCTGTGCATGTCCAACCTTATGATTCATTGGACCAGATAAAACCTAGCTCATGATATGCAGCTCAGGTCAGGTCACAGGGTAAACTAGTGTCCCATGGTCAAGGATTCAGTTTCCAGTAAGGTCCAGTAAGAAGCCAAGAGCTATTTTTCAAATGGAGAGTAATTTTCAGCAGATGATGGTAGAGACTTACTCCTAAATCCTAGAGGTCTCTGCTGCAAATCATCTATGTGAGCTTGCCAGAGACTCCAAGCAGCATCTCTACCTGTCACTGATGCTTTAAAACTGACTGGATCTGCTGCACATACGTCCCCAGTAGCAGAGTAGCCTGCACAGCAGCCTGGATCTGTTGCAAAGCCTTCTTCTGTTCTGAGCCCCACTCAAAACTAGCAGCTTTCTGAGCTACTTGGTGAATGGGCTGCAGTAAAACACGTAAGTAAAGAATGGTTGCCTCCAAAATCCAAATAGGCCCACTTTGCATTGTGCCTCTTTTTTGGTTGTAGGGGGAGCCAAATGGGATAACTTATCCTTTACCTTAGAAGGTATATTTCTAAATGCTCACATCACTGGAATCCTAGTAATTTCACTGAAGTGAACTTGAATTTTAGTTGGATTTATTTCCCATCCTCTGCTTCTTAAATACTTTACCAACAAATCAAGAGTGATTTCTATCTCCTCCTTATTTGGTCCAATCAGGATAATATTATCAATTTTATAAACCAGTGTGATATCTTGTGAAAGAGAAAGGTGATCAAGATCCCTACAAACTAGGTTGTGACACCAGGCTGGAGAGTTAATATAACCCCAAGGTACTACAATGAAGGTGTATTCCTGGCCTTGTCAGCTAAAGGAAAATTGTTTCTGAAAGGCTTTATGCAGAGGTATGGAAAAGAAGGCACTTACCAAATCAACAGCTGCATGCCAGGAGTCCTTTGCTCAAGCAAGGACACCACATCTTGTACAGCAGCTGATATCAGAGTCATTGCTTGATTCCATTCACAGTAATCTACCATCAGTCTCCAAGATTCATCTTTCTTTTGCACAGCCCATATGAGAGAATTAAATGGAGATGTAGTGGAAAGCACCACCCCTCGAACCTTAGGTCCTTTAAGTGGCATGGATCCTGCATCCTTTAGTGGTATAGATCTCTGCAATCTCTCCAGGAATATGATATTGGTTTTGATTTACTATTTTTTTAAGCAAAGGCAACTCTAATGGATTCCATTTTGCCTTTCCAAACATACTGGCCCTCACATTACAGATTAAGGAACCAAAGTGAAACATCTGCTCAGTACTGAGTATGACTATCCTAATTATTCATTCTGGAACAAGGAAAATGACTACAGGATGGATTAGAGGATCCACCAGAACTACTGTGAGTTGGACTTTTGCTAAAACTCCATTAATTACCTGACCTGTATTGCATCCCTATTCCTACTCAAGGGCCACAGTGACCTTTTTTGATCCCCTGGAATAAGTGTTAGGTCAGAACCAGTGTCCATTAATCCCTCAAAATATTGGATCATGTCTCTTTTCCTAATGTACAGTTACTCTAGTAAAAGGCTTCAGGTCCCTTTAGGGAAGAATGGGAGAGAGATTCACCATATACATTTTTGGCAGTGCACTGGGGTCCTTCCTCAAACAGATCAGGCCCCCTCTTCATGCAAGGGGTTCTGAATCTGTAAACTGGCTTAAATCTGGGAACTAGAGAGGGGCCACAACTCCCAGTTACTGTGATTTGAAGTACATTTCTGTTCATTTGCCCTTAATTTTTTGCCTATGTATATCTAATAAAAATTTGCAGGAGTTCTATTTTGCTTTTGGGAACATCACAGTTGATCAGCCAATGCCATAGGTACACACGTGTCAAAGCCTTATGATCATTGTTTTGCTTCTTCTGTCCATAATCCTGGCTTGGTGATTAAGTGCTACCACTTTACTCATGCCACTCTGGGATCCAATCAGGCACATCGCTCGTATGTTTCCTAATTGAGTAACTGTGGGGCAAGCATACAATGAAGAGCAATGAGGGATCATCAGGGACAATGGTGCCCCACTCATGAATTTATTTCTCAAGGTATTAATGAAGAGTATATTTTCTGTTATCCCAGTTTGGTAGATTAGGCTTTACATGACAAATCCACTCCAGCATTCCCATTTCTCTAAGCCCCTGAATCCCTCCATGGATAGCAAACCATGGGATGTCAGGAATCTCTAACTCATTCATAGAAGGCCATCTTTTGATCCATACTTCTGCCAACCATCCACATAAACTATTAACACCTCTCTTTACTCCACAAGCTGCATTATTAAATTCACAGTCCCTACTCATTGGGCCTATATCAACAAATACAGCCTGATCCAGATGTATGCTTTTACCACCATTTTCCCAAATCCATAAAATTCATTCCCACACTTGCTCATCAGACCTCTGCTTATAAGAGTTAAAAAATTCAGGAAGAATTTTAGGAGTCACAGTATGTACCTAGCGTTTAGGAGCCTTCTGGGATTTGAGCCCAGTTATAGTTCTGGGGGCAAAAGTGGGTGGGTCCTAAGGAATGTCAGCCTTGTCATGCTCCGTCAACATCATACGATTTAGGGGCGGGGCTGCCTTTACCACTGTTTTGGGGGAAATCTCCTCAGGCAAAATAGTCTCATTAACGTCTAAGAGTTCAATATCCTCAGCCTCCTTCCGGTCCTCTCAACATCTCCATTCCAGTTTACTGGGTCTCACTCTTTTCCAATTAATGCCCTCGCCTTTACTTCAGATAACTTCTATGTCAGAATATCAAACTTAAACTTTATTTCAACTAATCAGATTATGAGGGCATGTGTTTGGTTTTCTGTGATCTCACTCCTGAGGTTAAAGAAAGGATATTTTCTTTCAGAACATGCTTAGAAACTTTTAAATTTTTATGTGAGCTGGCAGCTTGGAATTTGCATCTTTGAGCGCTTTATTTTCTTTCATTAATTTTTCCTTACAGTCAGAAGGCTTTAGATTTCCTCTGTATGTTTTGAATTCATTATTTTCCATCACGAATTTATCCAGAGATACTAAAACCAACAAGCCAGAATCATACTTCCCACTCCACCAAAAATATTTAAAGGATTCATATACAGAGTGGCCAAATTACTTGCATATCACAAGTGGTGAGTTGGGATAATCAAATGGATCTACATTATGTATCATTTTGAACACTTCATACCAGGGGCTATCAGTATTCCCCACAGTATGAGAGAGAGGGACTACAGCATCTTCAGGTCCCATCAAAGTAGAGAACCAGATCCAGGAACACCTAAAACCAACCTGCTTCTGGTACTAAATTTTTATTAGTCAATGCTTACTGGAGTCAGATGTACATGAGTGCAAAACCTCTATCTGCACTCTGGGTACCCGAAGGATCCAGGCAAAGGCTTGGAGCCCACAGCAATGTCCCATTCAAGTCTGAATCAAGAATCTGCATCAGAAAGGACCAAGAGCCAGTGGTGGAAGCTAGAAAGTATGTGTCATCAGGGTGAAGGATCTGTGCTAGAAGGCTGAGAGACCTGGATTTGAAGCCAAGAAATGATGTCAAGATAATATGAGGACGGATGTTCTCTTGAAGGAAGACAGTAGCCAAAGCTTCTTTGTAGGAAAAAAAAAAAAAAAAACACGAAAAACCAGCTTCTTTGGGAAAATCATCAGTGTGCAATCTTGCCCTCTTGCTCTCTTTTATTACATCCTGGCAACAATCCTTAGGAGGCTGTCCCATACCTAGAATCATGCTGACTTAGTTCGGCTGGGCCTTCCCAGTCAAGCTGACCATTAATTAATCCTCCACAGGGACTATTTAGAGATTTGGGTAGTGTAATTAAAGGTAGAGGTTTTTATTTTTCCCCTTGACCAAGGATATGTAGCAACTGAAATTTTTCTAGTGTAATTATAAGTGTTATAAATTTTATCTTCACTTACCTTAAAAAGATTTTCGAGATGAATTTCATTCTTCTCATGAGATAAATTACAAAAGTTAAGAAAACTGCAGTTTTATCATTTTGGAGATGGTCACTGAAATTAAATAATTCAACTTTTGTATTTTTAATAATAAAATGCATTATTTACCTTTTTATCACTAAGATAAAATGCTCTACACCTTCAACCTATAGGAGGATAGGTTTAGCTGGGATCACTTTTTCAGACTTCTCAATTTCTCAGTGTTGGCAGCCTCAGGAGGGCTTGGAGGAAAGAAAGTTGCTTACATCGTGGCAACATCTTGGCAACCAAGGGGCACAGAGAGAAGAGAGGAGCCAGAGAGGACAATGCAACCTTTCAGGCAAGGCCCCCTATCTCTTCCAACTGGACTCTACCTCCAACAGCAAGTGAGCTATATCTCCCCCATGATCCAATAACCTTTCAAAAGCCTTGCGTATAAACGTGACTAGTGGACTAATGAGCACATTTGACTTTGATCTAAACCTTAACATGAAGCATCTAAACCTTGAAGAAAGGAACTGACTTTTCATGGCATTATTTTTCATTAAAAATAAAATCCCAGCTGGGTGTGGTGGTGTGTGACTATAATCCCAGCTCTCAGAAGGCTGAGACTGGAGGATTGCCACATGTTCAAGGACAACCTGGACTAAATAGTGAGCCCCTATTTTATTTGTTTGTTTGTTTGTTTAGATTCACTAAGTTTATTGGTACATTTTAGGTATACAGTATGATGACATTCATCATTGGGAATTTGTACCTGTACATAATATATCTTGGTTCTTATTTTTTCCCAATTCCCCTGCCCTCCCTTCAACCATTCCACACCTCCCTATTTACTAAAGACTATTTACAAGATTTTGTTGCATTTTTTTCCTTTTCTCATATTTTTTCCTTTCCCTTCTTTCCTTTCCCCTACCCCACACTTCCTTTCTCTTCCCCTTTGGACTTTTACTTCCTATTTCACATTATCCATTTTAAATTTTGATCCTCATTTACACTTTCAGTTTATCGCACGAGAAACTATTCAGTATTTATACCTGTGTGTCCTATTTATTTAACTTAAGAGTATTACCTCAATGTGCACCCATTTAGCTATGGATACAATGTTTATGGCTGAGTAGTACTCCACTTTATTGAAAACACACACACACACACACACACACACACACACACACACATTCTTTATCCAGCTACCAGCTACCAGTTGATGGGCATTTGGGCTATTTCCAAGATTTAGCTTTTAAAAACCATGCCTCTATCTATCTATCTATCTATCTATCTATCTATCTATCTATCTATCTATCTCT
>NW_022900949.1:58157897-58225574 GCF_012274545.1 Fukomys damarensis
ATATATGTATGTATATCACTGTAGTATGATGCTTTTAATTCTTTTGGGAAGATACTCATCAGGGAAATACCTGGGTCAAATGGGACTTTGAATCCTAGTGTTTTGAGGTATCTCCAAACTGATTTCCTCAGTGGTTGCACCAGTCTATACTCCCACCAACAGTGCAGAGGATTCCTTTTTCCCCCCACAATCCTGCCAGCATTCATTATTGGTTGATTTTTCTGGGTGGGGGGTTTGAGAAGGGTCTCACTATGTAGTTGTGAGGTCACTGTGCAGCCCAGGCTGTTCTTAAACTCACAGTGATCCTCCTGCATCAGCCTCTACAGTGCTGGGATTACAGGTGTGCACCACCACGCCTGGCTCTGGTTGATCTTTTTGATAGTAACCAGGAACTGAATTTTCAATCAGTATGGATGAGTTTAGGTCCATGTGTCCTACTATCCAGTTAACAGTTCATTGGTTTATATGACATTCTTTCTCTATTCAGCTATACATGCTTCAACAATGTAGTTATTTATATTTTACAATGTGCATCTTATTATAGTAAGCAGCATTATAATAATGAAAATATAATCTTGCATCAATGTAACATAATAACAAGTTTTTCTATACTTTTAACAAGAATTCCATTAGTAGAAATATAATTCTGTCTATATTATAAAAGCCTAGAACTTTTTTTTGTAATTTAGGAGAAATTATCATTTATGTTAAATTTAGAGTAAAATTAAACTTCAGGTAAAATATGAATACTTAATTAATAAAAAGAATGATATAGCAAGTAAGTATCACTATGCAACTAAATTTTCAACAGCAACATATATAGGGATAAAATTGTCTTCTGAAATTGTACATAAATGTAATAGATATAAAATTGTAAATTATTATATACTTTCCTGTACTCTCCAGTTTACTGTACATTAAGTTAATATTTATAGAGAACTGCTAAGTATGGTTTAAAACACTAATTTATTTGTTCTAATCTATTATAATAGTTTTGATCAGTTTTAATTTGATATAATTTAATAAAATAATGCCATACTAAACAAGTCTTTTATTGCTTCAGTTTTGACCACAAGTCTGAAACAGTTTTTAAATATTAGCCATATTAAATAACAGAGAAGTTAATAATTACAAACCATTACCTTCTTAAATATGATTTACTAAGCTTTGCTATGATTGTCAGAATCTATAATCGTGTATTTCTCTAGGATATTTAACTTGTTTTCTTAGTAAAACAAAATCTCCTCCCACTGTGTGGTAGTCACATTTCACCATTAGTAGGTTGAATTGCCTCTGTTAGAGCTCATACTAGATACCAATCACAAATACCCAAAGAGGAATAGATCACCAGAAGAACTGTTCATAGGTTACAGAATGGTAGTGAAGCCATAGACATTGGGGCCTATTCATGCACTATCTGGGCAGAATAATTGGTTGTGGCAGTTAGGATAGAAGTTTAACTTGATTGACTGTGGGATCAGCCCTGGGGATTAGTGAAGCATATTTTTGGGTGTGTCCAAATAATAATGTCATACAAAGGTATGACATTGAAGTCTGTGTCTGGTCCCTCCCCACTTGTGCTCTGGAATGTTTCCTGCTCTGCTACTGGCCAGCACAAGCTAAGCAGCTTTGCTTTGCCACACCCTTCCACTACGATGCCTCTGCTATGGAGCCAGTCAATCATGGACTAAACCTTGAGCAAATTAAACACCTCCTCCTTAAATTGTGCATGTTGCACATCATGTGTCTCAGTTATGAAGACAATGACTAGCACACAATTAATCTACTTTACAGGGGAGTGTGAATGAGTTTCACTCAAAAAACTTGTCTTTGACTACTGTAAAACTCTGGACTATTTATTTCATCCCTTGATACCCATTTCTCAGTGTTATTAGTACCCACCTCACAAGGGGAAATGAAGTAATGCAAGAGTTTCAAATATTTTTTGAGCATATCAAAACAGACACAAATTTAATATTCTTTTAATCTCTCCACATATTTTGTTCCTGTAAATTTTTTCTATTGTTCAATACAATATATAAGCATTAAGCTTTGCCACATCTTTGGATCTTTCATTTTCATACGGAGGCTCTCAGAAAAATGAAAAATATCTTTATGCTTTCCTCCTGTTATTGTCTTATGTCAATTTAATTCCAACAGACGACTTTAAGAGTGTAAAGTTTTGCCAACCATACATAGGCATGTCACCTATGTTCATTAAAAAAAAATGACATGATTTTTTGAGCATTATCACCAAATGTTGTAATAGTAAACGTGGAAATAATTCAAAGTGAGTAGCCAACTTTATTATTGTTCCAACACGTTAGCTTTCTTCAAGTAGGAGGGTATGGAATGCTAATAACTGCCACATGATATCTAGGGACCCCTCTGGATGACAAGTTCTAGTTTTCACTACTTTGGTCCATAGAATTGGAGTAGATATGACACAAGGTATGTCCAAGTAGAATATTAGGGAATATTGTGCATTTCTGCTTGCTCCTTTGCTGTTTTTCCTTTATGTGAAAACTGCCTTCAAAAGTGACTGTTTCTCTAGTTTAGCTTCAGTAATAAGAAGACATAAGACAGTGAATCTTAATCTATGTGTAGCAGCCAATTCCTAAAATGACCAAGAAATTGTTGCTCCATAGGCTGCTGAGATTCAAGGGATGTAGGTTAGTATAATTTTATCCAAGCAAGGCTGGTGACAACTGCAGCTTTGTATAAATTTGTCCCTTATAATACATTTGGTGTATATGAAAAAATAACTGAAATGCATTTTTGTGCATCTCTAGATTCCAAAAGAGTGATCTAGTTGATAAGTAATATGAGTATGCAAAAAACTAGGAAATTTTAAAAGAGTTTTAAATTTCAAAAGAGCAGCTTCTACAGTCAAAACTGTATGATTATTTTGACATAACTGCTATCTCAAAATTATAAAATGATGTTTGGTATTGAAACATTATATTTAAAGATGTTTCAGAGGCTAACAATAAAAAGTCAATAAATTTAAAAAAATTAGATGACAGTCATCAAAAATAGTTACCTTTATGTTTCCCACTGGGTTTCCTCCAAATTCAATAACACCCAGTATGCATTAGAAACAGGTCTTATGAGGAATTTTGTGAGCCATGGGTCAACAAGGAAAGGCAGTGCCTAAATCTCTTGTCTTCTTTGTTTTCTAAGAAAAAGACATCGCCTTACATAAAACCAGAATAAAGAAAATCTACAGGAGAAGAAAGCATAGTCCATCAGTAAAAAAGAAGCTTCTGAGTGGATCTGGCTTGGGGTTCTAGCTAATTGTTTACAAATAGAACTTCTGGAAGCCAGATATGTCATGAGGATTGTGGACCAGCCCCCTCACGGAACTTACATAAAGTACTTCTTAGTGGAAGAATGGGGTTACAGTTCACAGCTGGCTCAGTGTCCAAGAATTTAGATTTAGTTCCTGAAGTCACCACCATACAGTTCTTTATGGTGCTACAAAGGAGGACAAGAAGATTATTAGGAACAAATTCCAAAAATTTCTATTGTATTGAAAGAATGAGTCAATACAGACTTTTAAGTAGTTTAGTAATATAATTTGATTTGTATTGTAGAACGTTAACCTATCAGAAAGGTAGACCAAGATTTGAACCAAGCAGAAACTGCAGTGAGATTAATTTTCAGGTCAGATTCACAACTGAGAAAAAAATGTGCAATGCCAGAAATAAGACAGGGTTTATTCAACATTATCCTCAAAACTTTTTCCTTCTCAAAAACTTTTAAACTTAGAAACAGTTTCAGTCTCTTCTCAGTCTCTCTGACACTATAGTATGAACTACACATGAACTGTGACAGATTGTCAATCTTTGGGCCTTTTTTGTTTGGTTGGTTGGTTGTTGTTTTATTGTAATTTTAGATTGAATACCTTCAGGGAAATATCAATCCTAAAACTCATATGTTTCCTCCAGAATGTCTAGCATATATTATTTTTCATGAAAGTTAATTATTATAGCTTTATTAAACGGGGATGTAAAACATAGCAAGTAGATGGTATTTGTAGAATCTGATTCTTGGGCCACATTAAAGGCTTAGGAAATTAATGTACTATACAAATGAATGTTGCACAGATTAGAAGAGCTAGACAGCAGAAACCCAGCCTGAATACTAATCCATGCAGCCATTTTTGTTCCCTACCCTGTGTTTATTGCAAATTTTTTCTATAAAATTATATTTTTCTGTAAAATTATATTTTAATCCAACTACTTGAAAAGAAAATTGCTTCTTTGGAATGAGAAGAACTTCCTTTCTAAGTCACATGAACACAATGAATGACCGGATGAGCATAAAGAGGTGTGGAGTGCTGCTTCTGTGAGGTGAGGGGAAAGATGAGAGAGAGAGGAGAGGGGGAGAGACAAGGAGGGGAGAAGGGAGCATCTGAGAAATAGAAAGCGATATAAATATTCTCTCAAAAAAATTCTTGAGAGAGAAGGAGTTAGAGAAAATATGGGGAGAGGAACATTTCAAGATTTTGAAGTTACATAGGGATAAATTGTTTTTATAATAATAATTTTCTTTGCACAACTATTCTTTTTGCAATGTTAATCATAGTTGACATTTACTGAGAATTTATTATATTTAGTGTTAAACACATTTAATGCATTATCTCATTTAAGCATTTTTAGATCATTGCATTGCAGGTTCTTTTACCGTCCTTAGGCTGCACATGGAAAATATAAATTTTACATGATATTTCTCAGGATCACATTGAAGTTAATGGCATAACCAGGATTCAAAGTGAGGTTTAATTATTATCCTATAATGGCGTTTCATTTCAGAATGTGTGGAATAAGGATTTCATAATTATAGGTCATTTAGAAAGAAAAATATTGATAAATTTTCTAGAGAATATAAATGTTAACTTACTGATGCAAAATAGAATTTGTTGATATTATAGCAATTTCAAACACAATTATTTCACTTATTTTAATGTCAGAAAAGAGTAAAAACCTAAATATAGAAAGTAATAGAACATGTACGAATTCCCTACATATTGGTTGTGATCCATAAAATATCTCTATAAGTTCTTCATAAAACATTTTATAGCACAGATATATACCCATGAACCTTGAAGCCATTGAAAGGTTCAAGGTGGTCTTAATGGCATTTTAGAGAAATACCAAGAATGAGCGCATCTTCAGGGATTTAGCTCAGTGGTGCTGACACCTGCCTCACAAGAACCCTATTTCGATCTCTGCCCCCCACCCAAAAATAAGTAAAAGAATGAGGAGGAGGGGGTGAAGGGAGGGTAGGGACAAGAGGAAAAATGAGAACTAAGACCTGTCAAGATCCCAGTAATGAATGTAACTATACTGTATACCTAGAATGTACCAATAAACTCGAAATAAATAAATAAATAAATAAATAAATAAATAAAAATAAATAAGCAAATGCACTAAATTTGTCTTGGATGGTAAGAAGGAAAGATGATAAATGAAAGGAATGTGCTGGGATGCACCATTCTAAAATCATTGTAAAATCTATTTCCTAAGCCCACTTGTAATATAGTATGTATGATCCATTTACTTGATGCTAAAATTATTTTCAAACTTTTACTCAAAAACTTTAACAAAAGTTTTCAGGAAGGTTAATTTATCTTTACAGCCAATCTACTAAATCTTTGTCAAATTTGCAAATCAAAACTTCATAAATAAATGTAATTTTGCCTCCTACCTTGTCTTTAGTGCAGAATATACTCTAATGGACAATGACATTTTAGCCCAGTTCTTTGGAAAAATTGTAATTTTTAGGTAAGAAGAATATCATAAATAATATGTCCCATCTGTAGAACCACACATATGCATAGTTTATCAGAAAAGAATTCAGCATCCATTAGTCGATTGACTGTGACAGGAACTTCTTCCATAGACATGCTCTTCATTTGACAAAGAAAAATACATTTACTGCAAATCACATGGGTACTGCAATTAGAGAGATCTAGCTTCTATCACACATACTTCCCTTATTATCTGTAGGGAATTTTGTCAGATGATGCCTTACTGTTCTCAAGATGCATGAAATTGTTTAATTTTATGTTAAATGAATATAGCAATACTTCTTTGACAGCAATTGTAAAAAGGTATCTAAAACATAATCCCCAGCTGATGAGACCTCCTGGATCACTGCTTGGCCTTTTGGACAAGTGAAGAAATCTCTTGGAAAACTACACTGTTAAACATTAGATTACAAAATTAAAATGTTATTTTTCTTCCTCTTCTATTTTTCTTCATTTTTAAAAATAAGATTTTACTATAAAATTGTATGTGTACTTAAAGTCATGGTGCTGAGGAGAAAAGTCATAAAACCTATCCTTTATGGACTACATACTTGATACTAGTTTATGTCATTCTATCGTTCACTCTTCATACCACTGGAGTAACATGGGTGCTATCATTCCCAATTTACAGATGAAAATTGTGCCTCAAAGGACTGACTTTTCTAAGAACAAATTTTTATTTAATGGAAAAAATATAATTCAAATGTCTTTCTGAGTCTAAATTCTGAGCATACATCCCTTGTTTTTTCCCATTAAGTTTTTTTTGGTACATTAAAGCAAACAATACAGTTACATTTATCGTTGGGATCTTGTACCTTTACATGATATATCCTGGTTCTTCTACATCCCTTATTTTTGATCTGATAAAGTTGTGGCTACAAATTACAAGGAGATTTCCTTATATGGGAACAGCAACATTTAACATAGACTTTGGAAAAACTAAGAAATACAAACAAGTGCAAATGTAATTACTGTCTGCATGAACTATTGTATTTATTGTGCTCTCCAGTGCTCAAAAACATTTTACAGTGAAACCTACCATAACTCACAATAATATGTGAAATGCTTTTTTTTGGGGGGGGGTACTAGGGATTGAACTTGGGTCCTTGTGCTTTCAAGGCAGGCCACCAAACCACTGAGCTAAATCCCCGGCCCTGATATGTGAAATTCTAAAGAGAATATGGCATGTATTGTCAAAGCCTAGTATTGTTATTTTAGGTGCAAAGACATGCATGGCTTCAATTTATATTTTGACATTTATATGGCAAGAGAGCCTCAGGGTTCTTACTCCAACTGGGGCAAACATGGACAGAATATTATCATTGCCACTTGCCATTCCAGATAATCAGACTATTATCAATAGCTGGAAAGTCCATGAAAAATATGCCAATGAAACCAGAAAATCCAGTTCCAAAATGAATGGACAATCATGCTGCACTTTCAGATGCATCATTTACTAGAGACATTCTGTTTAAAGAAATAAGAGGAGCCATTCCACAGAACTCCATCAAGTGATCAGTGCTTGTACTGTTTGTGAATGATACAAACTTCTATGGCTGCTCATCCAGTTAAACTCCAGGGTTGCTATGTTGTCAAGTTGTTTAGGAGAGGAGAAATCTCTTCCAGTACTGTGGCATTTGATGAGGAACTGAGGCGTATACCTTTCTGCAAGAGAGCTATATGCAAAAAGGCCCAGGTTTGGCTCTCTCCTGAGATAAGGCCTTAGTTGAGGGAAACTTCTTTTGTCATCAAAATCACAATGAGCAGCAGGGTACAGAAGACCATGTGCTCAGAGTCTGCTAAGCCTCCTTTCCAAGGAATTCCAACATGGAGTGAGCAATTGCTAGTCTAATGCTGTATAATGCAGGACCACCATAATATTTCCTTAAAGTAGGCTTTTTTTTTTTTTTTGAGACAGGGTCTCATTATGTAGTTGGGACTGACCTGAAACTCACTATGTAGCCCAGGCTGGTTCCAAACTCACAGTGATCCTCCTGCCTCAGCCTCCTGAGTGCTGGGATTACAGGCGTGCGCCACCAAGTCTGGCTTCCTTACAGTAGTCCTACTGTCATTGTTGCTTCTTGTTTATTTGGTTAGGGTGTCAGAGGAACTACTCAGTTAATGTATTTCCTCCACACTATGCAACCTCTGATGCCATTCAAAGGACACAGCTTTGGGAATGTTCACAGCTTTTCTGACCCTCAAACATGGTTGTGGTTTTAGCTGTGCTTTCTTAAATTGCCTATTTTCTATTCTTCACATCCTGACTTATCATCTATTAATATCATTTAGGGTTGTGACTCGTTGGTTTTGACAGCTCTCAAGAACATGAATTGCTCCATAGTTTTGTCCTTTTTGTTGTTGTTGTTTGTTTTATTTTTTGATACCAGGGTTCAAACTTGGGACTACACCTGTGAGGCAGGCGTCGGAACCACTGCGCTAAATTCCCAGCCCTCCATAGTTTAAACCAACTTAAGTGAGGTGCCTTTTCAGAGACAGAATGATCTACCTCTGACCTATTTAGCCAAACTTCTGCATTAAGGGCCGAACTACACTTCATGAATACAAGGGTGAACTGCTCTATACTGTCCTGTCATGTGGATCTTTCCTATGGAGCAGGATTATGGGGGAGGGATCAGCTTGTGGATGCAAATCGGTGGAACTGTCAGACTGTTGGTCCCAGTGCAGTGCACAAAGAGGAAAGGATCTTCCATTACTCACTAGTATCAAATCTACCCATTACAGTTTTTACTCTAGGAAGCTGTGGGAGCTGAGAGTGTCACTTGTTTGGCACCACTGGAACAACTTTCCTGTAACAGAGCTAAGCCTGAAAGGCAGGCAGCTTACACTGGGAACATAGACAACATCACCTGGTTGTCAGCATCCACTCAATTTAGGCCAAGCATGAACATGTCCTGTAGGTTTTGGACAATGAGATTGCTCAGGCTGAAAAAAGTACTCTGTATCTGTTTTCCATTCAGAAAGTTGTGGGGATAATAACAACAATTTGTTACCTGAACAAGCCAAGAGGGTCCTTCCTCTAAAGGTACAGGACCTCTCTAGGACGATGGCTTCCCCTGTTCTTACTGAGTTTCACAGACTTTGTTGAATAAATGCTTTTCAATTTGCTATAAAACTCGAAGTGATTGTTGTTAATTTTCAAAAGATTAAACTAAATATAAGATTATTGAGACAGATTTCCTATGTTCATTACACAATCTTTCTGAATCCCTAGCCTATTTTTTCTTTTTGAAATTCTTTTTCTAATGCCTGAGAAGCCTAGAAGATTAATGTAGCAAGTTAACCACCCCTAATTATTTACTCCACTTGACAAAATAGTGCCAACTTATATGATATTACTTTCAGAATCCTGTTTCTTAAAATACTGTCATCAGAAAAATTACACATTTAATATTTGCCTCAGCTATTTTATCTCAATTATATTAAAACACCATATGCTATATAGTAATAACAATGCTGAAAATGATTACTAGAGGAGTATGGCATTGACATTTCTAACTCTCTTGCCAAAAAAATTCCAATTAAACCAAATAGTTTATTGTCACTTAAATATGAATTATTAAAATAGGAGGACCTCTAACAAATTAGAGTTTTTATTATTTTTCATAGTAGTTTAGGGCATGTTCTTTGTTATACTTTTAATAATATCAGTTTTCTAAATAGAATTTAAAGGAAAATTTACATGGACATTTTAGTAGATGCTTCATTTTCTAGGAAACTTTGAGAGAAAAGTATCTAAAAACTATGTATATATTTATATATATATGATGTATGTTTCATCAAATTAGAGTTTTTATTATTTTTCATAGTAGTTTAGGGCATGTTCTTTGTTATACTTTTAATAATATCAGTTTTCTAAATAGAATTTAAAGGAAAATTTACATGGACATTTTAGTAGATGCTTCATTTTCTAGGAAACTTTGAGAGAAAAGTATCTAAAAACTATGTATATATTTATATATATATGATGTATGTTTCATATATAAGCAAAAATGAAAGAACATTTCCAGGGACCAAAGATGAAGAAAGGATTAAAAAGAGGAAAGTGATGCTAACATTCCTATAACATCTATAAGATACTAATTTCTCTCACAGTTTATATTTATTATAGCTTTGAAAATTATCATATAAAATAAATGTATTAGAAAGATACAAAAATATTAAATTATATATTAACATTCTTTTAAAATATGTAATTTAAAATGTTTCTAATTTTATAGATTTTAGTACATTAATATACTTACACATTAAGAATGAACATTGCATAGTTTTGATGGCATCTATGACATATTTATTTTACAGATTAAATGCTACAGTATTTAAAATATTTGGAAAGGGTTTTGATTTTGTTTTTTTTTGTAAGGGGACCAAAGTCAGGACTTTGCACTTGTGAGGCAGGCCACAGCACTGAGCTAAATCTCTGACCTGGAAAGGGATTTTGATTTAAGAAAGAAGACAATGCCTCTATCTTGTTCTGGTACCTTTGAAGGGCTGTATCATTAAAGAAAATGAAGATGGAATGAGGTCTGCTCACACACTCAAAAGAAATGATAACAAAGCTTATTTATATTCAATAAGACAGAGCTGTGAATGCATAGATAATAAAACACAAAAAATAGATAATACAAAATCATATATATGAAATTAATTTGAATAATTGAAAATGCAAAATTTTACCATTTAAAGTAAATTTTAAAATTGTCTAAGAAGTAAATTTAAGTTATATGATTTTTATAGTACATCTGTTAAAAGGTGCTGGGGACAATTGAAAATAATAACAACAGAAAACATTAAGAGTGAACAAAGACAAAGCCATATGCAAGTGAGAAAATAATTTTTTAAAAGACATTCTTTTGCATTACAGCTAACATGATAAATATTAAAACTATTCAGCAAAAATGGGTAATAATTATATGTCTTCTACTGCCCGCAATTGATAAATTGAAAACATCAACATAATTTTGAGAAAAATGAAATATGCTTCCCAATAATGGATCAAGCTGATTTTTAAAAATGAAAGATTTAATACACTATCAGCAAATGTGATTGACTGGATATAAAAAAAAAAAAAACCTTAAACCTAAGAGTAGAAATTTACCTTTGTGATCAAGCAAATTATGGAATATGTTCAAAATAGCACTGATATGAAATTATGAGTGAGAAGTGTCTCATTAGTTCTGTGCTTTACATGAGGTATAGTGTCTTAAGTCTTGCCATCTTTCCACAAACACAATTTTGACTAAGAGTCTAGGAATATCTTACTTAGTTATCCCAGGAAGGATATCTTGGAAAGTCAAGTTTTATGAAAATTTTTCACACTAGATAAAAATCTTGGAGGTCATGGACTGGAAAATGTTATTTTGGCAATTTATTTAATTCCAAGGTAATATTAAGAGGGCAAATGCAGAAAAGGAAGCTGACTGAACTATGAGCAAATAAAAATGTTATTTATAACTGAAAAATTAAAATTAACTGCTTCTTGGAAGTCAGTTTTCTAGGAATTCTAGACATCATTTCTATGAACATAACTATGGAGCAATGAGACAATATTTTTTTTCCCATTGAGTTTATTGGTACATTTTAGGTATACAGTACAGGTAAATTCATTATTGGGATCCTGTACCTTTACATGACAGCTCTTGGTTCTCATTTCTTCCCCTTACCCCTCCCCTCCCTTTCTTTTGGAGCCACATAGATAGCTACACTCCATAATCCAATATATGAATATCAAAATCCATGTCTACATTCTGAATTTCTGGGACAGTGGTGTATATCCAGCTTAGGTATGAACAGAATTCATTCTACAGGATGGAAAAACTACCTTCCTCTTTTCTAAGAGTCCATTTACCCTCTTTAAAAGCCTGAAAACCAAATTAACACATCTTTATAACACATAAACAAAGCTTCATTATGTTAAGAGAAATGAGAAAGTACACAGTGGAGCATCAGTGGAGGGTCGTGGTACACTCCAGTAAACCCAGCACTCTAGGAAGTTAAGCACAAGGGAGAGTTAAAGCCCAGTCTGGGAGATTCAAACCATGTCTCAAAAAGTGCTGGGAATGTACCTGAAGTGAAAGAAATACACACACACACACACACACACACACACACACACACACACACACTGGGGACAGAGAGAAAATATGTTTATATATATTACTTATACATGGAATCTGAAATAGTCAAATTCATAGAAAGAGTAGAAGAGTGATTTCCATACTTTGAGTATACACAATTAATATGTTCTGGAAATCTATATAACATAGTGCCTAGAAGAAACAATATTGCATTGCATACTTGGTGTTTGCTAGGAGGGTTGACCTTATGTTGATTGTTCTTATTACATACAAACAACAACCATAATAATAATTATTATTACACTGCAGGAAAAGACTCTGAGAAGTGATGTACATCAATTTAATGGTTATACTGGTTTGACAGGTGCATGTTTCTCCACAGTCACTGAATGTTATGTATTGAAGATGGACAGTTCTAATGTGCCTTCATAAAGAGGTTAAAATAAATAAATAAGCTCAACTCTCAAGTCTGACTTCATAATTGCTACAGCTCTCAATGGAATGAGGAAGAGTACAATTAAGTCTAAAATGTCATAAGAGCTATCTGTTTGTACACAGTTTCAAGGTCAAAATTTATATTATTGGGAATGGGCTACAAAACAATACTAAGCTATGAATTTCATAAAACTTTTTCCATATTGCTAGATCCCTGGGCACTTGACACACCACATGCAAATCTCTGGAACAACTATGCTTCAAAGAATTACCATAAATAATTTTTTTTAAATATATCTAAATCATAGTCAAAGCTAATAAAATCCATTCATAAAGACATTAACTTGAATCCTCAGAATAGTCAGCAAAAATGGATTAGAATAAAACCAGATATTAGAAATTTAGATACAACTTATAAAATAACTTTTCTAATTTTGTTAAAGAAAATAAATGATAAGCTTCAAAATGTATCAAAGATGCTCTAAAAACAACCAAGCAGACTTTTCAAATTAATCAACAGATAGATATAGATATAGATATAGATATAGATATAGATATAGATATATGGGCAATTTAGACAAACTTTATGGCTTGATATTGTTTTACAACCCCTTCTCAATAATATACATTTGGACAATGACTCTATGTATAACTTTTGGATCTTATGAAGTTTTAAAGACTTAACTTTATCATACACACACACACACACACACAAACACAATTTAAGGAGAGCATTTATAGCACATTCAAATAAAATTAAGTACTCTGGAATAAATCTAACTTATTCCATGAAAGTACTGCTGGAATTGTAGGCATTTGACCACAGGTCCAGCTCCACTCCTCTCACTTTTGGTCAAGAGTTATTTTGTTTTTAAAATAACCTTTCAGTGAGACTTGTTGGCAGTTATACAATAGGAGGAAAACCTATGTACATGTCATATGCAGTTGTTTTTGTGAAAGCTGCTTCAATGAAAGAAATACAGATGCATCTTCTCTCATATCAAGATCTATGTGCCAAACTTGAGGATAGTTTTGTTAACCAGTTTCACAATTGAATTTAATGAATATAAATAATAACATGCAGTCTTTCTTGAAGAAATTACTGAAGAAAGGAACATTGACAGCTATTTTTAATTAAAAACATTCTTAAATTGTAATAACATCCTTAAATCTGCTATAGGAAAATACTAGAAATAAAATACTTTAAATATTAATTTTTACATACAAATGAAAATATTAATAGGAAAATTTAAAAAAATATAATTCCACCAGCCAAATTATTTTATCTATAAATCTTATTTAGAATAATAAAGATGTTATTACATATAGCACTGTCATCTTTTTCTCCATCAATATCTTACTATATAAACAAAAAGAAAACTATAGAAAAATACATACAATATGACTTGTTTACAGCCTCCTGAAACCTAATGAATTATACAATGTTATATGCTTTTTTAAGTTGTTGCAAACTTCAAAAGATCTCATTGAACTAATACTCTTATTTATGTTTTGCTAATGCTCAAGCATGCGTAGCTTAAGATTTAGGATTTTTTTATGTTTTATTATATACAATTTTCAAGAATGGGTAAAAAAAATCTGTTTTAAAGGTTTAACTGGTCTCTTATAATTGATATCTGCAGATATAGCTATTAGGTCATTCCAGTTAATACACCACTCTTAAATTTGAGAATCAGTTTTCAATAATTATTTAAAATTTTCAAAAGTCATGGTGGAGGGTAAGGGCAAGGGGAGGTTATCAGGACCTCTGCCTTGAGTCCTGGCCTGTGAGCCACTGCAGCACAAGGCAAATTCAGAAACAGACATATCTGTTCATTTCAGATGCCCATTTTCAATTGGGTCTTTATATTTGAGAGGGGCTGATATTTTTGAGTTCTTTATATATTCTAGATAATACTCATTTGTCTGAGGAGCAACTGGTAAAATATTTTCCCACATTGTAGGTTTTTTAGTTCTGTTTATGGTTTATTTTGCACTGCAGAAGCTTTTTAATAAGATGAGAACCCAGTTGTTGATTTTTTTCTGCTAGTTCCTGTGCACCTGACAATTTGTTCATAAAGTCTTTTCCTATGGCAATGTCAAGAATTCTGCCTAACTTATCTTCTGGCAAATTTAGTGGCTCTTTTTTAATATTTACATCTTTAATCTACTTTGATTTTAGGTTAGTGCATGGTGAAAAATAAAGGTCTAGTTTTAATCTTTGGCAGGTTGAAATCAAGTTTTCCGCACGATTTATTAAGGAGGCTATCTTGCCGCCAGTGAGGATGGCTGGCTCATTTGTCAAAAATGAGGTAGCTGAGTACATCTGCAGTTGTTTTTGTATCTTCTGATCTATTCCACTAATCCTCAGGCCTGTTTATTTGCCAGTACCATGCTGTTTTTATCACAGTGGCTTTGTAGTACAGTTTCAACTTTGGAATTGTTATACCTGCTGCCATGTCTATGTTGTTTGGATGGCTTTTGGTATTCTGGGTCTCTTTTGGTTCCAAGAATTAAAAGAATCATATCACAGTGATATACGTGCACTGATATTTATAGTGGCACAGTTTGTAATAGCTAAAATATGGAAACAGCCCATTTGCCCATCACTTGGAGACCGGATAAAGAAGATATGGTTTTTCTATAAAATAGAATACTACACATCCATAAAGAATGAAGAAAGTGCTCTCAGAAAAGTGCTAGAATCTCTGCCAGGCAGTAACACAAAAACAAGAAGGAATACAGTTCCACTCCATAGGAGAAGTGGACTTCACTGGTAAACCAACAGAGTTGCAGCACCTTACTTTATGGAGTACCTTCATATTTAGGAAACAAACCGCTTTGGTTTCAATGGGGTAACCACTGAAAGAAACTGTTTCAGGGAAATCTACAAATTAAACTGCAGAAGCACTCTGAAAACTGTGTTTGCTTTCTAAGCACTACTTGAACTTAGCATCAAGTTTACAAAGGCCCAGGTGCTAGTGAGGAGTGAGAGCTGCTAAAAATTCTCTTAGCCTAAAAGCAAAGCTTGCTAGAAGCCTGTCAGAAAAGTGCTTCAATCTCTGCAAGGCACAGACCTACAAACGAGAAGGAATACAATTCCACTCGGTAGGAGAAGTGCACTTCACAGGGAAACTGACAGAGTTGCAGCCCCCTGCTCTGTGGTGTACCTTCATGTTAAGGAAACAAACTGCTTTGGTTTCAATGGGGGTAACCAGTGAAAGAAACACCATCCTGGGAAAACTGCAAATTAAATCACAAAAGCACTCTGAAAAGTGTGTTTGATTTCTAACCACAGTTTGAACTTATCATCATGTTTACAGAGGTCCAGCAGCTCGTGCAGAGTCCAAAATGCTAAGCACTCTCTTAGGCCTAAGGGCAAAGCTTGCTAGAAGCCTCTCAGAAAAGTGCTTCAATCTCTGCCAGGCAGAGACCTACAAACAAGAAGGAATAGTGTTCCACTCCATAGGGGAAGGTGACTTCACTGGTAAACTGAAAGAATTACAGCCCCTTACTCTGTGGAGTACCTTCACTTTTAGGAAAAAACCTCTTTGGTTTCAAAGGGGTGACCAGCGAAAGAAACTGCATCCTGGGAAAACTGCAGTTTAAACTGCAGAAGCACTCTGTAAAGCGCATTTGCTTTCTAACCTCACCTTGAACTTCTCACGAAGTTTGCAGAGGTCCAGGCACTTGTGGGGAATGAGAGCTGGTAAGCACTCTCTTAAGCCTAAGGGGAAAACTTGCTAGAAGTCTCTCAGAAAAGTTCTTCAATCTCTGCAAGGCAGAGACCTACAAACAAGAAGGAATAGAGCTCCACTCTATAGGAGAAGTGCACTTCACAGGGAAACTGGCCGAGTTGCACCCGTTGCTCTATGGAGAACCTTCATGTTTAGGAAACAAACCTCCTTGGTTTCAATGGGGTAACCGAGGAAAAAAAATGCTTCTCTGCCAGGCAGAGACCTAAAAACAAGAAGGAATACAGTTCCACTCTGTAGGAGAAGTGGACTTCACTGGAAAACTGACAGAATTACAGCCCCTTGTTCTGTGGAGTACCTTCATGTTTAAAAAAGAAACCGCTTTGGTTTCAATGGCATAACTGGCAAAAGAAACTGCTTCCTGGGAAAACTGTGGTTTAAAGCACAGAAACACTCTGAAAAGTGTGTTTGCTTTTTAACAACTTGAACTTATCACCAAATTTACAGAGGTCCCAGTGCTTGTGGGGAGTGAGAGCTGCTAAGCACTCTCTCAGGCCTAAGGGCAAAGCTTGCTAGAAGCCTCTCAGAAATGTGTTTCAATCTCTGCCAGGCAGAGACCTACAAACAAGAAGGAATACAGTTCCACTGCAAAGGCGAAGTGGACTTCACAAGGAAACTCACAGAGTTGCAGCCCCTTCCTCTGTGGAGTACTTCACCTTCAGCAAACAAATTGCTTTGATTTCAAAGTGGTAACTGGGGAAAGAAACTGCTTCAAGGGCAAAATGCAGTTTAAATTGCAGAAGCACTCTGAAAAGTGCATTTGCTTTCTACCTTCAAATTGAACTTATCACCAAGTTTAGAGAGGTCCAGGTCCTTGTGGGGAGTCCCAGCTTCTAAGCACTCTCTGATGCCTAAGGGTAAATCTTGCTAGAAGCCTCTCAGAAAAGTGCATCCATCTCTGCCAGGCAGAGACCTACAAACAAGGAGTACAGTTCCACTTCCTAGGAGAAGTGGACTTCTCGGGTAAACTGACAGGGTTACAGCCCCTTGCTCTGTGGAATACTTCACATTCAAGGAACAAACGGCTTTGGTTTCAAAGGGGTAACTGGCAAAAGAAACTGCTTCTTGGGAAAACTGGGGTTTAAACTTCAGAAGCACTCTGAAAAATGCATTTGCTTTCTTACATTAACTTGAATTTATTAACAAGTTTACAGAGGTCCAGGGGCTTGTGGGGAGTGGGAGCTCCTAAGCACTCCCTTAGGCCTGATTGCCTTGCTTGCTAGAAGCCTCTCAGAAAAGTGCTTCAATATCTGCCACGCAGTGACCTACAATCAAAAAGGAATTCAGTTCCACTCCCTGGGTGTAGTGGACTTCACAGGTAAACTGACAGTGTTGCAGTCCCTTGCTCTGTGAAGTACTTCAAATTCAGGTAACAAATGGCTTTGGTTTCAATGTGGTAACCTGCGAATGAAACTCCTTCATGGGAAAACTGCGGTTGAAAGTGCAAAAGCACTCTAAAAAATGCCTCTGTTTTCTAACCTCAAATTGAATCTAACACCAAGTTTACAGAGGTCCAGGTGCTTGTGGAGAGTCTGTTATGCCCAAGTCACAATGTCCCCAAAGACCACCAAGGAATCATGTCTGATGCAATTACAAGAGTAGTCTTTTTCAAGCTCAGGCCTGGACTCTAAGGTATCACCTTCGCAGCGGCTTCAGAGTGAGAGCCCACATCCATTTTTGAAATGGTTTTATATAGAATTAAGGAAACTTTTTCTTATATAGTTTCTAGTTTTAGCTCTCATTTATCATTGGATAATTTAGGGAGGGCTTTTACATATCATTGGATATTCAATGGGCACACGGGAGTTCACTTATTGTAAAATTACCTAATGCCTACATTTGCAGAATCAATTTCTCTTTTCATTAGATCATCTGATTTTGCAAGCCAGAATATCAGCAAGTAGCTACCTATGTCAGCTATGACTAATTCCTATATTAATTAAATCAAACAGAAAAGGATCCATTTTGGGATCTGAAAAAAGGAACAGAAACAAGGTGGAGATGCCCTAGGATAACTTGCCCTTAAAAGCGGAATGGAAACACAGAGAGACTGTCACATAGAATGGAATTTTACAGAAAGAAACTTTTGGATTCACTCTATTTTGGGTAAGGGGCATGGAGCCCACCTTGACCTGAAAACTTCGTCCTTATATTTCCCCCTTCTCAAGGACCATAGGGACCCAATCATGGGAATCTGGGTGTCATCTCCATTAAACTACTCCCTGCTGAAAGGGGGTGACATGGAACCTAAAAAATGGGGCTGGGGTCCTCATGTCCATGAGTTGGGAGCTCTATTTAATTATCATTCTTGGAAAGATTCAAGGGAGGAAGTGGACTCCTTGGATGAGGATAGGGGGCAAGACATTCAACTTGTGTATCCCTATCTGTTTCTCTTATCAACAATAAGGGAGCCCCGACCTGAGTCCATCAAGTTTTATATTTGGAATTCAAGTTTTCAAGCTCTAACTCTAGAATGGTAACTTTGGTAGTTAATTCATTAACCTTTATAAGTAATTCATTATTTTCTTTTAACAACTCCAATTTTTGTTTTTCTAATTCTTGTATTTCCTCAGCTGGCCTTTGAATTTGTTGTAAAAGTTCTATTTTTTGTTCTCCTTGTTCTATTCATTCTTTTCTTTGCTTATTACATCCAGTTGCTGAATAGCCACAATTTAAGAGTGTACCCCGGCGCTGTTTTAATTTTGCATATTCATCTAGGGGTAATTTCAACCCGCATGCATACCAAGTCAGCTCTCGTATTGTCATGGTTGTCAAGTCCTCATTGGTTATAATAGACTCCTGTTGTGTATCTGGATTTGGTGGTGTAACTGGCATGTGTTCGGTGGCACCTCTTGCTGGCTCGGGTCTGGTTGCATAGTCTGCTGTGGGAGCTGTTGCAGTACAACCTGTGGATACAAAGACCAGATATTTACATCATTGGGGTTCCATTGGGCTGGGATAGGCTCTGAGATCTGACAAGAAAAATTGATTTTTGGGATAGGTTCCAAAGGGTTGATTTCTGATAATGAGTTGATCTCTAATATCACACTGGTGGACAGTGAGGGAAGTGGTATGACATCCATGGTCGAGGTCTGATTTGTACTCTGGAGTGCCACCAAAAATTGTTGAAGGCTGTTAATTCATGTACTACTGCTTGCCTGGCATCAGATAGAAGTTTCCTCATGGTTATTTCCTGGAGGGATCTAGGAGAGGTTAGAGGGACATATTCAATAGAGAAACAGCATTTCCATGGTTTGGACCTTTGCATATAGATGGGTTTCATACAACTCAAATTAGTATTATATAGACTCCTGTCCTTTGGATCTAATAAATTGGGTTCTAATGATTCTAAAAAAAATTACAATCCAATATAATCTATAGGGATTTTTTTTTATAAATCCACATTTCTTGGGGTTTTTCTGATTCTTCAGGGGGATCTCCTATATGCTTTTCTTCTGACATCTCATGACCCTGTGGTATTTTTTCCTCTGAATATATTGGCACAGGGGGATAATGACACATTAGATGCACTAGATAATCTATATTCTGTGAAGGCGGTAACCAATTAGACCAAACTCTGGCCTGCATCCAATTAAGACACTTGAAGTTTTGATTCATGATTTCCCTATGCTCTGAGCAATATACTGAGAGTAGAGCTGTATCTCCTATTCGCTTTGACACTTCAACTGCTGCATATTGAATTTTTGGGGCACAATAAGGACAAAACTTTATAGGATATAAGTGTAAAAGACATTCCATAGTATCTGTGGGAATCCAAATTTTCCCAATGGCTTCAAAAAATAATGCATTTAGGGCTTGTGTGTCCAAAGGGTGTCCTGACCTTTGGAAAAAGAAAAAGGAAATTAAATATCTAAGATATCTTCTTCTTCCTCTGGAGGAGGTTGATATTGCTGTTTCAGTATCATCAATTGTACAGAATTTATCCTCTGTTTAATAAAACAATTAGTTTATTAATTATAAAAGGTCCTATTATAAGCAAAATTAAACCCAAAACCAATGGTCTGGCTAGGGTAGAAAGTAAAGTGGTTAGCCAGGGGGATAAAGAGAATCCATCTCCAAACCATCCTTGGTGTTGTATTCCTTCTGTTTTTCTCTTATTTAATCCTTCTCTAATTTTGGCCATGGAATCTCTAATTATCCTGGAATGATTTTCATAATAACAACATTCTTCTCCCAGGGCTGCACATAGTCCTCCTTGTTGTTGAAACATTAGATCTAATCCTCTCTTTAATTGTAAAGTTACCTCAGCAAGAGAGCTCAGACTCCTGTAATTTAGTGATTGATAATTCTATTCTTTCAATGTCCTGATCAACTGCTATCCATAAACCATTGTATTGTAGGTGTTGTGTAATGAGGGTGGCTATTCCAGTACTAGCCCCTGCAATGCCCATTCCCAATAACTCTGCTAGGGTTATGGTCATTGGATCTCTCTTAATTCGCCTCATATTTCTATCATTCCATTCATTAAAAAATTTGTCATATTCATGATAAATGATTCGGGGCATCAGACTGATCAGGACACAATAATCTTTGGTTTGATTTAATATTTGCCCATATACACAGGGGGTTAGACCAGAAGAACATGCCCACCATCCACTATTGGTGGGAACATAATATACACTGACATTTACTGTATAAGTTTTATTACAGAGATATTTATGATAGTCTGGCACGGCACCTATGCAGGTGCCGGAACCCTTAATAGATATAAGGGTTAATTTCCCCATCTTTCCTTGTCCCCATCTGCAACTGGTATAATCAGAAGACAAGACATAGTTTACCTGGGATCCAATACCCTCATAATAAGGGGGCCTTATATCATAACATAACCAACAATTTTTGGTAATTTCTGGCTTTGTAGCATTGAGTATTGAGAAAGCTTGTTTCATTATTTTTAGGAGGGGACTGGAAAAATTGGAACCTCGGGATGACTGAACTGGTTGTTTTTCATTCATAACTGATTTAGAAATAGGTGGCAGCCTAGAGACAGATTCAGGAATGTTTGTTAACTTGGGAACAGGTTCAGGAGCTGATGACAACCTGGGGACTGACTTGGAAGTGGACTCCAGTATGGGGACAGGTTTGAGCATTGGCAGTATCCCAAATTCTATTGTTTGATGAATGCTAAACAGGTTTCCTTGATCAAGCCAGTTGTATATATCCTCAATCCCCATTGTTGTCCCTTTCTCCATTCCTCTAATGAGGTCTGTTTTCCCAATTCAGTGAAGGACACTAAAATAGGGTTACATTGAAACTTGGTACATTGCCAATAATAACGAGGATAGGTTGTGGATAATATCTAAGCAATTGGGGTTTTCTGATAACTGATATGAGATCTGTTTTCCTGTCAGCTGGATGCTCTGGTATAGTACTGGATGATTCACATCCCTAATTTTTAAAATAAAAATAATCTTCTCCCCCACATTTAGATTTATCTCATATCCTTGGGGCAGAAATATATACATTGATCCACTAACTTAGATCTAGAATATCTATGAGTACATCCTAGCCCTTCATTAAAATACCAATGGCAACGGCCCTCACATCTAGGTGTGCCAGCGGAATCATATTTCCAATTGGCTACATCCCAGTTATGTCCTAGTGTCACATCACATAAATCAAATTCAAGATTCGGCCACTAGATATTTGGAGGAGCCCATCTGGAGATTGAATTTATTGTTCTTCCCGTTGAGGGATTCATTATCATCCAAGTAACTTTTACAGGTTGATGAGGACTTAACTTTTCAAGATGACATTTTGCCATAAAATAAAACATAAGAATTATGATTATACATCCATGGGACCCTTTTTCTTCCAACATAGGAGGCATCCCTAAAAATTTAAATATTATATGTAAAAACTAATATTTCAATGGCTCCAAATCAAAAGGAAAATATTGGCAAGGGCTCCTATATTTAGATTTATCCCAAAGCCAAATATCAAATAATACACTAAGATAAGGACTAGTGAGCTTCTAAGCCAAGGCTCAACAAAGATGCTTTATTAAAACAATATCTTATGGGAACATTAGATTAGGATCTCATAATTCTTAGCTTTAGAGGATTATCAGGATCTCTAATTGATTTCCAGTGATCTGTTGACTGTGCAGGATCGATGTCCTTTTTTACATGTGTGTGATGTATCCAGGAAGCGATTCCACCAACCTTGACTGCTGTGGGTATGGACAAGACAACATAAGGACCTTTCCAGCATGGTTCTAGGGTGTCTTGTCGATGTCTTTTTATTAGGACCCAATACCCTGGTTTAAAATTGTGGGGGGAGGGAGTGGGACCTGAATTATATAATGCTTGGAGCTTAGGCCAAATCTCTTTATGCACCTGTTGAATGCCAGATAAAGAATTTAACAATTCATAATCCTTACATTCAGTTAAAATTTCTGTTCGAAGATTTGGGATGATAGGAGGAGGGATACCAAACATTATTTTAAAGGGGGTTAATCCCCATTTATAGGGTGTATTACATACCCTATACAATGTGAAGGGGAGGAGCAACACCCAATCCCCACCAGTCTCTAAGGTTAATTTAATTAAGGTCTCTTTTAGGGTTCTATTCATCCTCTCTACTTGTCCTGAACTCTGGGAGTGATATGCACAATGTAATTTCCAATTAGCCCCCAATACCTAAGCTAGATCCTGGCTTACCTTAGAGACAAAGGCCAGTCCATTATCAGACCCCAGAACCATTGGAAAGACATACCTGGGTAAAATATCTTCTAATAATCTCTTTGCCACCATTTTAGAGGTTTCATATTTTGTATGAAAAGCTTCTGTCCAACCTGAAAAAGTGTCTACAAGAACTAATAAATATTTGCAACCATATTTTCTGGGTTTTACCTCTGTAAAGACCATCTCCCAGTAGGCTCTGGGTCTGTTGCCCCTCAAGCGGTGACCTGGCTCATTATTAGTATGGGCTCCGTTGGTCATCTTACAGACCCTGCAGGAGGAGGTAATTCCTTTAATTTTAGTAGAGATGTCCTTTATTTTGATTTGGGAATGTTGAATTAATTCCCTCATTTTCTTTTCTCCTAAGTGAGTAAATCAATGAAGAGTCAAAAGCAGTTGATCTCCCAGCTTCACACGTAGAAGGATGATTCCATTATCTTATTTCCACCATCCTTTAATTAATTGAGCAGCAGGCATCTGTTTGATCCATGCTAAATTCGAGTTGGAGTAGTCTCCCTTTTCAGGGAGGGCTGGAGTTCCCAGATCAGGGAATTGTAAGGCCATGATATCTCAGATATGGAGGGCTGCTTCTTTGGCTGTTTGATCAGCCAGATTATTGCCCCTGGGTATAGGTGTATTGCCTTTTTGATGGCCTGGGCAACGAATTATACTGAGTCTTTTAGGAAACCATAAAGCCTTTAATAGAGCCAATACCTCTTCTTTATTCTTTATAATTTTTCCTTCTGCAGTAAATAATGCTCTTTCCCGATAAATGGCCCCATGAACATGAGCAGTGGCAAAAGCATATCTACTGTCAGTATAGACATTTAATTTCTTTCCTTGTCCCAAGGTTAAAGCCTGAGTTAAGGCTATGAGTTCTGCCCATTGTGCTGATGTCCCAACAGGGAGGGGTTCAGCCCAAATTTTTTCAGTCTCTGATGTAACTGCTGCCCCTGCATACCTGTGTCCATTGTGCATGAAGCTGCTCTCATCAGTATACCAAGTCAGTTCTGCATCTGGCCATGGTTGATCTCTTAAGTCCTCCTGGGTGCTGTGCACCTGGGCTAGTATCTCTTTGCAGTCATAGAGTGGAGCATCTAGATCTGGATTGGGCAGCAGGGAGGCAGGATTCAGGGCAGCTGGAGGCTGGAAAACAACTCAGGCAGGATTGAGGAGGAGGCCTTGGTAAATGAGTTAGGCAGCATTAGTTAGCCATCGATCTGGAGGTTGTTTTATTATTCCTTCAATTGCATGGGGAATAGTCACATACATTCATTGCCCAAAGTGAGTTTGTTAGCATCTTTGACCATAAGTGCCACTGCTGCAATCATCCGCAAGCAAGGTGGCCACCCGGATGCTATGGGGTCCAATTTTTTTGACAGGTAAGCTATTGTTCTTCACCAAGGGCTGAGATATTGAGTTAACACTCCTTTGGCAATCCCTTGACTCTTGTCCACATAGAAGTGAAAGGGCTTAGTTATGTCTGGTAGACTCAAGGCTGATGCTCTTAGCAGTGCAGCCTTGATGTTCTCAAATGATTCTTGTAAAGTCTCTGTCCATTGAAAAGTTTGCTGGTCATTAGGTCATTAGGTACTGCCTTGCAAGTGCAAGGTCCCGAGTCTGATCCCCAGTACCCCCCAAAAAATAGTCTCAATATATATTTTTGAGGTCACAGTATGGCTTTTATTCATTTTAGAACTTGACTGGAGCGCCATGCAAATAGAGAAGCCAAACCTATCTGCCTATGATGAGTCAGCACAAGACACATTCCATATTGAAACCTCATGATCCAGATAAACTGTTTATAAAAGAGGGCTGAAGGAGTGCGCTTTCCCCCATTACCCTGTGAGGACACAGCAAGAAGATGCTACCTATGAGTCAGAGAGCAAGCCCTCACTACACAGAGAATCGAACAGCACCTTGATCTTGGAATTCCCAGCCTCCAGAACTGTGAGACAAACTTTTACTCTTTATAAGTTACCCAATTTAAGGTATTTTGCTATTACAGCACATGTGTGAGAACAAGGGAGCAATTATTTTCATTTTTCATTCAAATGTTGTTCTTGGACTTCTTTTGTATTTAGAATTGTTTTCCTATTTGACTTTTCTTATCCCATCAACACTTTTGTGACATTATATTATGTTTACTTTGTGTGTGTTTTTTTCTTGATTTAAATGACACATGGAAAATATAAAGTTCTAAATTATGAATCTTTTTTTTTTTTGGTACTAGGGATCAAACTCAGGTCCTTGTGCTTGTGAGGCAAGTGGTGGAACAACTCAGCTAAATCCCCAGCCCTCTTATTCCACTTTTTATTAAACACCGTGCTTTAAGCAAAAAAATCTAGGAAAGAAACATTTACTTCTTCCAGTGAATGACCATCATATTTATAATGTGATCAATCAGCTCCAGTAAGAAATTTTGGGCTGAATTACAAACAGGTCTCATTTCTGTCCTTAGAATCAAGGGACTAAAACTGGCACTTCTTGCTTATTCTATAAAAGCCATAAGTAGCCCGTGTATACACATAAACATAATAAATTATGTATAACTCTACTCTTTCCTTGCTATGGTTAGAGCAGATATCCAAAATATTTTAGTACTTAATTGACTTTAATCCCCACAATTTGATTTCTGCTGTACTTGACAACTTTCCTCTGATATTAACAAAACTGTTGAGAAAATTGATCATCACCTAAAAGCATATATGATGATACTACTATTCACTAATTTTAAAAAGCTAATTTGAATGTGAATATACTGCTTGGCAATGATATATATGAAAAAGATGTGAAGATACATTTCAAGAGGCAAATTAACTGCACTCAACAAACTTCTTAGGAATATCTAAGATATTATACTTTGGTTATGCTTATTACAAAGAGCAAATACGAAATGATCTTCTAGAAGATTGTGGAAGTCTACTACTTGACCAATTCAATATTTACTGAGTTTCAACATCTACATTTCAACTGCAGATATTCATCTCTATACAAACCCCTGTAAATTTGTTATTACAGAACTGCCATTCCTGAGCCTGAAAAGTCAAAAGAAACAAACAAAAAGACAAAAATGAAAAGAGAGAGAGAGATGAAGATATACAAACATCTATTTTTAGTTGAATATGTTCATATATGTTCCAGATTTGCTCTCAGATAGGACTTACAAGAATATACTGCAGTAGTGCAAGGCTTTTGGGCCACAACTGAAGATTAATCTAAACTATGAATGATTAAGGTATCTGTGCAGAAGATCAGTGTTTTCTAGTGCAACAAAGCATTAATTACAGATTTCAGTACTATTTGAAAATATTGTTTGTTTTACTTATTAGTACATATTTGTCATACATAATGATCACATTCATCATAAGGAATTTGTACCTGTACATAATAGATTTTAATTATTTTTTCCCCTTTTCCTTTCTCTCCCTTCAACTTTCCTTCTTCTCACTAACAAAGAAATATGTGTGATAAGGAAATAAATTTAGTGTGTTCTAATTCAAGATATAAGAGGAAATTATAATATGAAAAAATATATTAAAATAATGGTTTAAATTTTGGTTATAGGGCCGGGCATTTAGCTCAGTGGTTCTGTCATCTGCCTTGCAAGCACAAGGACCTAAGTTCGATCCCTGGTACCAAAATAATAATAATGATAATGATAATAATAATAATAATTTTGGTTATAATATATAATTAATTCTATGGTCCTAAAAGTTATGGTAGGCCAGTTGAATTTTTATATAGATAACAACTCATTATTCCAGGATTCTACTGTTCAGCAGGTCTCCTTCTCTATGTAACAGACATTTCTGTATCACAATTAGTCACATCCTATCATCATGGATATTGATTTCTGTAATATTTTTCTCAAATTCCCATAGTACTTTCTCACTAAATGTCTTTAAAATGCACAACTTACAGACAAAGAATCTTCACCATCATCACATCTTGTAGGATTATGAGCTCTTTGTCTTCCAACAGAGATACTGAGCACATCTCTTCCAAAAGGTTCAGAAAAATGTATCCTCTGTTGCATATTTTCTTGGTGTGTAAGAAAAGAATCACTGTGGAAAATAAACAGAATAATGCAGAATTCTTATGGTTTAAATAATAAACAGGCATAATAAGTTTTAATAAGACTACAAAGAATTATATGGAGCTCATATACTTGTTGAGTTATAAAAATTATTTAGGAAGACCAAAATATCTCCTAAAAAAAGATTGACTACTTATAAGTCCAACTTTTGAGAATCTGCTGTTAACCACTATAATTCAGTTATTATACTAAAATTACACATTTATCTCTTATTGCATAAAAATGATAAATAACGAAGTTACACATCTGAGGCAAATGGCAAGAAAAAAAGATAGAAAGAAAGAAATGAAGGAAGGAAGATGGAAGCAAGGAAGGAAGGAAGAAAAAAATCTGAAAAATACTGCTACCATGTAGAGGACACTTGGGGCCATCAACAATGTAGATTCTAACAAGGACTTATTCTTACTTTTGAAATATGAGCACTGAAAATTACAGCTATATTAAGAACACTATAAAGACACAATATATATATTTTACTAGACACAGACAAAGATACAGATAGTATAAAAGTCTAACTTTTGTTTCTAAGAATTCTGAATACTAGAAATCATTGCACAACAGAAATGTCTGCAAAGTCTTAAACAAGGTTCCTCAAACATTTTTTGAGATTACCAACCAACTAGTAAGTTAGTCAGCAATGCAGATTCTGGTTCATTCCCACCCTCAACATCCTGGTCAAATTTACTGGCTCTGAGTATGATTTGGTAGGCCCTCATCAGTCTTTGAGGAAACTGACCCTTTCTGTGTTTGTGGTAGTAGAATACTAGAATTCAAGCTCTTCTTCCTGAGACTAAGTTGCCACAGTTATTTTTTAAAGGTAAATACTGAATATTTCTACTGTCAAGATTAAATCAGAATTAACCCATATAATATTCTGAATAGATTTTAGTATCTTACCTTCTCTTCCTTATATATGGAGGCCATTTCCTCTTATTCTATCAGTAAATACCTCTTATGTAAAATATATACTGGATCTTTTTAAAAAGGATAAATCATTTTAAAAACACACACAGAACAATGATTACATTCCAAGCCCTATCTTATGTGCTTTATAAATATAAATGCTCTTAATCTGATATTAACTTTCATTACAACTCTCACTCAAGAACCTAAATGTTATTTATTTATTTATTTATTTATTTATTTACTTACTTACTTATTTATTTATTTATTGGTACTAGGGATTGAACTCAGGATCTTGCACTTGCAAAGGCAGGCAGGCAGTGGAACCACTGAGCTAAATCCCAGGCCCACGAATCTAAAACTTTTAATACCTTATTATAATGGTTTTCTACCTTTATTCCAGTTGGAAGTCATCACCCCAGTAGTCAGTTCCTTTTTTCCCATCTCAAACAAAGGCACACTACAGTTGGAGTTTACCAAAGCAATCTAATGCTTCATTGCTGGCCAAACGAGCCTACCAGAAGTTTGTCTTCTTTTTAGACTTCCTTTCTGTTACATCCTCCTTAGAGATCACCCTTCCTGTCACTAATTCAATTCCAATCCTCTGATGCCATTATGAAGAGCTCCAAATTTCTGTTATCTGCCAGTCCTCCCAGGCAGAAACAGCTTTTCCTTTGAATTCTTTAATATTTGTATACATAAACCTACCCCATGGGAGCTCAGTTTTATTAACATATTACCCTGGAGGAAACTACCTAATTGAATTTGTGATTGGGTATGCAGGGAGATTGTTTTAATTCAGGTTTCATTAGATATGATTTATATACAATGGCATTTATCCAGTTTAATTGTAGTTTGGTGAATTCTCAGAAATGTATAACAGATAAAACCACAATTAGATATAAAATGTTTCTATCACCCTAAACTGTTCTCTTTTGTGCCTTTGTAAGTAAATACCTCCCCCCAATCCTAGTTACCATTAAGCTGGCACTACAGTTTTTTTTCAAAATTTCATATAAGGGAATCCTACTGTAATTCATGGCCACCAAACTAGTATGGCAGAAAACACTCAAGGAAATTCTAAACAGAAACAGTGAGTGAACATCACCGAGGAGCCCCAGGGAAAGAATACTTTTAAAAGAGTAGTTAAACAAAAGGAAAAAGAAAAAATCAGCCTTGAAAATATAAGGATAGAGCAAGTAAAAACCTGTCAGTAATAATGTTTGTGTGAATGATCTTAATTCCCCCAGTGAAAAGACACAGACTGGCAAACTTGTTCAAAAGACAAAACCTAACTATACGTTGCCTACAAGAAACATACCTCACCATAAAGAAACACAGACTTATTGTGAAAGATGTAAAATACTCCATGCAAACCAGTGCCCAAAAGCAAATAAGAATAACTTATCCTAATATCAGAAAAAGTGGACTTCAAGCCAAAACTGATGAAAAGCGACAAAAGGTCACTACATACTGGTAGTGGGTCAAATTCAATAGGAAGATATAGATATAGGTAGATAGATAGATAGATAGATAGATAGATAGATAGATAGATAGATAGATGCACTAAATGTCAGCATACTTCATTGCATAAAACAAAAACTTCTTCAATTAAAAGGATTGACAGACATCAATGCAATTATAGTGTGGGAATTTAATAGCACTCACAAATAGGTCAAACAAATGGGATTCAACAAAGAAATATCAGAGTCAAACCATGCTATGGAACAAAAGGACCTAACAGAGAGCTATTGACTGCTTTATCTAAAAGCAGCATAGTACATATTCTTCTCAGCAGCCCATGGTACTTTCTCTAAAATAGAACATCTTAGGTTACAGAGTATATTTACTTATTTATTTTTCCATTAAGTTTACTGGTACATTTAAAGCAAACAATACAGCACATTTATCATTTGGATCTTGTGCCTTTACATGATACATGCACATGATATATCTTGGTCCTTGTTTTTTCCCATACCCCTACCCTCCCTTCACCCCTGCCCTTTACCCTTCCCTATTTACAAAGACTTTGTTTCCATTTTTTCACATATATTTAAATAAATATAAAAGAATGGAAATAACCTCTTGCATCCTATCATATCACAATGGAATAACACTAAATCCACAGTAAAAGAAACCGCACAAAGTACACAAACACATGAAAATTAAATGATACTCTTCCTGAATAACCAATGGGCTACAAAAAAAATCAGGGAAGAAACTGAAAAATTCCTAGACTCAAGTGACATTTGAAGTATACAATACACTGATACCTGTGGAACACAATAAAAGAGGTTTAAGATCGAAGTTTGGCTCTGAGTGCACACATTAGAAAAGTAGAATATTACTGAATAATCTAATGTTGATGCATCTCAAGGGCCTAAAAAAACAAAAGCAATCCAAACTCCAAACCTATTAAAAGAAAGTAACTATAAAGATCAGAGCAGACATCAATAAAGGATGAATGAATCACAAAATAGGTTCTTTCAAAGTATAAGTAAGATTAAAAAAAAAACAAAAAACAAAAAATCTTTAAACAGATTTAGCAATGGAATAAAATATCCATCTCAATGAAATTAGAAGTGAAAAGACAAGCTGGGCGTGGTGCTGTAATCCCAGCATTCCGGAGGCTGAGGCAGGAGGATCAATGTGAGTTCCAGACCAGCCTGGGCTACACAGTGAGTTGCAGTGCAGTCTCAACTACATAGGGAGACTCTGTCTCAAAAATAAAATCAAAAACAAAAACAAACAAAAAGAAGTGAAAAGACAAAATCACAATGGATATTGCTAAAATCCAGAGGATTATAAGAAACTATTTTGGAAATTTACAGTCCAATGAACTGAAGAATCTAGAAGAAATGGATGAATTTCTAGACACATGACTTACCAAAATTGGACGAAGAAGATATAAAAGCCCTGAGTATTCTGATAATAGGCAATGAACTTGAGGCAGTAATAAAACTATATAGTACCTAGGAAAAGCCCAGGACCTGATGTCTTCATTGCTGAAATTTGCCAGAACTTCAGAGAAAAACTAATGCCCATACTTCTCAAACTTGCCCATGAAACTGAAAGAAAAAGAACACTGCCAAATTCATTCCTTGAAGCTAGCATTACCCAATACCAAAACTAAGTGTTAGGGTTTAGATCTAGACCGTCCTCCAAAAGCCTCCTGTGTTCAGAGGTGGGTCTTGCGGGAAGTGACTGGATCAGGGGTTTGCTATAGTCACTGGCACAGGCAAGAACATCCTTAACAACAAAATCCCAATTGCACAAGAAATAATTCCAAGAACCAACATATGGGATTATATCAAATTTAAGTTTCTACACAGCATAAGAAACAATCAGCATGGAGAAGAGACAATCTACAGAATGGGGAAAATTTTTTGCCAGCTACTCTTCAGACAGAGGACTAATATCTACAATACATAAAAGTAACAACTAAAAAATTAGGTGCTCCTCAAAACAGAAGATTCATTCAAAAATAGAAGAAGTACAAATGGCTAATAGATGCATGAAAAATGGCCAGCATCTTTGGCCATTAGGGAAATACAAATCAAAACAATACTGAGATTCCATGTTATCCTAATAAAAATGGTTACCCTCAAGGACTCAAACCAACAAATAAAAGATATGAGCACATGAAATTCTGCACAGACTTCTGATTTACTTGATACCCACTTATCCATGTTTCTGTAATGGTCTCTACCTTCTGTTGTAACCCTCCAGTTTCTGATATCCTGGAACAGATTTCTGTTTTAAGGCCTGGCTAGGCCGTGTCTCTCTGGACTGTAATTTCCGTAGGAATAGTTATTATTTTCCATTTTTTTATCCAAGAGCCAAATTATAAATTTATAATTTATAATTCCACAATGGTACTAAATGGACAATGATCCCTTAGTTTAATATATTTTCTAAGACATTTATTTTCCCTAGTTACTCCAAGAGAAGCTAAAGCTTTTGCAAAATTTTTCCAAAATATCTAATACACATTAAATATATGTAAACTTCACAGAGACGTTACATAACATAACGTTTCTATAACTTTTACCTTCTTTTAAGTTCTCTGGTTCCAAAATTCTCATGACCGACACTTTGCATTCTAGTGTTTTCTAGATTGTGCCATTGTCTCCCTTGTTTGTATTTCATAATCTCATTTTGCCACTCATCCTCAAAGGCATGAGCATCACCTACATTAAACACAAAAATAAAGAGAATATATACTTAGGTATCAACTATCAGTAAGTGCCTTGCTTTCCCTCATACTCCATGCTGGCCTGGTGTTTTCATCGGCTTACCTTCAAGACAGAGAGGTAGGAAGCTGTTTTTTCGGCTAGGATAATATTCCCATTCCTATATTTTGTTCCCCTATTCCTAATGATGATCTGTTTTTCACTCACCTGTCTGGATATCATTTTGTTCTACCCAATGGCCTGGCTGACCCAATTACACTCAATCATGATCTGAATCTGAATCATCTCACAGTGGTGCTCCTGTAGTGGGATGCTCCTTTTTTTTTTTTTTTTTTTTTTTTTTTTTTGAGACAGGGTCTCACTACCTAGTTGAGACTGACCTGGAACTCACTATGTAGTCCAGGCTGGTCTCGAACTCACAGCGATCCTCCTGCCTCAGCCTCCCAAGTGCTGGGATTACAGGCGTGCGCCACCACGCCCAGTTTGGGATGCTCCTTCTGCGGCTAGCATCCCTCTTCACCTCATCATCCTCCTGTTTAACCCTACTGCATAAACTCTATAGTCAATTTCCAAAGACAAGATACCAACTGGGGACTGCCAGTTTATGTTGTCATGGAAGTTAAGTAATCTAACTGCCATAACAGCAATAAACATAGATGATAGCTCCTGTTCTTTCACAGTTCCCTTATCATAATGTGTTCCTGAACTAAAACTTTCTCCAACATGTAACTTGTTGTGAAATAGTCAATGTAGGTCTAGATTATAAAATTACAAAGGATACAATTAAAGAAAGGTCAATATATTGTGGCTTCCATCTTATTGCATAATTTATCAAAGCTACTTCAGTAGAATTCCTTTTACTAAAATAGTGTAGTAATTTAAACCTTTTATTCTGATAAAACATTACTCAAAATAGATGATGAAATAAGATTGAATATGACTAAACTTCAATCATTTTACTTTTAAATGAAAATACAAATAACTGAATATTACCATTAAAATAAAATTAAAATTTGATTTCAATTGTTAATATATCTTAGTATACTTAAAACTATAATGAGAAGGGTTAGAACATTAGAAAGACCTAAAAGCATTGAAGAAGGAATGCAAATCTAGAAAATGAAAGACTTACTTGATAAAATATATATTATTTAGGGTACACCAGGAATCAAAAACTATATAGAAAACCCAAATTTTCAAAATACAAAATAGTTTTAAGTAAACTGTGACCCATTCATGATGTCACGTTTAGGTTATCACTGATAATGTTTGTTTGTTTGTTTGTTTGTTTATTTTTGGTACCGGGGATTGAACTCGGGTCCTTGTGCTTGCAAGGCAGGCCACGGAACCACTGAGCTAAATCTCCGGCCCCCGATAATTTTTTTTTAAAAATGAATATGATGGGTGATTTTGACAATTAGAATGGTGAGCTAAAATAAGCACAATACAGGGCAATGGATTTAGCTCAGTGGTTTTGCCACCTGCCTCACAATCTCAAGGGCCTGAGTTTGATCTCTGGTACTACTACTACTACTACTATTAGTAGTAGTAGTAATAATAATAAGCACAATATAAACAATATATAAACACTAATTTGAAAAAAATTATGTGTTTACACATATATAAAACTATGAAGAAAAAAACACACTAAAGCAATATTCGTTTTTATTTGGAGTTGGCATTACAGATGATTTTTACTTTCTTCAAACTTTTCAAATATACTCCCTTGATAAAAAATATTTAAATACAGATTTTACCTACTGGTAATGTTACTAAGTAAAAATGCAAAAATTCTATTTTCTAAGTACAACACAAGAAAATAAATGATACCCCACATTGTCAAAAAACACTGTAAAAACATCGTTAAATGATTAAATCACAATTTTACTATTGTGGGAGAGCATTCCTCGTACATGTTCTTCATAACCTACATCTTATGAAAACTGGTCAAGTTCCACAAATGTAGCTGAAAGCTTCACTTTATATGGAAGAATACTTTTGTCATAGCTTACTTTCACTCATATTGATGAACTCTTGACTGAACTCTTCGGCTCCAGTCTTCTTGTTCTTTGACTTTTTAGTAACATGAGCGTGGTCATGGATATGATGACCAACAGCCATTTTTTCTAGTCCACAGTCAGAATCTCTCACTGCTTTCCTGGTTTCCTTTATCTGCAAAAATAAAATAAAAATAATATATAAATTGACTTATTTCTAAATTTCACAGAATCTTGTCATTTAAGAAAGTAATCCATAGATCTACTCCTCCAAAAATAATGAATAACTAGCTGGGTGTTATAGCACAGACCTGTAATACTGGAACTCTGAGTGACTGAGGCGGGAGAGGATCACAAGTTCAAATCCCACCCACCTGGCCAACTTGCAATTTAGAGAGACTCTACCTCAAACTAAAAAATGACCTGAAGATATAGCTCAATGTGAAGGCTCTGCATTCTATCCCTCATACTACATTTTTTAAAGAAGAGTAACGATACGCAATGCTATTATTGACTTACAGTAAAACTGTAGTAATAGGTTTCTATTTCCTAAAATGTTTAAAGTAAACATTTCTAGGACAGATATCAAGAATATGATTTAACCTTTTTCCAAATCACAATAACATATTTAAAACGAATTTAATTATATAAAACTCGGTGCCTTTAACACTGTCTTTGACAATGTAATAGATGGAAGTGCATGCTACATTCCTACAAGTAATGCCAACTACTCATCAATCATGTCGATGGGTTTGAATCTCATTGTTCCCACCATGAACTCTATGAAAGCATTATTAGAATTTTTATGATAGGAAAAGATTAATATTTTGAGACATCTTTAACTATATCATTTATATATAAGACTTTGTCACTTTTAGCAAATCAAGATTAAAATATCTAGGATGAATTTGCAGAACTATGGCAAGGGTATTAAGAGTATGTGCTTGTGTATGGGGAATAAACAATTATTTCACATTCCTTAGTCTGAAAAACCTAAAATTTTACTGTAAGTCCTAATAAGGAATTGGAGGAATGGGAATACTCACACCACAATTTGTAGAAGTCAACAGCTCTCATCACTATGGTAACCTGATAATTTCTAGATAAAGACGAATGTGCACATACCCTACACAACCCAGCAATATCATTCTTAGGTCTTATAAGAGACCTGTATAATGATTAATTAGAGCAAAGTTAGATACCCTTCAATATCTATCAACAGAAAAATGGATACAAATTTGTGCTTTATTTATATTTTGAGTAATACATAGAAGTTAAAACAGATAAACCAGTACTGTATGTATCAACTTGAACAAATCTCGGAAGCCTATTACTGAGCCAAGGACACATTCAATAATAATACCATTCGTATAAAGTTCAGAGACCTGAAGAAGTAATCTATTATGTTTTATGATGTGTACATAAATAATAAAATTACAAAAATATGCATAATAATGATAAACTTCAGACACAGGAAAAAGGTTGAGAAACAGAAAAGGGACCTGGAAGGAGTATACTAGAAGCTTTAATTGTGTCAGTAACACTTTTTGCTTAAAAAGAAAACAGAACAAGAGACAACTTGAAGCAAATAGAGAAAAATGTTATGTTTTGACTAAACTGGGGGGCAGAGATGTGGTTATTCATTATATATCCTTTCTGTACAACTTGAAACATTTCATTTAGTTGACTATAGGTAGGATGCTTCATGATTATCATCTTGTCCATATGTGAAGATAAAAATCAATCAAGAGATAATTATATAAAAGAAGTCATCCTCACAGACATGGGGGCGGAAAGGACAAACAAAATACCATATACTAAATACAACTGAACTTTAATGGTTTTCCCAGTGATGAATGCCTTACCTATCACCATGCCCCTGTCCCCATCTTGCCACTCTTTACCAAATCAAATGTAGTAATTAATATGATGTAGGCAATCTATCACCCCACAACTTCGGAAAGCTCTGAGAATGTTTGCAAAATACTTACTCCTGCTGGAGCCCTATGGGTTTCACTTGAGGCCTGGAAAACCTTTGGTGCCTCATCTCCTATTTTGGAGTAAGTCATAACTGAGAAAAAACAAAAGGAATGTCCACTTGGACCCACTGAAAGGTGATCCTACAGGCATAAAGAGATTATGAATTTAGACTCAGGTCAAATCAAAGAATTAATGCAAAAGGGGTCAAATAAGTAACAAAAGTAGCTACCTGTTCTACTAAGGATAGCATACTACCAACACACTTTATCCAACTGCCACCCCCATAGCCTCCTTCACACTTTGGGGGGTTTTGGAGGGGGTACTGGGGATCGAACTCGGGTCCTTGTGCTTGCAAGGCAGGCGCCAGAACCACTGAGGTAAATCCCCAGCCCCTTCCTTCACTTTTGATATAAATTTCCACTCTCTGTAAAGTATAACAAGTGATCTGTTCAGATATCCTTAAGTCTTTGGGTCTTTGTACCTTATATTTAAATAAAAATGCTATGTCCTTAAAACTTGGGATACTTCCATAGTCCGAGGTTGAACCTTATTACAATGTTGCCAATGGTGAGCTGATTAGCTATGCTCCAGGAAGTTTCATTTGAGCACTCTGAAATTATTGATATATCCAAACTGAATGACTAAATTATTTAAATCATTATTTTTTATTTTAATATTATGGGTAAAAATGTATGAGTATTAATGCTAGTTGAAAAGTACTGTATTTGGATTGTATGGATCTAATCTAGTCCCTAAATATCGTTCCTGAAATTTGTTTTCAGAGTTTTAGTAAAATGCAATGTGCTATATATCCTTTTAAGCAGACAGCTTATGAATAATGAAAACATAAAAATTCACATAAAATGTTCATTTACAAGAGCAACTCAGTAGAACAAATGTTTTCAAGGCTGAATTTTAAAAATTGTGAATAGTAACCAGTGTTATTTGTCAAAATTGTAGGCTGTGAAATAAATTTTGTAGGACATTACCAGGATTTGTAAAACATGGAGTAAGATATAAACTATCAGAACACAGTGTAAGTAGTACAGTCAGTTTTTAATGAAACCTTTGATTCATATATAGAGTGGACAACAGTTATGCATAGGTTACTCATGTGAGTTTTTTTGTTGTTGTTATTGTGGAGTACAGTTTGAAAGTCACTACAACTTAGGGTACCAATAACTAAAAACAATATACTCATCACCTTATTTTTACTATTTACAGAGTTGCTTTGTAATTCCTGCAACCCAGAAGTAATCAATGATATGTAGAAGGAAAGCACCTCCATTCCTATGAGCAATCAATTCTTTTACCTCATCTGTTGAGGAAAAATTTGAACCATGTATTTCCATAGAGAAAACTTAATGTAAGGAGCTAGGGTTGGGCAGTAATAAAGCAAAAAAGGAATGCAGCTGTAACACAGAGTGGTAACAACAAGAAGCAAAGTCACCGCTACTTAATCTGAGAAGATGTCCTGGAGGAGGATGGTTATGAGTCTTGAAAGATGATGTAGAAAGGTGGAAAGGAGTAAAAGGGGCAGGTGCACAGCAAAGGGAAAAGAAAACATACTTGAGCAACATAAATGAACCATTTGGTTGAAACAACTTTTCATGTAGGGTATAGATACTTATATTTGTCCTAAAATTGAAATGGCACAAAGCAAATGGGCAGGTGGGATTTCCCAAGCCTAATGGCTAAGACATTTCCCACCCGACACACCTTCATGCAATATGACCTTGACATATCTTTATCAAGAATTTGGATCTATTTCTCCACTCCATTTGAATCTGGCTGGGCCTGGTGACAGCTGTGACCAAGAGACTCACAAAGTCATGCAGGATCAATTCCCTGCACCATAGCCCTTAACTGATCAGGCAGCTTCTGTCTGCTGCACTTTGGATGTCGGTCACCATGTAACAACAGTACTGAGGCACCAGATGTGTGGATCAAGACATCATCCTAGCAGCAGATATTTCCACAGCCACACCTCAGCTATGCCACCTTGTTCAGAGATGAGCCCCCCCCATTTGAGCCCTTCCAAAATTTCTGAAATAGAACACATGTTTTAAGACTATAAATGTTGGGGGTTTTTCCCCAAAGCAGTAATAAACTGAACAATGACCATATGATAGAAATGATAATTAGTTTCTTATACCTGCAATATGTAAGCACTAAGGGTCACAGGAGAAAAAAAAATCTCCCTTTTAAAAAGCAGTAGTTGCCTGAAATAAGTTATCATATCCAAGGTTTTGAAACTTGACAAAGGTGTATTGAGTTAAAATGCCGAAATGGCACAACTCCAAGTTCAAAGTCATAGGAAAAGGCTTCTTTACAAAGGAAAAAAACACTCACAGGGGCACATAGTAACTTTCTTCCAGTTCAGTTTGACTGTCATGTATTGGAAACAACAAGGAAGCCAATGAGAACTGAGCAGGGATCTCACAGTCACAGGCAGGACTAAGGCCATGCTTCCCTGTTTTCAAAAAATTTAAGCAAAAGAGCAGAACTTTTGCACCGTTTGTACCTATCACAGAGAGCAACTGTGCCGGAGGCATCTGCTTGGAAGGCTTTGGCAGCAAGCTGGCCTGAAGTTCTGGAAAATGGCAAGGAGCCCCAGAAGAGGCCATTGCCAAGGAAATGTCCAGCAGAACTGGAAAAAATTCTTCCATTCAAGCCTCAGAGAACCTCCTGGGTATATTGACCCGGAACTTGATAATGATTCAAGATGAATAAGCTGCTTAATTATAAGTATGTGCTGCTTAAATCTTCTGTAAATAGTAGCTCATGAGGAGGCAGCACACATGGTGATTAAAACCACAGTTCTAGAGCCAAGTGACCTAGATCTGCATCCCAGGCCTTGCTAACTTGGGACTTCTGGCCTACTGACTATTTAGCTCTGCTGGCCAATACGGCATCCATGACCATGGGGATGACCATCGAGCACCTGGAATGCGACTGCTATGAATTGTGATGCCCTGTAATTTGAAGTACATACTGGATTTCAAAGACTAAGTTCCACCAAAAATGTGAAATACCTTATTAATATATTTATATTCATTACATTTTAAAGTGATGATTTTAAAATGTTAAGTTAAACAAAATAGACTACAAAATTAATTTCACCCATTTCCTTTTACCTTTGTAATATGGAGAGCATAAAATTTGAAATTTTATACTTTTCACAAGTAATATTTTTGTAAGACGATACTGCTTTAGAAAGATAACAAATTCAGCTCCTAGCATTTTGATACATGTTAAGAAAAGTTGTTCAGCTGAGTGTGGTGGAATTCATCTGTAATTCCAGCAGCCTGGGAAGCTGAGGCAGGAAGAACCAAGATCAAGCCCAGCTTGGGTCACTTGTCAATTTAGAGGAACCTTGTTTCAAAATTTTAAAAGGCTGGGGAATTAGGTCAGTATGAAGACCCTGGATGCAATACCCCATAACACAAAGAAGAGGAACAAGAAGAAGGAAGAGGAGGAGAGGAAAATGTATCCAACTTAAGTACCTAGAATGTTATATATGTAGGAAGTGCTCCATTCCTTCTTTCCGTTCTTCTTTCTTTCTCCAATTAACCCAACGAACATTAATTGAGCAACTATTATGTGCCAAGTACTTTTCTAGGTGCTTAGATTACAGATTTGAGAGACAAAGAAACAAAGCAAAATTACATTAGCCGCTCTCTCAACAGTAAGGGTAATTATCTATTTAAATTCAGTGACTATTTATGTAAGCTAACCTCTCTGTTCAGCAATTCTTATAAAAACAATTCTAAAGTCTGTTGTTATTGGTGCTACTTTGTGCAAATGAATGAAGCTATGCTGTGCTGTTAACCTCTCCTGTGGAGAGCCCAGCTGTTGGAAACCTGAGGTCATAAAATGGTACACCTGGGAACAGCAGGACAGCCAACTGCAGTGAAGACCCTAAGCCCAGACTTTGAAAAACCTAAACTAACAGAGATTGGCAAAATCCAAGAAGAGTTCAGAAAGGAGATGTTAAAAGGCGGAGAGTGGTGGGGAGAAAAAAGGAAGCAAGAGATGAGATTCAAACTGAGGGCTTTCAAGATGCCTAGGGATAAGATGGCAACAAGAAGGAAGCTGCAGTCCACCGAGGCCTTCTATGATTTATAACAGGGTAGCATCCCAGACGTGCTCAGTCTTTCCATGTTAATGCCTCTAGGTCCCATGCATGTGTGTCTGGGATACGGATTTTTCCTGTCAGATGCTGGCTAGTACCTGGAGGGACAGCCCACAGCATGGCTGAGAAGACAAACAGCCATGCTTTACAAAGGTAAATCATGCTGGCACAGTCATCCACTCTCCCTATTGCCAACCCAGACTTCTCCAACTTGCTCCCTTGAGACCCTGTCTAAAGGATTGTAGTCTCCTCCACCCTGACTGGCCTCTTTCCTTTGGTTACTCACATTGCAGCCAGGGCAGCAGAATCTGGGGTGTTACCTTCCCTAGTTAATCTTTTGATCTCTTTCTACTGTTCTCACAATAAAGACTAAAACCCCTTATGGGGTTGCAATTGGGAGACAAGCCCACCTAATAGCTGTCTCCCACTTGCTGTTTATACTCACCCACCCTGACTTTTCAGTTTTGTTTCTCAGCCTCACCTCACTTCCTCCCACCACAGAGCTTTTCCCTTCGGTGCTTCACCTGTCTATCCCTTGCCCTTAGTCATACTTTCCCAGAAAAGCAACCCTCTCCGGCAGGCATGTGACACTATGGCCATCCCCTCCCATCTTCCATCTCAGGGTAATTCACATTCATTGGGGATTATACGAGTAATTTCACTTCTCTTTCTACATTGCAGGCTCTGAAGGTAGAAACTCTGGCCTCTCTGCTTACCATTTATTCACAGCATTTTGCTCACAGTATTTGGTACACAGTACATACTCAGTATTTGTTCATCATGTATTCCACTAACATTTTGTGTGAATGGTAAGTATATACAACCCAATGTACATGACATATGTTGCTTAGAACACAGCATAAAACATAGTAAGTGCTATGTTAGTCATTGTGTTATTAGAAGAGTTGACTATGGATTTTGTTCCATTTAATGAACTTTTAACATCATCCTTGTACCATATGAAATTTGAGCTTTATACACTGTGCCTCCAAATGAATTCCTAGGATGTCTTTCATTTCACTGTCATTAGTATATCAGATAAGTTAGAGTATCTCTGATACCAACATCATATAGCTAGTAAAAATTAGGTATCTCTAGGCACTGGTATTTAGCACAAAACAATATGTAAAGTTAAATACCAGTGATTACTTATATATTATAATTATACTTTAGTAGGATAAATATCAGAAAATTTTGGAGCAGGAGAGATGAAGAAATGGACTAAGAGCTGTTACCTGCAATGTCAACAACTATAATCATCAACTGGATGCTGGACACAAGATAAATGCTTGCATGTAGTATCTAATTTACTCCTATTAGCAAGCAGGCATCACAACCTCATTTTATTTATTTGTTCTCATTGAGTTTATAGGTACTTTTTAGGTATACGGTACAGTTACATTCATGACTGGGATCTTGTACCTTTACATGACAGGTCTTGGTTCTCATTTTTTTCCCCCATACCCCTGCCCTCATTTTATAGATGAGGCTTAAAAAGAAATGAATACTGAATGTAAAAAAAAATAGTGATTTCTATCAGGAAGATATATAAATGACCAATAAGTACATGAAAATATGCCCAACTCCTTAGTTATTAGGGAAATACAAATCACACAAATGAAAGGCCATTTGACATTCATTTGGATTGCTCTAATAAGTTTTAATGGAAAGTGACAAATGTTGGCGAGAATGTGAAAAACATCAGAATCCTCATACCCTGCTATGAGAATGTTAAAATGATCCAGCCACTGTGGACAATAGTGTGTACGTTGCTCAAATGACTAAAGAGAGTTGTCATATGGCCCAATTCTACTCCCAGGTACGTACCCAAGAGCAATGAAAGAATATGTTCACATAAAACTCCTACTGTAATGTCTACAGCAGCATTAATCATAAGGTGGAACAATAACCCAAATGTCCGCCCACTGACGAATAGATAAAGAATTGGTGGCATGTCTTTATGCTTTGATAAGGCTACAACCTAGGTGTACCTTGAAAACATTGTGCTAAATGAACGAAGCCAGATATACCTATATATTCATATCATTTGTCCACAGTAGTGAAATCTATAGAAACAAAAGTAAAGAAAGTGGCTGTGTGCAGCTGCAGAAGATATGGGGAGACAGGGAAATGGGAACTAAGAAGTAAAAAGTTTCTCTTCGAAGTAAGGAATGCTTTTAAATTAATTGTGATAAAGGTTGTACATTTTTATAGTATACCAAAAATCATTGAACAGCACGCTTTAATTACATGTTTATATGACATATAAATTATATCCCAATCTTGTTTGTTTTTTAAAAGATTTTTTAAGTGATAAGACCAAGAAAGCTATAATGCTCTATTACTGGATTGGCTTTTGTTCTGGCTCTAATGGTAAATAGTTTTGTCATATGCTGAATCTTCATACTGGCTGCTCTGTTGACTGTTATTTCAGTGGCACTTTAGTACCTTGAGAAGAAATTTCAACTGTTGTTTGCCAATCTCTTAGGCATTAATAGATTTTGTGTTTTGTTTTAATATTGTCCAATCAGGTTTCTCCACACAGTCCTGATCTGTTGCTGAACTAATATAATGAGCTGTTTAAGAAAACAGATTTCCAAATTAAGTCTAACCTGTAGACAGCAGGTGTTTACACAGAAACCTTTACTTGCAGGGTCCCTTAGAAGGCTCACAGAAAATGCCTGCTGTTTTGGTACTGGGGATACAGATGAATATGACAAGTTTTCTGTAGTTGAGGATGTATGATCAAAGCTCCTTTCCCTACTCAAAGGCAGATGTTCAAGATTAACACCCCATCTGGATGCCAGAATGCTACCTCTCCTATAGGCAGAGGGTATTCCTCAGTGGCCTGTGCTTAAGGCACACTTTTGCAGTTATTTCTGATAGGATGACAAAAGAGCCTCACCTCCATGGTCTCTCCTGAGAGTTTCTCTAATAGGAGAGGTTGCTGTCTGCCTGAGGTCATTAAGTGAAGTGTGGCAGGCAACAGGAAGAAGTGAGTGACCTTGAACTACTTTTTAATTCCTGTTTTAAAATCTGCATCACAACATTTCTGAAGGCTCAGAAAGGAAACTAAGATTCTATCATGTTCATGAATTTTACATTCCTTCAACTAAATTCTCATTATTTCTTATAATGTAGCTGTCATTTATCACTTTTGCTAAGATCAGGCATAGCGTTGGTTTTCTTGGGCCCTCTAAAGAAAATAAATTTATTAAAATAGATTTTGGAACAGTCACCCAATGCTTACATGTGGCCCTTGTGCTAGTAGGACTGAGACACAAAGTAAGAAAAATTCCTCTTCTCAGTGGCCTCATCTTCTCTCCATATGCTGGGTGAACTGACTCTGAAATCGGCCCAGAAACAGTACCCACCCTAGGAGAAGGGAACTTGCTGTGTGAGGTGTCCTAAATGGAGCCAGATGTGCAAGTTATCACTTTTCCTTCTGCTACAGTGAAAAGTGTTTGGTGAAAAATTTAACCTTGCCTTGCCTGACCTTTTCGGTTTGGTTTCTGTGGTGTAATCATTAAGCTTTTACAATGTCATGTGTAATAGGGGTGACTTTGTTCTCCTTGGCCTTAAGCCACACTTAATAGTCTACCAATGTGATTTGAGATAGGAGCTGGCTGCAGTGGACAGTCACAGCATGGGATCGGGACACACCAGGTCGGAACAGTATAATTTAGGGAGGGACCTGGTCTCTGTGGTATAAGTCAGCCTCCAGAAGGGCTGGTTATTAGAGCCTGAGATTGGCCTTGTGAGCAGCCAGACATGTCCACCTGATAGAATACCTATAAAAGCCCTTAACCCTGAGTCTCAAATGACTGCCCTACTCCTTGTACATTGCCCTACTCCGGTCACACATAGATGCCAGAGAATCATATCATCCACACCCTTGTGAGCAGGATGGCCGGGACCTTCATGTGTGGAACTTTTCCTGGACTCTGTGCTATGGACTGATTTCAATCTGTAGCTTTTCCTTATAAGAAGCCATACCCAGAAGTATGGTTTCAGTGAGTTCTGTGAGTTCCTCTAGAAAATTCTCAAACACAAAATGTCTTGGGAATCCTTCTAATTCAAAATTGGTTCAAGAGGTGAGAGTGGTCTTAAGTGGACTGTGCCTCCTCTACCTTTGCAGTTAGCTAATTTATGCAGCAATCAGGCCATAAGCAGTAGGTAGATCTGAATCAGGTAAACTGGACCATAAGTCCTACCTCTCTCAGTGCTGAGTGTCCCCTTTTCTCCCATCCTCTTCTGTCTTCTATCTTAAATTTCTCTTCTTCTAATTTAACTGTTATATTGTACTTCATCACTTACCAAAATCTACTCTAATAAGGACCAGCAGAAAATCTTTTTATATAAAGTTACATAAATCTATATCACCTTGGGGAATACAGATAGGTTGACTAGTCAGGCCAGGTGGTATAAATCAGTTATTCTCATCTCCAGGGATTTCACAGATTTGAATGATAGGCAGTAAATAGCACTAATTTACTTAAGGTTTGAATCATATTTTGTTAGTCTGTAACCTTCAGCAAGTTAGTTAAATTCTCTAAGACTCCATTTCCTCATTTTTATTTTTATGTATGTATGTATGTATGTATGTATTTTTATTTATTTTTTTTTTATTATTATTATTACTTTTTTTACCAGGGATTGAACTCAGGTCCTTGTGCTTGCGAAGCAGGTGGCAGAACCACTGAGCTAAATCCCTGGCCCCATTTCCTCATTTTCAAATGAGAATTAATAGCAGTGTCTACCATCTAGGGTTATTGTCAGAAAGAAGTTACCTGAATGTCTTTAAGTACTAAAATGGTTCCTGATACAAAAGCCACTTCATAAACAGTACCCGTTGCCACTATTTGTAAGTAGAATATTTACTCTTTCTCAAAAGTTGCTCATTCTATCATTCTTGAAACTCCTGAATCAAAATCACCTGATCACCTGGAATCTGGGTTAGGCATGAAACTCAGCAGTAGAGTACACAGTTAACAGTCACGAAGTGGTAGATTTAAACCCCAGCACCAAAATAAATAAATAAATAAATAAAAATAAAAAAGTCATCTGGGCTCTAAGCTCACCAATCTTAGCATCACCAAAAATGGAATAACAAGACATAGTGTATTGCAAGATGCAGTAAGTACATCATTCCACCTGTAAAAATGTTTGTATCAAATTTCTAAAAAATTGAACTTACTCACCTTTGAAACTAACTCCCATGTAGAGTATAGAAGAACAAATGCTACATCAAGGGAAGAAGTCAGCCATATAAAAAGAGAGGGTCTTTTTTTTACAAAGTCCTCCAAGTATGGTTCCTTGCATCTTCAACCCCAGAACTTCAACATCAGCTAGGAACATAGACTCTCAGCCTTACTGCAGATTTAGTGAGTCAGAATCTGTGTTTCAGCAAGATCCATAGGCAAGGAACTCATTATGCAATTAAAGTTACAAAAGGTCCGCTTTCTCTACATATCAATGTCATAAAGACAATGGAGAATTAAGAGGCACAGTATCACAGTATCTATACACAAAGTATGCATAGTTTTCATGTGGGCAGATTTATATAAGCCAACAATAAAAAGACATTTTGTAGACAATCAGGGAAATCAGAATATGGATTGAGTATCAGTATCACAGAATTATTTTGGGGGGTAGGACATGCCATAGTGATTAGGTAAAAATCGAAAAATGCATGCCTCAGATGCACACTTAACTATCTTCTAGTGAAATAACCTGGTATCTGGACTTACTTTAAACTATATAGGGAAGTCTCCCCTGCCTGCACAGCCATCACTCCAGCAAGGAAGGTGAGACCTGGGATGGCCGCTCTGAGAAAACTTCCCAAACAGAGGGGAAAAATTCGACATACAGATAAGTGAGGTATACAGAACTCCAACTAGCCATGATCAAAAAAAAAATCTACACCTAGACATATACTAATCAAGATCCCAGAAACCCAACAGAAAAACAAAATACTACAAGCAGTAAGAGAAAAGAAACAAATCACATGCAAAGGAAAGCCCATCAAAATCACAGCAGACTTTTCAACACAAACCATCAGGTCAAGGAGAGGCTGGAATGAGGTATTGTAAGTCCTAAAAGAAAACAACCTCCACCTAGACTAATGTATCCTGCAAAACTCTCTTTCAAAATGGATGGGGAAATAAGATACTTCCATGACAAAGAACACTTGAGAAACTTCATGAATACCAAACCAGCACTACAAGAAAAATTCTAAACAATATGCTAGAAAAGAACAATGAAAGTCACAACTTCATGAGGCCCCACAGAGCAAATCAAATAGGAAAGGCAAGAAACTAAAAGGAGAGGGGGAACAAGTAAAAAGAGTCAACAAAAGGACAATAACACGACAATAATAAGTCAATACATATCAGTTATAACCATCAATGTCAATGGCCTCAATTCACCAATCAAGAGAAATAGCCTGGCAGAATGGATTAAGAAGCAAAATCCAACAACATGTTGTATACAAGAAACACACCTAGTGCAAAAAGAAGCCCATAGACTGAGAGTGAAAGGATGGAAAACAATTCTCCATGTGACAGGAGCCCAGAAGAAAGCAGGGGTAGCAATCTTAGTCACAGACAAAGTCAATTTCACACTAAAACTGATTAAGAGAGACAAAGGCCACTCCATCCTTGTAAAGGGAACAATTCAAGAGGAAGAGATGACAATCGTAAACATATATACACCAAATATTAATGCCCCCAACTATATAAAATAAGTATTAAGTAATGTGAGAAACCAAATAACATGAACACAATTGGAGTAGGGGATCTAAATACCCTACTACCACAACTAGATCATCTAGGCGAAGAATAAACAACAAAATGCTAAAACTGAACCAAGCTTTTGAACATATGGACTTAATAGATGTCTATAGAGTGTTCCACCCCACAAAATCAGAATATACATTCTTTTTTGCTGCGCATGGGTCATTCTCCAAGATAGACCACATACTAGCTCACAGAACAAGTCTGAATAAATGCAAAGGAATCAAAGTTATTCCCTGTACATTATCAGATCATAGTGCAATCAAGCTGGAGATCAATAGCATAAGAAACTATAGGAACTTCACAAACACATGGAAATTGAACAACACTCTCCTGAACAATCAATGGGTCACAGAGGAAATTAAAGAAGAAATTAGACATTTTTTGCAAATAAATGATAATGCCTATACAACATACAGGAATCCATGGGATACAATGAAAGCAGTTCTACGTGGAAAATTCACAGCACTGAATGCCCACACTAGGAAAACAGAGTGAGCTCAAATAAACAACCTAACGATGAATCTTAAGACTCCTAGAAAAACAAGAGCAAGAAAAACCCAAAGCTCGAACAAGAGGAAATTATAAAGATTAGAGCAGAAATCAATGCAATGGAAACTAAGAAAATGATATAAAAAAATTAATGAATTGAAGAGTTGGTTTTTTGAAAGAATAAATAAAATTGATAAACCCTTAGTTAGCCTTATCAAAAAAAAGGAAAGAAAAGGCTCAGATCCATGCAATTAGGAATGAAAAAGGTAAAATCACAACAGATCCAACAGAAATCCAGAGGATAGTCAATACCTTACTTTGAGAACCTGTACTCTAGTAAAATGGAAAACACAGGAGAAATGGACAGATTTCTAGATACCTATGAATCACCAATGTTGAACGAAGAAGATAAAAACATTTTAAATACCCCAATTACAATCAGTGAAATTGAAAATGTAATTCAAAGTTTACCAACAAAGAAAAGCCCAGGTCCTGATGGATTCACTGCTGAATTTTACAAGACATTTGAGAAGAACTACTGCCACTACTCTTTAAACTTTTCAATGAAATTGAAAAGGAAGCAACACTTCCAAATTCATTCCTGGAAGCAAGTATCACTTTGACTCCCAAACCAGGGAAAGACCCAACTAAAAGACAGAACTAAAAGACAGGCCAATCTCCTAATGAATACAGATGAAAAAATCCTGAATAAGATACTAGCAAACAGAATAAAGAGGATCATCAAGAAGATTATACATCCTGACCAAGTCAGATTTATACCAAGGATGCAAGGATGGTTCAACATATGTAAATCAATAAATGTAATACACTATATTAACAGAGTCAAGGACAAAAACCACATGCTCCTCTCAATAGATGCAGAAAAAGCATTTGACAAAACTCAACACCCATTCGTAATAAAAGCCCTGCAAAAAATTGGGAATATATGGTTGATATCCCAACTTAATAAAGGCTATCTATGAAAAACCAACAACTAACATCATATTGAATGGCCAAAAACTGAAAACCTTCATGTTAAAATCAGGAACAAGACAAGGATGCCCACTATCACCACTCCTCTTCAATATAGTTCTGGAAACATTAGCCACAGCAATTAGACAAGAGAAAGAAATTAAAGCAATAAAGATAGGAAAGGAAGAAGTTAAACTGTCATTATTTGCTGGTGACATGATACTCTACATTGAAGACCCAAAAAATTCCACCAAAGACTTCTAGACTTCACTGACACTTTTAGCAGAGTAGCTGGATACAAGGTCAACATTCAAAAATCAACAGCCTTCTTGTACGCAAAAAAACAGACTCACTGAGAGAGAAATCAGGGAAACACAATTCCTTTCACAATAGCACCCCAAAAGTGAAGTATCTAGGAATCAATCTAACAAAGAAGCAAAAGACCTCTACAATGAAAATGACAGCACTCTGAAAAAAAGAGATTGAAGAGGCTATAAGAAATTGGAAAGATATCCCCTGCTCCTCGGTAGGAAGAATCAACATAGTGAAAATGGCCACAGAACCAAAACTGCTATACAAATTCAATGCAATGCCAAATGAAATTCCAACACTATACTTCAAAGAACTAGAAAGAAAAATCCAAAAATTAATTTGGAACCAGAAGAGATCTAGAATAGTAAAAGCCATCCTAGGCAACAGAGACATGGCAGCCCGTATAACAATTCCCAATTTGAAACTATACTACAAAGCCACTGTGATAAAAACAGCATGGTACTGGCAAAGAAACAGACCTGGGGATCAGTGGAACAGACTGGAAGACACAAAAACAACTCTAGATGTACTCAGCTACCTCATCTTTGACAAAAGAGCTGCCAGTCCCCACTGGAGGAAAGATAGCCTCTCTAATAAATGGTGTTGGAAAAACTGGATCTCCACCTGCCAAAGATCAAATCCAGACCCTTATCTCTCACCATGCACTAAATTAAAATCCAAGTGGACTGAAGATCTAAATATTAAAACAGAAACACTAAAGTTGCTGGAAGATAAGTTAGGCAGAACCCTGGAAGACATTGGCATAGGGAAAGACTTTATGAACAAATCCTCAGTAGCACAGGAACTAACACAAAGAATCAACAACTGGAATCTCATCTTATTAAAAAGCTCTGCCCTGCAAAAGAAACCATCAACAGAACCAAGAGACAGCCTACAATATGGGAAAAAAATGTTTACCAGCTGCTTCTCAAAGCACTTTTATCTAGAATATATAAAGAACTCAACACAATCAGCCCCCACAAATATAAAGACCCAATTGAAAAATGGGCATCTGAAATGAACAGACATTTCTCAGACAAAGAAGTAAAAGCAGCAGGTAAATATATGAAAACACGTTCCACATCACTGGTCACTGGAGAGATGCAGATGAAAACAATACTGAGATTCCACATCACCCCACAAAGAATGGCTGCTATCAAGAAATCAAGCAAGGGCAGGGATGTGGGGAGAAAGGAACCTTTCTCCGTTGTTGGTGGGAGTGCAGACTGGTGCAACCACTACGGAAAACAATGTGGAGATACCTCAAAGAGCTGGGACTAGAGGTTCCATTTGACCCAACATAGCTCTGCTGGGTATCTTTCCAAAAGAATTAAAAGAATCCTATCACAGTGACATATGTGCACCTATGTTTACAGCAGCACAGTTTGTAATAGCTAAAACTTGGAAACAGCCCATTTGCTCATCAGTTGGAAACTGGATAAAGATGTGGTTTTTCTATAAAATGGAACACTACTCAGCCATAAAGAATGAGAAATTAAGAATCACTCATAGGAAAATGGATACATTTTCAGGATATACTCTTAAGTGAAATAAATAAGTCACACAAGTGTAAATACGGAATAGATACTCTGGTGTGAAAAGCTATAATAGTACACAAGTTCTTAATGGGATAATTAACAATGTGAAATAGGAAGAAAAGGGCTAAAGAAGTAGGGAAAATGAGAAGGGTAGGGGAAACGGAATAAGAGAACAGAAAAAAATATGAGAAAATGAAAAAATGGAAATAAAGTGTTTGTAAATGGGACGGGGAGGAGGGAATGAGGGGAGGGCAGGGACAAGGGGAAAAAATGAGAATCAAGACCTGTCATGTAAAGGTACAAGATCCCAGTAATGAATGTAACTGTACTGTATACCTAGGATGTACCAATTAACTCCATAAAAAGAGAAAAAGAAAAAAAAAATTCCTCGATTGTAAAAGTAACAGATCAATGTAGCAAATTAGGAAAATAAAACCCTATCGTTGTAACCCTACCACTCAAAGGAACTACAATTGGGTGTTATTTCTTTCAGTATTTTGTCTACTATATAATGTATAATTGGAATATATGGTATTTCAAATTATAGTAAAAGATGCACTGCCATTAATCTACCTCAAAATACAACCCCCTCACTTCAATCACACATATTACATTGTTCTTGTCACTTTCTGAAGCAGTTCTGGAAGTCTTCTTGCTTGTCTCTAGTTATACAGTCATGGTTGCCTCAATGTCCACAATCAATTCTAAATGATTACCTTTCATGGTCATTTTAACACTGGCAAAGAGTCAGAAGTCACATGGTGCCTGATCCAGTGAATAAGGTGGGTGAGGACAGACCAAATTTTTATGAGCCTGTCTTTCCACCGGCACTCAGCAGCAGCATTCACTGAAGTTTTGATCGTACCTCATAACGATATCAAAGAGGACTCTAGAATCGCTTCACAAAGAATATTGTGCTCAAAGTAAGGGAGTGTGTTCTGAGGAAGATTAGCAGCAATTTGTCTTTTACTGTAATAATCTTTTGTTTACAGGCAACCCACTTTTGAGATCCCCTTCTGTCTCTTAGAAGCGATCTCTCAATAAATTCTTCTTACTCTTAAAAAAATAATAATCTGTCTAAACACTCACTGTATATTCTGATCACACCTCATACACAAGGAATTGAGTTTCAGATATATACATGCCTATGTATTTTTTGAATAACTTTGTTAGAGACTGTATTTCATCTTTATCTTTTGCTGACCTAATATATGGTATAATAACTATATGTGACATTAAAAATTCTTCTAAAACATGATTTTGATGACTTACTACATGGATGTGTAGGAATATATTTAATCATTTCCCTACTCTGGGATATTTATTAACATAATAAATAAAAAACTGCCATAAAAACTACCTCACCTTCTAAACAAAGGGAAAATATCTGTGAGAATGGAAGGGTCAGTCAGTCCAGCACAGGAACTCAGGGCAAAGGCCTTCCCTACAACAAATTAAAAAGCTCTCTGTCTCAGAAGGCAATTTAAGCCCAATTCATTTTCATTCTTACATTTTAAGTATCGATACTCATCTTCTTAAACTTTAGGAAACATGATTTTTTTTCACAATAGTTCCAAACTTAATCATTTGGTCTTGAAATTTAAGAAAAAGATTACTTTCTTAAAAATCCAAACCCAATAATTTAAAATAAAACACTAATATTTATGATTTTCAAAAAATGACAATTTTTTTCTTAATACTTAGTACGAGCAAGCTTCATTTCTTCCCTTTGTCTTATAGAGTAATTTAGGTTTCCACCTAAAAAACAAACACAGTCTTTTCATTGTAACATCAAGAAAAATTTAGCCAGGCACAAACATTTGCATAGATGTATCTTTTTTAAGTACTAGAAAGGCTATGAAAGATGAGAAAAAAATACAATTCTTACATAATATAAATAATCACTCAATTTAATTCTTTAAGTTTGGAATTATATATTGCTTCAAGTTTCATTAACCAGAATATTGTACAGTAGACCCCTGAAATTTATAGGGGTTATGTTCCTAGAGCACCTGCATACTGTAAAAACTTTGAATTTCAGATATGGCCAGACAAATGCCTAAAAATGTCCATTTTTACAGTTTAAACCCTACAAATGCTATGTCTCCCACACAGTTATGTGATTTAATTTAATAAAATACTGTATTAATAAAGCCTTAGAAGGTACAGAGTGTTTCGGCAGGATCTCAGGAGTTTAGGAAATCTGGAGACAGCCTCACAAGGTATAGCAACCTCTTATGATGCCGGGAATGCTGGCGCACTTGATCAAGATGGGTTACAAGGCAGCAAAAAGCAGCAAAGAGAACTAAATAATGCCCTCAGGCTGGCTATTTGAAAACCACCCACCAAAAAGCAATTGAGGAAGGTACTGATGGTTTCCAGGAAACTGCAGGACTTCAATGAGCAATTATTAGGGTCTAAGGAAAAATCCTCAAATGACTGAGGCCATAAACTTTCACCCACAACTCTGGGAGGTGGGGTGGGTATACTGCATTAACATTCAATAACAGTGAAAATTAAGAGAAATTTAAGGAAAAAGCCTAAAATTTAATCACCATGTAGCTCATCTTCAGCTAAGTTATACAGTATCCTCTAACAGCAAGATGTTAGAAAAAATAATAAAGGCAATCTCAAAATCTTAACAAAGAACAACAGATTAATGCATATACTAGTATTAGTTTAAAAAATTTGTAATTTCTAATTCTAAACCAGATATTTTCAACCTTAAAATACAAACTGCAAATATACATCTGCCAGCCTATTTTTTTCAAAATAAAGAATAAGAGCTGGGCATGATGGCCTATGATTGTAATTCCAGCAATCTGGGAGGCTGAGGCAAGAGTATCTCAAGTTGAAGCCTAGTCCAGGCAACTAAACACGACCTTATCTCAAAATAAAAAATAAAAAAAGACTTGAGGATGTAATCCAGTGGAAAGTCTCTGGGTTCAATCCCCAGTGCTCCACTCACCAAAAACAGTGTACATTTTAAGTTATTTTTAGGTTATTTTTTTAAATGCTGTATTTCCTTATGCTAATATAGTAATAAAATCTAAAATTTTATATTACAAACCTCAAACTGACTTGGCCAGAACACAAAAAGTAATTCACTGATAAAAGTGCCACTAGGAATTAAAAAAAAAAAAAAGAGCTTTTTAAAAATATATATTTCTTCTCAATTACTCCTGTTATCATAATTACAAAGTGAAGTTTAGACAAAAAACAAATCTTTATTAACTGGCAATTATAGATAATACTATTCACATTATTTTATTTCCAAAAGCACTAGAATTAAGTTAGGCCCTTTTCTCCATGGGAAATGGCTACCACCGCAGGGTCAGAAACACAGGCTGAGACTCCTACAGGCTACAGCTCAAGGGAGCCCACTTGCCCACAGGCATCCCCACCTCTAGCGCTCCCTAAGTGCTGGTCCTTCCGAGCACTTTCCCAAACTCCTGCTGACTACCTGACTGAAGTTTATTATTCTATAAAATTCTAAACAGTAGTCCTGGGAGACTACTGAGAAACCAGGGAACGGCAGTACTTCCTGTCAGCTGATTACTTTTGATCATCTTAGGGATTTTTCTGGTATCAACAGTAATGATTACATAATAACAAAAGACCAGACCTAAACAGTAGTCCTCTGGGGATTTTATTTCTAAAAGTACCATGTCCACTGTACAAATGAATACCCAGACATTAAAACATAGTTATTAGACTCTCATCACACCACAGGCAGTAAAGATCTCCAGTGTCAGTGCTTGGCTTTTTCCCTTACCAAGTGAGGCACACTGTTTAATTTACTTTAAGTTAATCTGGCATAAAGTTTTTGTTTGTTTGTTTCTTTCTTTCTTGGTTTCTTTGTACCAGGGATGGAACTCGGGACCTTGCCCTTGCAAGAGGCAGGCAGTAGCACCACTGAGCTAAAGCCCTGTCCCACAAAAAGTATTTTTAAATGGCATAGTGTTTTGTTTGACAGAAATGTATGCTAAACTATGGACTGAAATTAATCTTCATGTTGCATGTTGCACCAAAAAAAAGACAAAAACATATTGAGGATATACTCCTAAGTGAAATAAATAAGTCACACATGTGTAAATACCGAATAATTTCACTGGTGTGAAAAACTATAATGGTACATAAGATCCTAATGATATAATTGACAATGTGAAATAGGAAGAAAAGGGCTAAAGGAGTAGGGGAAATGGAAAGGGTAGGGGAAAGGTAATAAGGGAACAGAAAAAAAAAGTGAGAAAATGAAAAAAAGGAAATAAAGTATTTGTAATTAGAGAAGGGAGGAGGGGGCAAAGGGAGAGCAGGAACAAGGGGAAAAATGAGAACCAAGACCTGTCATGTAAAGGTACAAGATCCCAATGATGAATGGAACTGTACTGCATACCTAAAATGTACCAGTAAACTCAATGAGGGAAAAAAAAAAAAAGACAAAGACATTTCATGACTTAATGTTCTGAATTCTTAAATGACTCCCATTTAATAACAAATGAATTGGGCCAGGGATTTAGCTCAGTGGCATCGCGCCTGCCTCACAAGTGCAAGGTACTGAGTGCAATCCCCCATGCCAAAAAAATGACTTATTTTCTAAACTTGATGGCTTATTTCTAAAATTAAGAAATATTAAAATGAATTCAGAGGTATTCATCATAAGCAATGATCTGCAAATACCACACTTCAAGTATACACAGTCTTCTTACAAATGCAAACAAAACTTCTAAAAAATTATTGCTGTAATTTATTTTAAAAATACCGATTTATCTTTTAGTTCGACAATTTCCTAGTACCTCCTATTTTTAACCAAAGCACAGCTAAAAATTAAGTAGCAGACTACAAATAAAAGCAATGAATAAACCATAGTCACACCTAAATCACACCGACCTCTACACGTGCACACTAAGGACATACTCAGGACCCTCCAAATTGTTTCACTTTAAAGAGGAAATTTTCTTAAAAGCATAAATACTCAACACAGAGCATAAGATGATCCTACGGCTGCTTTTGCAAATATAAATCTCCTGAAAAAAAAATGTTCGAATCTTCGGTGAGCTGACCATAAAGACACCAGCTGTAAAAGTCTGACACACAGACTAAGAATTAGGCAAATCTAAGTAATGATGCCTCAGTGACGTGTCTTGGAGAAAAGGGGAGGACAATGACAATTCGAACCTAATCGTACACATCAAGCTATGTTAAAAGAAGCTAAATGTTGCTTCATGGCATACTCACCAGAAACACAGGAAATGAAAGAAACTTCTAAAACAAATATCCCCGAGTATCCAATATCATGCCAGCAATAATAGAAATGATTGCTAACCCAAGATTCTGAATGGACTGCATGCTGCAATTTAAAAAGTACAAAAGCACATTTCATTTTCAAAAGTCCTCACATAGAAATTAACACATCACTACACATCTTAGTATATTTACTAGCGTCAAGATGTTTTAATCAGAGATAGCTTGAGACGGGTTTTATTTCCTATCTTATGACTATTTCTGCTCCTAGACTGTCTGCTCAAAGGTAAGGGAGCTTGCCTTCTATGTGAAATCAGCACTCAGTACCTAATCCTGCTGAATGAAAGAAAGACTATGTGGATATCACCCTCAGGTGCAGCTGCCTTTCAGAGTCAGGGAGGGACTCAATTTCTCACCAGGAAGTCCTCGGACACATGGGTAGGGAACAGTAACATCAGCAATTACCTCTTAAGAGATTAGCCTAATCTAGCTCTCTTGGGAGGCCTAGAGCTGCTGTTGTCACTGTGGCACACTGAAGAGATTAACTTTTCAAGATATCGCCAGGTTCGTAGCTGTCCCAGAAACCTGAAGACAGATAGCTAGTTTCAGGAGACTGGAAAATATTTATGATCCACCACATAAATACTATACTTACAAGCCATATGCAGTTCCCAGTTGATGTTCAGGAACTAAAAATGCCACCATTGGCCACAAGGCACAGGCAAGCAATGAACAGGAAGAGTCCCAGGAGACACTACAGAGAGCAAGCCGGAAAGGTCAAAGTTTTATATTAGCCAAAAGGTGATTTTAATCACTAATCAATGAAGATTAATAAAATGAATGCAATTAACTAAAATATAAAAATGTAGGCAAATTTTATTAGGATTAGATTGAAACTCACATTCAAAATATACAACAACAAAAAAAAGTCTTGGCCTCTGTATTAAGACTACCCTTCTCAGTAGGGGAAAGGTAATAACGGTAAAGAAACAAACGTGAGAAAATGACAAGGTGGAAATAAAGTGTTTGTAAATGGGGAGGGGAGGAGGGGGTGAAGGGAGGGCAGGGATGAGGGGAAAAAATGAGAACCAAGACCTGTCACATAAAGGTACATGAGCCCAATAACGAATGCAACTGCACTGTATACCTCAAATGTACCAATAAACTCAATTTAAAAAAAAAAAAGACTACCCTTCTCATGACAAGGTGCACACTGTCTTAACCACTTTATTTGTCATCCTGTATCACATCACATGCATATTATAACAAATTGAGGCCCCGAAAGCAAAGACCACACAAGAAAAAGTTAATTTGCAAAAAGTTCTCATGAATGGTTTGAGAAAGCCAATTTTCCATCATTATTATTTGCCGGGGCAGGGGGTGGGGATCAAACTCAGTTCCTTGTGCTTGCAAAGCAGGCGGCGGAACCACTGAGTCAAATCCCCGGCCGCTTCCATTATTTATTAGGGATAATAAATTAAACAATCAAGGAAACACACCAGTAGTCTATTCTCTTGCTTCTAGGTCATCAACTCAACTGAAAGGCAGAGCAGAGCACCCACTACCACCACTATCAGTTGTCAAACAACATCTAACGGTGGCATTTTTTCATTTAAAAAAACACTTTGATGATTTAAGTCGGAGTAAGCCTCACTGACAGCTATCACATAAGCAAATATTAAAAGAATGTCTGTGCCCAACACTGGCAAGGAAAACAGACTCATCTGTGTGTTACTGGTGAAGTTATGTAGGAAGTTACTGGAAAAACTTCACGATGTTAACTGCATAAAGCCTGTGCTACAGCACTTCTACTCTAGAACCAGGACTGTTCCTCTAAGAGTAATTCTCCAGAAAGTCTCACCAAGTGCATAAACAGTTATGTTCAAAATGTTCTTTTATTAATAGGCAAAGAATGCAGCACTTCAGCTTATGGTCTTAAAGATGACGTTCTGAAGAATAAGAAGAGACTTGGTGAATTTATTATCAATTTTTTTTTAGCTACTCAGACTGAAAGACAAGCAAATGCATATTGGGCCAATCGATTTTCTGCCACTTTTGATGGAAGGACTTTTCAATGAACTTCAGAAAAATAAAAAGAATTAGCATCCTGGCTTTCATAAGGCTACTTTATTTCAAATTCTACTTCAGCACTGAGGCTGCCCTAAAATAAGGCCAATGAAATTAAAGAAATTTTATGGATTAATAATTTATAGTAATTTTTTTTGCTGAAATTGAAATCAAGTCACTCTTTCCCCGCTGTCAAAGCACTGCCACCTGAATTTAATGACCACACATCCTGACAGCAGACTTGACAGAGTCCTTACTGAAGCCCTGACCCCTCAACAGGTGTCACGACAGACATCACCATTGCAATCCAAGGGCTCCACATTGTGAATGCCAGCATCATGCGGGACATGAGAGTGGTGGTTACTGCACATAGAACCCAGATGATGCTCTTCCCTGTTTTGTCCACCAAGAGCCCAAAAACTGGGGACATAGGAGCTGATAGGACATATACAACACTGCCCAGAAAATATGTATGAAAGCTAATAAAATGCAAGGCAAACAGAAATAAATATCAAGCAAGTTCCTAAAAACATTAAGCAAAGCAAGCCCTAACGTAAACATTCTTCTAAATGATAATCAGAAAATAAAATATAAAAAGTAGCCCAAGACTTCTTGTTTTCCATTAATAAAAACATGGACACTCAAGAGTCAAGTACCGATACTGTACAGTCCTGGTCTCACACTGAATACTGGGCTCACACACATCTGTCTTTCTGCCTCTTACAACATTTGCTTATAAAGACTCATAATAAATAAAAAGAAAAGTGAATACATTAGAAAAAATACTGTTTTTAGAAAAAAAATGCCAACTAAAAATGAATAAAAGTAACCAGAGTTACATAAACTTTTTTTGATGCTATTTTCCCACCTTATTTGATATTCAAGCAATCTACTAAAGCATAATAATTTATATAAATATTTCACTGACTCAAACATAATGCCTATTCCTCCCTTTTACATAGAAACAGTACCCACAATTTCTCAGAAAACCAAACTTACTACTGCAAGGAATTAAGACTGCTTTTTTTGTGAAAGCAATACTACAAAGGCTCTTTGCTAAGTAATAAATAGAATTCTTGTCCCAAATTACATAAAATGACAGCATAAATTTAAAGATTATACATTTACATCTCCACAAATGCACTTGCACTCACACACTACTATTTAAGCCACTGCTAAAGAAAAAAAAGAGAGAGAAGTAGAAGAAAAAGCAAAGAATTTGCTTTGAGCCTGAACTTAAGGTTGGAAGGATTGCAGCTCCAGTTTTCAAATGGAGATGCAACTAGTCACAGTGCACCAACATGTGGTTTCCATTTGCAGTAAGAAGCCTCCTCACCAAAGAATACAGAGGAAATAAAAAGAATACTAGTCCAGAATCTACTGTTGAATCAAAAATTCTTATGAATTATTTCTTCAAAAAATAGAAGTATCAAAGCAATAGTAAAACTTAGGCTAAAAAAAAAATCCACTATATACCAGAATATAAAATAATTCCTAGGTAAATATAAACTATAACCAGACAAGAAAGATTTACTGCTTTAAAAAAAAAAAAAACTGTCTAGGGCTGGGGATTTAGCTCAGTGGTTCCAGCACATGCCTCACAAGCACAAGGACCCAAATTCGACCCCTGGTACCAAAAAAACCAAAACTGCCATTTACATGATTGAGTGCTCATTATCATTTAGTCAAGAAAAGTGGAATGCTAGAAAATACTTACTTCCCAAGTCCAAGAAAGGGAACACCACAACATAATAGCCAACACAAGTGATAAATAATCAGCCAGAGGGGTAAGGGGAAGTACTTTATATCCGTCAATTTCATGACTTCACCTTAGAGAAGAAAAGGAAGACACTATCAGCATAATTTCACCTATGTAAGGAGCTTCACCCATACTCAAGATTTTGTTTTTCTTTTTTTTTTTTTTGATACCGGGGATCGAGCTCAGGTCCTTGTGCTTGCAAGGCAGGCGGCAGAGCCACTGAGCTAAATCCCCAGTCCAAGATTTTCCTAATCATGTGATTAGCCGTTACTATTCAGTTTTTATAAATACTACTCTAGAGAACTACATACATATCATCTCTGGGATAAATTAAAAAACATGTCTAAGAAAAATCAGAAGCTAAGTGGGACTGAACATCCCACTCCCTTTGGGAAACCATAATTATTTTGTAAATATAAAAAGTACAAGAAAATATAAATTCTGTCCAAAAAGTTTACAGGGAAAAATGTACCCATACACTTAAACAAGTGGAAAGAAATGTGAAAGTGTATTTAGCCCCACCATGTTACAAAACTGTATTAGGAACTTGCTATAAATTCTCTTTAAAAGGCCATAGTTACTCAAAATCCCACTCCTCTTTCATTTAGACTTACCTGTTTTTCCTTGTTCTTTATGAAGAATTCTCTCCGCTCTCTGATCCAAGTAAGCAAGAGCCAAGGCACAGATTAGTGAAAGAACACAGGTTATGCCCCCTAAACAAAAAAGGAGATTTTTAAAAACAAAACCAGACTAGAGGTTCCTGAAAACATATTATAGAAACAGCAGAGACACAGCAACTGAAAGGAAGGCACCCTAAAGATGTGAGCAAGGAAATCCAACAGTTACCAACCGAGACAGAGAAGAGTAACAGCACAGGGCAAATTCTCAACAAACAGCTCCTATTATTGCACTATTTCCCAGTACAAAGTTGGAGATGAAAAGGACTATAACCAACTAGTTTTGTAAAGCACAACAGAGTAGGGAAACCTGATCGATCACTCACTCGTTAGGAAATCAGTTTTCATTTGATGGATGCCAGGAAAAAATTTAAACACAGTCTGATGCTGCAACCACCCTATCACCCTTCTTGAGTCTGTAATCTACGCTCTAGAGCCCCAAGGCCACACCCTCCCAAAGCACAGCTCTCCCCAGCTCTCCTCCTTATGAGGTCAGCATCTCTCACCAATGTGCATCTCAGCTCATCAAAGCCATCAAAATAGTGAATAAAGTTCACACTTCTGGAGAAGAAATATAGAAAACTTAGTAAAATATACAAATGTCTTTATCTTCAATTGTCTAACATATTATGGTCCAGTGGAACTGAAGTCAGAACATATTGGTTTGACTGCTGAAACAAACAAGCTCAATGATCTTGGACACAGAGCATAACCTCTCCGGGGTTCAATCCCCCTGTGTAAAATGACAGGCTTTGACTTGTGATGGCAAGGAGCTTTTCTGGCTCTACAAATCTTTAAATTCTAAAATTCTCCTCTGTGAGAGAAATTAGATGGAATTTTGAAGGGTATTTGAAAATAAAATTTTAATGAAGGCAGTGGAATTGAGAAAGAGGGTTTGGAAAAGGGACTTGGGATATCTTTGCCTGTTGGACTGATCACCTCTCTGCTGTCCTCTCTCTATCTGGCAGCATATGCCAAAAAATTAAGAGAGATCCATCTCTGCAGGTCCCAAGTAAGAAGCCACACACACATTACAGAGCTTGGGTAGACAAATCCACTGCTGCAGAAAGGCATGAGAGCTAAATCCAGAGAACTTCACATGCTACTCAATGACCCACCCAGCCAGTGCCACCGAGCCTTGCTGTAGAGAACTTAGAGACATGAGGGATTAACCCAACATTGGTCAAAGGCCCAAAATTTTCCAGAAAAGAAAACTGAGACACAGGTTCTTGTCCAAGGTGACAGAACTGGTTTGAGGCAGCACTAGAACCCAAGATTCCTGACTCCCAAATCAGGCGATTCTCAACCATCTTATGTCACATCTGACTTCCACGCAATCTGAGCTCACTACCAACTGACTTTGTTGGAGGAAACAAAGAGGGGGAAAAGTTCTTCCTGCTGTGATAGACTATTGAAACCTTACAGGAATAAATTCCTACTTGCTCTGAGTTTTACACACTTTACTTCATTGACTATGTAAGACACAGATGATAACACTGAAGTGACAAGGAAGAACAGTATCCTCCATTTTAAGAAAGTGGAAGTTAAAATACCAACAAATACATGAATAATAATTTCTCGATTAAACGCCCAGTAGTGGGGCAAAACCATAACCACAGTGCTCTGACACCAACTCCTGGGTTCTCTCCTCTCTCCCCACAGTATCTCCAAGACAAGATTTCAGAAGAGACAAGATCTGGGACATGAGGTTTCACTCACCAATCAACAGTGTAGCCCCAAGGGTTGTGGGACCAGCAGAAGCCAAAGAAGCTTCACTCTTGGAATACAGCCACCCCATGAAGTTCATGTTTACTGTACTTCCCTAGTAATGAAAAAAATCAACAATTTTCAATTATTCATAGCTGTGTCTTGTTAAAAAAATGATTTATGATACCTTAGAGAAATAAGTGTAATTAGGATCCAGACTACACAGGGGGTAATTTTTTTTAAAGGTATATGGAAAAATCTGACATACTAAGAAAAAGCCATACATAAGATTAATATAACAAAAAATATCAACTAAATAGAAAACGCTATCCAAAAAAACAAACCAAACAAAGCAAAAATGAAACACAAGTTATAAAATTCAGAGTTCCTAAGATGAAAATATACCAGTAGTTTAGAAAAAGCACAGCTTTTCCTGGTACTGAGGTCTGAATTAATGAAAAAAAATCTTCCTTTGAATATCTTTACATAAACAGTGAAAAGCACAGTGGATACTACCCTCATACACTCAGCAATTGTTGTACCACTTGCCAGTCACTATGACAGGTGTTGAGAATATAATAAAAAACAGAAGTGAAAAAACACCTAAGTTTTGTAAAGCTTTCCATATTTTAATAAAACAAATAGGCAACACATTAAAAAGTGACAAAATGCATCCAAAAATAAGGAAAAACATAAATCAAGGTAGAATATAAAACTGGGCAAGAAGGCCTCACTGAGAACGCGAATTCGGAGTAAAACTTAAAGGAAGAGAGCTGGAAGGATGCCTGAGGATGAGAGGCCGGCAGGAGAGCAGCCCACACACAGGCGGAGGAGGGCAGAGACTCGGACTGGTACATGAAGAGCGGGAAAGAGATGAGGTCCCCAGAGACCGGTCGGGAGAAGAGCTGTGGGGAACAATAAGGACTTCAGCCTTTGCTTCTGTGTGAGGATTTGGGAAGAGTGGCACAGCCCAACCACACTTTGAAAGGCTTGGTACAGCTTCTGTATTAAACAGGGACCGAACACAGGGGCAGAGGAGAAGCAAGGGCACCATCAGGGCTCTGCAGCAAGAACCCAGCAGAGAGACGACGGGTCTGGTAGACCCGGGGAGTCAGCAGCAGACATGGTTAAATATGGTCAGGTATGGACATATTCTAACAGTACAGCTAACAGGACCTGCTAGTGGAAGATATGCAGGTCAGATGGGGAAGAAAGTGGAACTCGGGACCACACCAAGGTCTTTGCCTGAACAATAGCAAGAAAAAAAAGCTATCATTAACCGAGGATAAGAAAACTACAGCAGACACTGGCTTAGGGACAGTGAGAAGAATATGCAGAGCCGGATGTGAGATATGTTTGGCTTTCTATGCCTATGAGTCAGACAAGTAGAAATGTCATGTAGGTGGCTGCCTATATGGGTGTGGAATGAAGGGAAAGGCCCAGACAAGTGACACAGATTCAGGAGCAAGGCAATGTTCTTTAAACTTCAAAACCACACAAGATCACCAAAGCAGTGAGTACAAAAAGAAAAAATGATATCCAGAGACCATGTCTTGGGGCATGATCCTTTACTTACAGGTTGAGAAGAATGAGTTGCAGTCACCAAGAGGTAGAGAACAGGTGGAGAGAAAGGTCAGAAGAAGACTGTAAGACTCTGTCCTGAAACTCAAGAAACCAAGCAAGAGGAAATGTGAGGTGTACTCAATGCTGACACTTACTGTCTGCTGCTAGGAAGACTGATACATAATCCCAACCTTAACAATATTCTCACAGCTATGGATATTTTTTACAAAATGGTAGCAAATGACATTACTCATCTAAGAAATAAGGTGAATAAAGACCTGCTGGAAACTTTCTTTGCTATCACTGAAAATATAAGCTCCTCAAAAACAGTGATGCTGCCTTAATAATCTTTTAAATCTCGGCCGGGGATTTAGCTCAGTGGTTCTGCTGCCTGCCTCGCAAGCACAAGGACCCAAGTTCAATCCCAAGTACCAAAATAATAATAATAAAGAAGAAAAGAAGAAGAAGAAGAAGAAGAAGAAGAAAGAAGAAGAAGAAGAAGAAGAAGAAGAAGAAGAAGAATCTTTTAAATCTTAAATATCTAACATGACCTGGCTTAGCAAGTACTTTGTTAGTACTTGCTTATAAAAATAATAAGTTTAAAATTAACAAACTGTGAAAGAAAATCAAAAGCATACTAGACCTCCAACCCCAGGTAAGACATGAATAAAAAGAAAAGTGAGAAGTGCACTGTCCAATGGTGGTGTTATAATAACAGTTCAAGCATCTCAACTCAAACAAGCTCACAGCTCAGGCAACAGGAAAACCAAGGGAAGATAAATCCCAAACACCTCTGTGATCATTCTACTGGTGCTCAGGAAACAAGAGAAACACATAAGGATGGAGGTTCAACAAGCAAGTATTTCTCAAGTACTTATGGAATATTTGCTAAGCCGGCTTCTGTAACAGAATGGCTCTCAAACTTTTAGATCACATAACTCTTTCATTTCATGTCATCTTACCCAGACCCTGAACACACCACATCTAAAGGTGCCCTGGCTGAAGCAGAGGGAGTGCATGAGATCAGCTCGCTCCCCTTCCTCAAGTCTCCGGGCCACCTCCACAGCTCTCAACCTCCATCCAGAACCCTCAACAATTCCCTTCTAGAAAGTTAGAGCTCCTCAGAATGCAGCTCATTAAGAACTTGACGAGCACTAGTAATCACAATGGAGTAACTGAGCATGAGGCTGGATCAGCTAATCTTATTTTCTTCTTTCAGAAGTCATCAGTCAACTAAATCCACAAACTCCACAAAAACCTGACTTGCATAAGACACACAGGAAGCATCTCAGAATATCTTTGTAGAGGGCCAGGGATTTAGCTCAGTGGTTCCGCCATCTGCCTCACAAGTGCAAGGACCCAAGTTTGATTCCCAGTATCCCCCCAAAAAAGGCATGGGAATTTAGCTCGGGAGGCTGAGGCAGGAGGATCGCTGTGAATTCAAGAGCAGCCTGGGATACATAGTGAGTTCCAGGACAGTCTCAACTACATAGTGAGACTCTATACTAGTTCAAAGAATTACAAATTAAAATACCTTTTACATGTTTCCTTTTAAATTGATAAAATGACTTTTTAAAAAAGTAGTAACAGCTGTAGTACCAAAGCTACAATAAAAAAGATGCTTTCGTAAACCATGAATAGGGCTGGGAATATGTTTCAACAGCCCTCAGAAACTCTGGCCCAATAATAATCGGAAGGCTGGGAATATGTCAACAGCCCTCAGAAACTCTGGCCCAATAATAATCGGAGATATGGGTAAGTTTTATAGCAACAATGTCAAGCTATACCACTATTGAAAAGTTAACACCTACATGTACAAACCATAGAAATGCTCACCTGTGAAATGCTACGTTAAGAAAATTTTAGGGTCCAGGGATTTAGCTTAGTGGTTCCACTGCCTGCTTTGTGAGCATGAGGACCTGAATTCAATCCCCAGTACCAAAAAAAAAATTTTTTTTATACTGGATTTGTTTTTCCCTAGGAGTATGTTATGTCTTCATGCCATTATTAGTCTCAAAAAGCTTGATATTTTTTTAAAGGCAAAGGTTATTTGTTTTAATTCTCTTTTATAGGATTTTATGCAGAAAAGACCAAATGGGACAGGCAAAATACCTTACAGGGTGCATTCATAAAAATGTAATGTTGTCCCCTGGGTATCCTCTAGAAGCCAAACCTAAAACCCGTGGACATCTCTGGGCTCCAAACACCAGGAGCACTGACTAACTGAGGTAAGTCCAGAAGGGCATGAGCAAAGTGGTTAGGGAGCCAGAATGCATGCTATATGTCTTAGACAACCACAGGCAATGAACTTCTGATCAAGAGCTAAAGAACTGTCATCAAACAAGCAGTGTGCTACTGTTGCAGAGGAGAGGAAGGAAAAGTTAAATACAAGAGGCTAAGTGGGGGAACAATCAGCAAATCTACTTGCGAAGGAGGTTGCACCTCTACATCAGATTGAAGTCCATAAAGTTTATTGAAGTACATGGCTGCCTCATCAGAGTGAGCGTCTCGTCACAGGAAATGTTCAAGCAGAACATGGATGGCCATGGGAGGGGGCTTCATAGAAAGCACACCAAAAACAGGTAGGAAACTGACAACCCAAGCTCAGATTCGTTGAACTGATACATTTTAACTCTGCTATTCTAGACTACTTACTAAAATAAGGAAACACCTTACTTAAAATTAAGCAGACAATATATTCTAGAGAAATATATAAGAATCACATAAGTAATTTATCATAAGTGTGCCCAAGGTACACAGTTCTACCTGTGGCTTCCTATTTGGCCCCAGTAGCCTCATCACCATACTTACAATTCTAGCCATGCTGAGCTGGATTTCAAACACCAGGTTTAATTCTTCGCCTTTAAACCAACTCACAGCATATGTATTCTGGGCAACTGCTAAGGACTCTCCACCAATTCTAAAAACAGTAAAAGAAAGAAAAGTCACAGCTTTTAAAGAAATACCAATTAGTTAGCAATTATTTTTGGTGGGGTACCAGGGATCGAACTTGGGCTCTTGTGCTTGCAAGGGAGGCAGCGGAACCACTGAGCCAAACCCCCTGCCCAGAAATTTTTGACATTCCCCCTACCAAGAGGTATGGATGCTCTGTGAATCTAGGGTTTTGTGCTACTCCAACTAGCAGAAGCATATACAATAGTCTTATGGTGGAAGTGACACTGTGTGGTCCCAACATTGGGCCATTAAAGATGGCATCTGTTTTTCCACACCAACACTCATGCTTGCAGCCCTAAGCCACCTTGTAAAGCCAACTATCCCCATGCTATGAGAAACCAAGCCATACAAGAGGCCGCATCTGAGTGCTCTAGTCAGCAGGACTAATCTTCCAAGAATCCCAGCCCAAGTGATAAACATCTAGGTCAACCAACTTCCAGATGATTCCAGACCCCAGCCTTCCATGAATCTTCCCTGCTATGCCCCAGACATCAGGGCACAGATCAGCCGTGCATACTGACCACATACAAATTTCTGACCCACAAAGCCCACAGGCATAATGAAATGACTGTTTTACATTGAAAAGTATTAAGAGTAATTTTATATACTGCTATAACCTCGGTAGGCAATAAAAGGAGTCTGGGTTATTTTACTACCATTCAGCCTATAGAAAACATTGATGAGTGGGGAGCCCACACTCTGTAAAAACATAAAAATTCACACTTCTGAGGCCAATACCCAAAGCTTTCCATCACTCAACCCTAAATTCATTTTCCACATTTAACATTTTGCTACCTCCCAGGTTTTACTTTTCCTCAGATAAGCTTCCACTTGGGGCCTGTATGTAGTTAGGAGCTTAATCTTCTCCACATATCCTAAAATTCAGATGTCTTCACCACTCTGTCCTAGTTCAAAATTATTTTCCTTATTAATCCAAATCCCACTTCATCCATGAGGTCATTTCTAACCACATTTCAGTCTCTGATCCCTTTCATGCTTTGATATGCATTTTGCTTCCTTCTTCCTTGCTTGTCATGCATGGCAGTCAAGTGCTCTACCACCAAGCTACATTCCTTGCCCCTTTGGACTTTAATTTGAAACAGAGTTCAGCTAAATTGCCTAAGGCCATCTTTGAACTGTGACCCCCTGCCTCAGCCTCTTACATAGCTGGGATTACAGGCATGAGATATCATGCCTCGTAAGGAATATTTTTAAATTAAGGACAAAAGAAGTTTCTGTCAAGAATCTCCCTCAGGGAAGAAAGCCTAAGGCTGGACTTCAAACAGAGAGGTCAGCATATAGAATCTGTGCTCCTTTCCTTCAACTCTTCATCAGAGAGCAAAAGTGATCACCTATGGGAAAGACAATGAATGGTTTCTTTTGTTTTGTTTTGGTACTGGGGATTGAACTCAGGTCCTTGTTCTTTCAAGGAAGGCCACCGAACAGCTGAGCTAAATCCCCAGCCCAATTAATGGTTTTTAAA
>NW_022900949.1:58226074-58258880 GCF_012274545.1 Fukomys damarensis
CTTATAGTCAACAAATCCAGAGTCACATGATTTTGTAACATCATCTTTTTTATTTGGGACATTTTATCTATGCAACATCAGAGATTGATGCATGACATTTAGGTTCTGTGCCATGTGTTGGGCTAGAGCTTTAATTTGGAGGGCTAGGTCTGCAGTTCTGTCCTGTCATAGGTTAAAACCATCAGAGCTCTTGTTTGACGCAGTGCCATCTGTGAGCAATTATGGGGTGTGTCTATCACAATGGACCCCACAATATCTTTAATACAGTGAAAGCCCCAGGTGTATTGCCCCATCCAGTATGCAGGGAGGTATGCCAATCTTCAGTGTCATAGACACATAAGGCATCCATCATAGGCCAATCAGTGGGCACTGTATTTATGAGCTATGGCCATCTCATCAGGGATTTGTGTTATTTATCTGTAACATATTGTTATACAAGTATAGGGGTATCTATCTCATTGTGTGATTTCCCATTGATCCATTGACCCTGTTCAATACATAGTGTGGCAATATTCAGTAATATTTGATTTTCCATCATCTACCCCCAATCATTGTGTATCATAGATTCTAGTCATTGTGGGGTAGATGTATTTTTCCAGATCAGTGCCTCAACAGTCTGGCATCACTGATCCTAGGTGAGTTTTGTGCTTTCTAGTCTGTGCAGAGATGCCAGCACAATTATTTTATGGAAGGTCTTTGGTCACATCTGTTGGGAGTTCAATATACACCCAAAAGTTCAATTGTTGGTGCACAGGTGCAAATGTGTGTGGCCAGATGATGTTCTTAGCTTGACTCATCCTGGTTGGAAGGATGGAGTAGAAAGAGAAACCATTACAGGTTTCTCTCATCCTTCAGGGAAGATGCAGGCCACACGTTCATTCTGCGATGGGATGTTGGCTGGGATCATTTTACCTCCCAGTTTAAAATACCAGATCTGTGTCCCCATTGCCACTGGGGACAAATGGGTTGAAGCCCAGTCTATCATCCCCTAGAGGAATAGGAGGCCAACCAGCCATAATTAATATATATATAGTTTGTTTTTTAGGATGGTGGCCCCAGCATTGGGTCAGGAGTATACCAAGGCCTTCAGGGGCCATGTTGAAATCTGACTGTACCTCTATAGAGTAGCACAGTCCTTCCCTTCAGGGCTCCAAGAAGAACCTCCAATTTCAAGTGGGGGATCTGTAGGCTCTGGTGTAGGGAGGATCAAAGCCCCTTTTGTTATCCTAGGACCTTGTTTTGTCAGTCAAATGTGTACACCAGTCAGCTGGCTGTGCTTTCAGAAGGCAATCTAACAGGCTGCTATCTGTACATCCTGGGGGCTGGTCACTGGGCAATTAAAGACCCTGTGGTAAGGCCTGCACCCATCCATTAAACTTTAGAGCCAAATAGGCCAGTTTAGTTTTTAAGAGCCCATTATACTTCTTAATTATATCAGTAGCTTGTGGCCAGTAAGGCCCATGATAAGTGCCAGGTAATGTTATTGTTTTTGGCCCACTGTTGTATCTAAACCCCTGTTAAGTGGCTTTTTTGGTCAGACACTATTTTTAGTGGCATCCCATACATTTTAGTCAACCATTATGTCATAATGGTATGGACCTGGTCAATAAGGTGCATTGGGATTGGCAAAGCCGATAACCATGGCAGTATCTACAGCAATTAGAGCATATTTATGTCCTTGTGAGAGTGGCAGGGGATGGGCTGCCAATTGCATGGGCACCATCCTTTTTTAAGGGGCCAGCTGAGTGTAGAGGGAATGCTTCTTTAGTCATTTTTATATTTGTGGGAGTTATATTTAAATGCTATTACTGTGTTACAGCTTGTATGATATGGGACCCTACGCTCCCCAATTTTTTGAGCCAAGGCCCCATTGTTGAGGGTGGCCCTTGAAGGGCTGTTATCCTTGTTAAGGAGTGTGTTAAATGATTTTGCTGGTGAAAGGAAAGGCCTATGTTTTGAAACATGGAAAACCACGTTATAGTCTGGCCACATTTTCATACATGTTGCCATAACTTAGTGTTCCATAGGGTTGAATGTCCTGTCAGTCAGTCTTGGGCTGCTCAGGTTGTTAACGAGAGCATCAGCCCTTGGAATATTGTCCAACTGTCTGTGTAAATATGTAGAGGTTTGTCTTCATGTATGATATGTAGCCATATTGTATCTTTGTCCATTGGCTTGACTTGTCCCAACCTCAAATTAGAGTGTTTCTGTACTGGGCTGAACAGTGACCATCATTTTATTATGGGGCAGTGTTATGACTAGAGACATCGGTATATGAGGCCTCAGGGGTCTTTTCTATTCTTTTACATATGGATAAGGGGTTATGACCGATAACTCATAATCTTATGATTTTTTAATCCATGTATGTGACACATTGTATCATGGCTGTCAGTTTGCCTACTAGTGGTCTGGCCAAGAAAGAGGCTCTCTGTTGTACATGTCTCCCATTGTGCCAGGGTGGGTACCTTGGCCACTCCACTTCTGGGATGAGACATCTCTGTGTCGACCAAGCCTTCTATTGGGTACTGAGTTTGTATTTCCAGTCTGTTGTCTTGTGACCTTTTTACAGGCATTCTCAACTAGGAAATACCTATTTTTAGCTCCTTTTTATAATTGTGACGAAAAGCCAACAGCACATTTTCACTTTCCTTGCTTTTGTCATAAACCCCAGTCAAATCTAATCTTATCTATGTTCACCATTAGAATGGAAGGCAGGGTAGGGTCAATGACATGAAGGGCCTATACTTGAGTGATTCGGTTTTGAGTCCTGGAATGCAGTTTTCCCTGTCAGTCCAGTCCCATGTTGTTATGATATAGAGGGCGCAAAAAAGATGAATTATTATACTAGGGATTACTTTTGTCTTACCTGACCAGACAACACGCAAGAATTTGACAGATAAACCAAAGCCCTGCCTGGACCTTATCTTTGTTGATGGCTCACCCCCATGCTAGCAAAGCTTTTTTTAGACTGTGTGCAGCAGCTTCCAAATCTGTAAGACAATCAGAAGGTTACATGGCATCATACATATAATGGAACAAAGATACAGTGTGGCTTGGTCCATGTGGCCATATCTTGGGCTACCAGGACATGGCGCAAAGTAGGACTATATAAATACCCTTGTGGCAACATTTGAAAAATCCATTGTTTGTATCCCCATGCGAAGGTAAACTGGTTTTGACTCTCAGACCTCTCAGAGGTGTTAGTGCTGGAAAATGTGTTGGTCAGGTGCATTACATAGTGATATTGATTCAATGTCAGGGTGAGCCAGTTTGTCAAGTCAGCAATATTGAGTATTGCTGTAATGGAAGTTACTTTGTTCAGTTTTTGGTAGTCTATAGTTATTTTTTAAGTCCCATCACGCTTTTGTACAGGGCAAACAGGGCAAGTCAAAGGACTTTGTGTGTGTGTGTGTGTGTGTGTGTGTGTGTGTGTGTGTGTGTGTGTGTCTAAGCCAGCTGCTATAAGATTTGTCCAGATCTGGTGTTAGCTTACTTTCAAGGGACCAAGCATCTGTTCTTTTACCTTAGAGCCATAACAGCCACACAGGCAGTGTCTCATTCCCACAGCTCTATAGCTGTGTAGGTCATATATGTTGTGTGGGGTAGACCTAGGTAGGCCCCCCTGGTCCCCCTTCTTGGGTCAAGGGCTTATGTTTAGTTTTGGATAGCAAGTCATGTTTGGAACATCAGGGGTTCTCCTGGTGTGTGGGATTTCTGCTGCAATTAGAGGTAGTATTTCCAACTTTTTTAGTTTGGCTTTTGCAGCTGTCACACATTTAAAAAAAAAAAAATTTTTTTTTTTTTTGGTTCATTGTTGTTGATTTACCTGTTGGACAAAGTCTTTTGTCTCCTGTCTCATACAGCAGGAGACTAAAAAACAACCAAGTCATCTTCCCCACTGTGTGGGGGAGAGGAATTTGTCTCCAGTGTTTCCAAGGCCTGTAAAACATCTCTGGGTGTCAGGCAGACCACATCTATTTTCAGATTTCCGAGCTGTTAATAAAGGTGCTACGAGCAGCCACAGTGAGGCCAGGGGATGTACTGTAGTAACTTCCCGGGGATCCTCTTCACTGTCACTGCTTCCACAAATGCCGTGGTAGGGACACTCACCTGAACTTCCTGCTGACTATGCCAAATGTTTAGACAAGTGGGCTGAAGGGAGGCCCAGTTAGGTGAGGTTCCCAAAGAAAAGAATATGCATGAAGCAGACATTACAAAGCAAGAACCACACATTAATTTTCAGCACAGAACTTACAGTAGTTCTTTATCAGCTTACTGAGACACTGTAAGACAAAACACTCTGGGCAAGGCTATATGATGCTTGCATGGTTGTGTATACTGATTTATTATTTAACAAAGCCCCATTGTGTGCCTGCACTAAATGACGGGATTGTGTCCTCAGGTGCCCTCAGATGCCTGGGCTTTGACACATCTCACAGTAGTAGCCCATACAAGTACTTAAATAACTCAACAATTCCACCTTGGAAAACTGCAGTACTCTCATATAAATATGACCAGGCAACCATTTCAAAGATACAAAACAGGGGAAGGGTGTTTTCATGCTTTTTAAAATCTTAACATATAGATAAGCACAGACTACAATTGAGAACATGCTGTGGCCATGTTCACATTTGTTATGGTATTAGTTATTTTTCTCTCCTTGCTGAGACAAAATACCCAATACCCAAAGTTAAGGAAGAAAGGTTTATTTATTTAGCTTACAGTTCATAGACATTTCAGTCCATAATTGGCTGGCTCCAAAGCAGAGTGGCAATAGTTCATGGTGGTAGAAGACTGCAAAAGCCACAAGAGAACTTAATGGTATCTTCCTGTTTCTTTTATTGTATTCAGAATTCTTAGGGTGGTACTCACACCCTTAATCCTAGTGCTCTAGGGCCTAGCATTACAGCATGAATCACAGTCTAGATTCAGCCACCTCCAAAACAGCCCCAAGACCACATGAAGCTTTTGGGGGGAGGCACCATCTAAACACAAGTCATAACATAGGTTATATCTAGATATACCTGAAAACTTCATAGCTGACTTGCTATTAAGTGGTAGGGTCTGGTCACAAGAGGTTTTCGGTTTGACTTGAAAGGGTCTTTTGTCTTCCTGGTTCCTCCCCTGGCTTTGCTTCCCCACCACCATGCCTCAAGAGCAGTGTCCCTTCTGCTATGCACCTCTGCCATGCCATAGTGCCTTAGACCAAGCAGACTCTAGACTGAAACCTCTACAAACTGTCGGAATGAACCTTCTAGTTGTGGGTGTTGTGTATCGTGTCCCAGCAATATGAAAGTAACTAAAATACCTTTGAAAAACTAAAACAAGCATAACCACTAATCTACCACATCAAGGGTAGCATACTCCTTTTAGATCCACAACCTTAACTGAAATATGCAGACAGAAAGAAGCCACTATAGAAAGTTCTCTTAAAAAAAGAAAATGTTCCACTCAGTATTGGCTCACTCTCTTCATTTATTGATACATAGAATTACTGACGCAGCAATTAATTTGGCATGTTTAGTAAACCTGATCTTATAGAAAAAGGATATTTCCTTTTCAGAATACTTTAAAATCTAAGCCAAAGATCTTCTTTCATAATGTAGAAGGCATTCTTCATTCAAATCTGATTAATAGTAAAACATGCTTTATTAAAAATAAAAATGTAGGCCTGCTGTGCCACCAGCCCCAACGAGGAAGGTAGCCGCACAGGCACCCTTGAAACACCCCAACACACCACGCACCCCGTTCTCAGACCTCCTAATTGGGCCAGTCCTTGGACCCACTCTGCAGAGGCATAGGTGGTCATAAAGGGTATTTTTCTGAGTTCCCAACTTTGAACATCTTTAAAGAAAGGGCGGGGGAAACCTGTAATAGAACAGTATGGAGTTCAACCCAGCAGGTTGGGGAACTCAATTTAGGCCTTGTGGCCTGAGGTCAGTCTGAGTCGTGCGGATCTGCCATTGGCTAGCTGAGATTAGGGGACTTGGTTCTGCACATGGCATATTATGACAGCAAAGACATAGTCTGAAAGAGGCCATTTAAATTTTTTTTTCTTTCATTTCACCCTGCAATTTCTCTTTTTTCTGTCCTCTTTCTCCAACTCAGTCTCTTGCTCCACCATATCATCCCTCATCTCCCTTTCTATTCCTGCTCCAACCCCAACTCAGACTTCTTCTATTATTTTTTTCTTTATGTTCTTTTCTTCTGTCATTTTACCTCACTCATGGGTCAATAGTTCCAAGGGAAAGCGAGCCCCTGTTACTGTTAAGGGGATATATTCTTGTCCTTACTCTTGCACTCTATCCCTTTTGAAGTCAATAGTTTTGTAAAGATTGTATGGTCATTCTACCTCCTCTGGCTTCACTTGAAACCTCCTCCAATACTTCACTTATCTACTCCTCTTGTCCTAACTCTGTCTTGGCCCCCATGCTAAATGGTAAAGATGCTATATTGAAAAGTGTATCCACTGCAAACATATTTTGGGCTGCTTCTTGATTTTAATTTAATTCACATGGTTTAAAGGTGATACATTAATGACTACCACAAGTGGTCAAATGGCAAGTTGTGCTTGATCCTACTGGGCTGCTGAATGTATCAATTGGGATAAAGGATTGTGATTGATTTAATGAGTTGTTTTCTCCGATATTATGAAAATGAGGATGTCTATGAGGCACTAGAGACTCAAAAGCTAAAGCACAACTATATCAGAAAGATTTAATAACCCAGAAATTAAACCAAGGACAACCCAAAAACAAAAATAAAAATGAGAAAACACTTAAGCAAGACACAAAGACAGACTTCCACTTCACCAACGGCAAACAGTAGTACAAATGAGGTTGAAAAGTCTGATAGTGAACCAGCAGGACACCCTGAACCCATAGCACAGGAAGTAACAAAACAGATTAATCAAGCTCTAGAAAAATTCACAACAAAAATAATTTCCCAGATAGCCATAGAGATGGTGAGCAAAATGGAAGTCATGATTTGAGACTCTAGAACAGAAACTGAGAAAAAAATAGATGAGCTCAGGACCAGAATAGAAGCCATGAAAGCCCAGAATAAGAAAGAAATGGAAACAATGAAAGCTCAACAGAGGAAAGAAATGGAATCCACAAAACAGATTCAAACAGATATCCAGGAGATTAAAAACTCTATTGAAAGTGTACGCAACAGACTAAAAGATTGCGAAGATAGAATTTCAGATATAGAAGACAGGATTGCAGTCAGTGACCGTGAAAAGAGAGGTCTCTTAAAAACAGTAAGAGATCATGAGAAATCGAAACAACAACTCCTAGATGATGGAAAGAATAACATAAGACTGAAAGGAATCCATGAAGTAGCAGGAGAAAATGCAAATGACTTTAAAAAGCTGTTCACAAAATTAATGACAAAAAACTTCCCAAACAGAAGGGAAGAATTAGTCATACAGATAAGTAAGGCATATAGAACTCCAACTAGCCATGATAAAAAAAAATCTACACCTAGACATATAATAATCAAGATCCCAGAAATCCAACAGAAGAACAAAATACTATAAGCAGTAAGAGAAAAGAAACAAATCACATGCAAAGGAAAGACCATCAGAATCACAGCAGACTTTTCAACACAAACCCTCAGGTCAAGGAAAGCCTGGAGTGAGGTATTTCAAGTCCTAAAAGAAAACAACCTCCAACCGTGACTGACGTAACCTGCAAAACTCTCTTTCAAAATGGATGGGAAAATAAGATACTTCCATGACAAAGAGCACCTGAGAAACTTCATGAACACCAAACCAGCACTACAAGGAATTCTAAACAATATCCTAGAAAAGGGCAATGAAGGTCACAACACCATAAGGCTCAACAGACCAAATCAAATAGGCAAGGCAAGATACTAAGAGGGGGGAAAAAGTAAAAAGAGTCAACAACAGGACAATAACATGACAATCATAAGTCAGAACATATCAGTTATAACCATCAATGTCAATGGCCTCAACTTACCAATCAAGAGAAATAGACTGGCACAATGGATTAAGAAGCAAAATCTAACAATATGTTGTATACAAGAAACACACCTAGTACAAAAAGAAGTTCATAGAGTGAAAGTGAAAGGATGGAAAACAATTCTCCATGCAACAGGAGCCCAGAAAAAAGCAGGGGTAGCAATGTTATTTGCAAAGTAAATTTCAAACCAAAACTGATTAAGAGAGACAAAGAAGGCCACTACATCCTTGTAAAAGGAATAATTCAAGAGGAAGAGATGACAATCATAAACATATATGCACCAAATATTAATGCCCCCAACTCTATAAAACAAATACTAAGTAACATGAAAAACCAAGTAAGCACTAATACAATTGTAGTGGGGGATTTAAATATCCCATTATCACAAATAGATAGATCATCTAGGCAGAAAATCAACAATGAAATACTAGAACTGAACCAAGCTTTGAAACGCATGGACTTAATAGACGTCTATAGAGTATTCCACCCCACGAAATCAGCTGCACATGGGTCATTCTCCAAGATAGACCACATACTAGCTCACAAAACAGGTCTGAATAAATGCAAAAGAACTGAAGTTATCCCCTGTATATTATAAGATCATAGTGCAATCAAACTGGAGATCAATAGCACAAGAAACTGTAGAAACTTCACAAACACACTGAAATTGAACAACACTCTCCTGAACAATCAATAGATCACAGAGGAAATTAAAGAAGAAATTAGACAGTTTTTACAAATAAATGAAAATGCCAATACAACATACAGGAATCTATGGGACACAATGAAAGCATTTCTACGTGCAAAATTCATAGCACTGAATGCCCACACTAGGAAAACAGAGCGAGCTCAAATAAACAGCCTAATGATGAAACTAAGACTCCTAGAAAAACAAAAGCAACAAAAAACCAAAGCTCGAACAAGAGAGGAAATTATAAAGATTAGAGCAGAAATCAATGCAGTGGAAACAAAGAAAACAATACAAAAAATAAATGAAACGAAGAGTCAGTTTTTTCAAAGAATAAATCAACAAACCCTTAGCTAATCTTATCAAAAAAAGGAAAGAAAAGGTTCAGATCCATGCAATCAGAAATGAAAAAGGTGAAGTCCCAACAGATCCAAAAGAAATCCAGAGGATCATTAATACCTATTTTGAGAACCTATACTCTAATAAATGGGAAAACACAGAAGGGACAGATTTTTAGATACTTATGAATTACCAAAGCTGAACAAAGAAGATAAAAACATTTTAAAAACCCCTATTACAGTCAGTGAAATTGAAAATATAATTAAAAATTTACCAACAAAGAGAAGCCCAGGTCCTGATGGATTCACTGCTGAATTTTACAAGACATTTAAGGAAGAATTACTGCCTTTACTCTCCAAACTTTTCAATGAAATTGAAAGGGAAGCTATACTTCCAAATTCATTCCCGGAAGCAAGTATCACTTTGATTCCCAAACCAGGGAAAGACCCAACTAAAAAAGAGAATTACAGGCCAATCTCCTTAATGAATATAGATGCAAAAATCCTTAATAAGATACTAGCAAACAGAACACAGAGGATGATCAAGAAGATCATACATCCGGACCAAGTCGGATTTATTCCAGGGATGCAAGTATGGTTCAACATACGTAAGTCAATAAATGTAATACACTATATTAACAGAGTAAAGGACAAAAACCACATGATCCTCTTGATAGATGTAGAAAAAGCATTTGACAAAATTCAACAACTATTCATGATAAAAACCCTGCAAAAAATTGGAATAGATGGTTTCTATCTCAACTTAATAAAGGCTATCTATGAAAAACCAACAGCTAACATCATATTAAATGGCTAAAAACCAAAGTTTCATGTTAAAATCAGGAACAAGATAAGGATGCGCACTATCACCACTTCTCTTCAATATAGTTTTGGAAACATTAGCCACAGAAATTAGAAAAGAGAAAAAAACTAAAGCAATAAAGATAGGAAAGAAGTTAAACTGTCATTATTTGCTGACAACATGATACTCTACATTGAAGACCCAAAAAACTTTATCAAAAGACTTCTAGACTTAATCGACAGATTCAGTAGAGTAGCTGGATACAAGGTGAACACCCAAAAATCAATAGCCTTCTTGTACACAAATAATAGACTCACTGAGCTAAAAATCAGGGAAACAATTCCCTTCACAATAGCATCCAAAAAAATGAAGTATCTAGGAATCAAACTAACCAAAGAAGCAAAAGATCTCTACACTGAAAACTATAGCACTCTGAAAAAAGATATCAAAGAGGATATAAAAAAATGGAAAGATATCCCCTGCTCCTGGGTAGGAAGAATCAACATAGTGAAAATGGCCATACTACCAAAACTGCTATACATATTCAATGCAATGCCAACTGAAATTCCAACACTATATTTCACAGAACTAGAAAAAAAGAATCCAAAACTTCATTTGGAACCGTAAGAGACCTAGAACAGCAAAAGCCATTCTAGGCAACAGACACATGGCAGTGGGTATAACAACTCCCAATGTGAAACTATACTACAAAGCCACTGTGATAAAAACAGCATGGTACTGACAAAGGAACAGACCTGAGGATCAGTGGAACAGATTGGAAGATACAAAAACAATGTCAGATGTACTCAGCTACCTCATTTTTGACAAAGGAGCTGACGATGCTCAGTGGAGGAAAGATAGCCTCTTCAATAAATGGTGTTGTAAAAGCTGGATTTCAACCTGCCAAAGATCAAAATTGGACCCTTATCTTTCACCATACACTAAATTAAAATCCAAGTGGATTAAATATCTAAATATTAAAACAGAAACACTAAACTTACTGGAAGATAAGTTAGGCAGCACTCTGGAAGACATTGGCATAGGAAAAGATTTTATGAACAAATCCTCAGTAGCGTGAGAACTAGCAGAAAGAATCAACAAGTGGGATCTCATCTTATTAAAAAGCTTCTGCACTGCAAAAGAAACCATCAACAGAACTAAGAGACAACCTACAATGTGTGAAAAACTTTTTACCAACTGCTCCTCAGACAAAGGACTATTATCTAGAATATATAAAGAACTCAAAACAATCATCCTCCCCAAATATAAAGACCCAATTCAGGGCCGGCCATTTAGCTCAGTGGTTCAGTGCCCTGCCTTGCAAGCACAAGGACCCGAGTTCAATCCCCAGTACCAAAAAAAAAAAAGATCCAATTCAAAAATGGGCATCTGAAATGAACAGACATTTCTCAGACAAAGAAGTAAAAGCAGCAAGTAAATATATGAAAAAATGTTCCACATCACTGGTCATTTGAGAGATGCAGATGAAAACAACACTGAAGTTCCACCTCACCCCACAAAGAATGGCTGCTATCAAGAAATCAACCAATAACAAATGTTGGCGGGGTTGTGGGGAGAAAGGAACCCTTTTCTATTGTTGGTGGGAGTACAGACTGGTGAAACCACGATGGTAATCAATATGGATATACCTCAAAGAGCTGGGACTAGAGGTTCCATTCGACCCAGCCATCCCTCTGCTGGATATCTTTCCAAAAGAACTAAAAGAATCATATCACAGTGATGTATAGGCACCCATGTTTACAGCAGCACAGTTTGTAATAGCTAAAACTTGGAAACAGCCCATTTGCCCATCAGTTGGAAACTGGATAAAGATGTGGTTTTTCTATAAAATGGAATATTACTCAGCCATAAAGAATGAGAAATTACATTCATTCATAGGAAAATGGATACATATTGAGGATATACTCCTAAGTGAAATACATAAGTCACACATGTGTAAATACTGAATAGTTTCTCTGGTGTGAATAAACTGTAATAGTGCATAAGATCCTAATGAGATAACTGACATTGTGAAATGGGAAGAAAAGGTCTAAAGGTGTAGGGAAGGTGGGATGGGTAGGGGAATGGTAATTAGGGAAAAGTAAAAATGTGAGAAAATGAAAAGATGGAAATAAAGTGGTTGTAAAGGGGGAGGAAAGGAGAGGTGAAGGGAGGGCAAGGACAAGGGAAAAAATGAGAACCAAGACCTGTCATGTAGAGGTACAAGATCCTAACAATGAATGTAACTGTAATGTATCCCTAAAATGTACCAATAAACTCAATTAAAAAAATAAAAATAAAAAAAATTTTTAAAAATGTACTTCATTTTTATTATTTTGTCATCTACATACTAGAATCTTCAAGTTGCAAACCAGGCTACTGCTTAAACTGCTGGTGCTGGCAAAGATAATAAAAAATTAAATTGCTATCTGAAGTAACTAGTCCACAAAAGGGAGGTAAGAGGGAGAGAGGGAGGACAGGAAACTTTTGAAATGTTAAATTTTATGAAGAAACAAAAGATGAACTTCCTTCTTCACTGTCCAGTGATAAATTGAACCATAATTTTCCTACTCAGGACATAAAAGTGAATCAAAGTGCATAACAAATTCATATTAAAAATGATTCATTATATGCTCTTTCCATAAAACAACAAAAAGAATGTAAAAGATTATTTTATTTTTGAATATTTAGGTAACACAAAATTAATCTCCATTTTTGAGCTTTTTTATCTAGAGTTAGATATGTAAAAATATGGGGCCTTAAATAAAATCAAAGTGATAAAACTACATGCATGAAATGGCCTAACCACTGGCAGTAAATTCTGCCTAATCTTTTATTATCTATAAAGTTCCAAAACCATCAAACCCTTCAGTGCTTTGAGCAATCAAAATAATCATATTCATTCAGGTTTTAAAATAAATTTCTCCACTTAAAATATGAAGGGTAGATGGAATATACAAAGGTTATTCTGTCCAACTTCCTGCATACATGGATGTGCAAAGGCTACACATGATCTCATTATGTCATCATAGCTGCACCACCTTCTTGATCAGTGGCATCTTGGGAAATATGAAGGTCTTCAAGCATCTCAGCCAGACTAATTCGAGGTGCTCCTTCATCATCTGTGTCACTTTCTACAGGGATAGTTGAATCTAAGAAAAAAATAGGATTTCAAATAAATACAATATGAAAATATACAAAAACCTGCCTCCACCATTATTAGCATCATTTATGAAGTCTGACTATAGTAGTTTAAAAAATAATCAAGAAAAAGTTGTTTATGAAAATCAAAGTTTAAGATACCATAATATTCTCACTGATAATACAGTGGCCCCTTTACTTATGAACTCAATTTGTTCCCAAGGGCTGGCTGTAACTCAGGTTGGTCAACTGAAGCTTCAAGCTTTATACACAAACTTTTTCAAAGTCTCTCTCCTGTACACAGGCAGATCTCAGTATCTTTAGAGAGACATTGGCCCAAGATTTCTCAATTTAACCCCACATAAGGAAAGGATGTTGTAATATTCCACGCAGAACTATTTAAGGGTTAAACCTGTACCTGAGACCATCTGGAAGCATTCAGATTGTAACTCAAAACTTTGTTTGTAAAACTAAAATTCCAGTCATAACTGAAGTTAATATGTCAGGCTGTAACTCAAGGGTCCTTATGTATATACAACATATGACTTAATACACTCCCACAACACCAACCTCTGTAAATGTTGATGTTTTTTCTAATTGCCTCATCTTCTTCAAGATCTTCAAGAAAATCTTGGTATTGCCTGTAGGATACAGAAACATTTAAATATTTCATCTCCACCAAGAAAGTGTGAAGTTTCATTTTTGCTCCATTTTTGTTCCGTTTTTGCTCCAAATATTACACTCTTAAAAAGGTGGAATATGGATGTTAATTAAATATTGACAAACTGGAAAAGAAATCTTTTCTATCACAATTACATTATAAAAAAACAGCCGGCTATCATGTTAAATATAAAAGAAAACACTTCCCACCAACTCTACCCCCAAAACATCTTTATAGTCAAGTTGAAATAGACTTTTGAGTCTATAAATGAAATAGCCAAATATATACTTATAATATCAAATGAATTTAACATGTTATATATTTGACCATTTTAAAAACGTAATACTGCTGTTTTAAATACTATTTCCTAGATTCACATTTCATGAAACGATATTACAAACTTCAGTTTTTAGACAATGTTTTCACCATCATTAATACTTTTTGAATCAGCCAATAAACTTTTTGCAGAACACATTATCTTCATTTTTGCTAAAGCTGTTTGAGAAATAACGTATTTGACATCAATGAGCTACTTTCTTTTAATCTTAAATCACTATTTTCTAATCTCACATCCCTTATTTGTGATATCCGCAAATTATTTACTATATTTTAATTTTAACTGCATTATTTACATTAATATTGCAATTATAAGATAATAAACCAAGAAACAATTATTAAATCTGTGTTATCACTACATCCTCCAACACCATCCATTTCCATCAATACCCTCACAAGAATCCAAAATTAACAATGAGTGAAAAGATCAATTGTGTGATGCCTATTTCTTTATAATAAAAAAACAATTTAGCATAAGGATTTCCTTTCAAAAATAGAAGGTTTAAAGAAAAGTGGGACCTTTCATCATCTGTATCCATATTTTCTCTCTCTCTCGCAAGCTCTTTCAGTTTCCAGTTTCTATGACGCTGACGTTTGGTACGGTCATAGCTCTTCTTGATTAATACCTATAACAGAAATATTTAAAAGTTATAACAGGTACAAAGTAATCCCCCCGCTTTTTTGGTACCGGGGATTGAACTCAGGTCCTTGCATTTGTGAGGCAGGCAGCAGAACCACTGAGCTAAATCCCCAGCCCAACAACTGCAAAGCAGAGCCACAAAATCTAGTGAAGTTAAAAAATGAAAGGCTGTAACAATGCCTGGAAAATTCACCAGATTGATGACAGTGGTTATACCTCAAGAAAAAGGTACAGGGATAAAGAGACAATATCAAAAAGGCTTTTAAAACTTTTCTCCATCTATTTATATATGAGAATGCATCTGGTATTATTTACATAATTGTTAAATTTACTGAGTGAAATTTTCCAGTGATTGAATATTACATTTTTTAATACAAAAACCTGCAGTATTTTTAACCTCAAACTTCAATTTTCACCTACTACTCATATAGATCATCTTGAAATATCAGAGGCAAGATACTTTCCTTTATTCTAATAATCACTTATAGAACTGTACATAACTTTCGCAACAGTGTACCTTAGAACAATGTTTAATAATTGTAAAATAAATAAATTATAATTGCACACAGTACAAAATCTTGTAAGACTGCCATGATCTATTCAAGACTTCATTAAAAATATCTACTTTGGGAAGAAAACAAAAGTGGAATGTTCAGTTACTTGGGAAGCTAAGATGGGAGGATCATGCATTCCAGGTCAGACTGGGCAATACAGCAATATCCTCTCTCAGAAGGGAAGGGGAAGGGGAAAGGGCTATTTTTATTTATACTCAAACCATCCTTCTATTTCCTAATTCATTAATTAATGAAAGCAAAACAGGGTGGTAACAGTGGGAGGGTCCTTTTATCATGACTATTTCTACCCAAAGCTAAAGAAATCAATGCACATTTTGAAAGATTAAAAAAGTAAAAAATAGTCTTTAATTCACTATTGTTCATGATTCTTTTTTTTTTTTTTTGGTACTGGGGATTCCTTGTGCTTGCAAGGCAGGCGGTGGAACCACTGAGGTAAATCCCCCTTGTTCATGATACTTAAACTCATCAAGTTAGAATTTAACAGATTTTTCACAACTACTAGTCTTTCTCTAATATTTGATAATATAAAGATTATTTTCTACTGCAACTATATTTAACTTTGAATGATGTTACTAACTTTAAATGCCTCTTAATTGACAATATACATGAAATAAGCTGAACCCAATCAACAATGAACCTGAATACATTCTAAAAGTCACCATTTCTAGCTACAAGCTTGCTCTACAGATAGTTATCAAGTAGTTGGACAGAGAATGATTTAATTATAAAGAGCAACAAAAAACTCAGTAAATCTTAGATTTATCCCACCAAGAAAAATGATGTAAAGACTTCTGAAGCCTAGCAAGCGGTACCCATTATCCCAGCTACTTGTAGGCTGATGCAAGAGATTTGCAAGTTCAAGGCCAGCCTGAGCAACTGAGAAAAACCTTCTCTCAAAATAAAATTTTTTGAAAAGTTTAGAGGTGCACCTCAGTGGTAAAATTCAGCAAGCACCCAGTAAGCACCTAGGTTAACGTCCTCCAAGAAAAGAGTGAAAATTAAGGGGTAGGGAGATAGTTCAGTAATACATTACTTGCCTACCATGTATGAGGCCCTGGCTTTGTTTACTAGTACTGCTAAATAAATACACAGACTTCTGATATTATGCCTTACATAATGTCAAAGAAAATCTCTAATTGATGTATTATTTTCAAAATTATGAACTCATATACCATGATAAGCATTCCATCATCTTTAACACAAGAAAAAAAAAATCTAAAGCCTTACCACATCTGGAATTTTATCTGAGTTCATTTTGTTGACATGCTCATCATTTAAGTTACAGTTGGCCAAATCAAATCTGAAATATAACCAAAAACTTCAGTATTTACCCTTTGTGTTTAACTTTTCATTTGACAAATATCACCTAAAACTTCCTCCTAAGTCAAATAATTAATGCTGCACACTTTAAAAAGCTTTATTCTTTATTATATAATGAACTCTTCTGCAGTCCTCAAAAAGATGAAAAGGCAGTCTATGAGTTTGGTTCATCTTCCTATATATTTGTTAAGGAAGCAAAAGGCCTGCATACATTTAATAAAAAACTGCTCCCTAAAAAAAGCTGTAAACATACATCTAAGTATATAAAATCAGGGTTCAATCACCAAAACATTGGAACAAATGACTCTTTTAGATAATGGCCAAAATAGGAACGACCACAGGCTTCTGTCTGATCCAAAATTCAGTTACCAATAGAGTTATAAGAGGTCCCTAAGAACTCTTAAATCTTTTTGGAATGAACAATTTCAGGTTTTTTTTGTTTTGTTTTGTTTTTGGTATCAGGGATTGCACTCAGGTTCTTGCGTTTGTGAGGCAGGCGGCAGAACCACTGAGCTAAATCCCCAGCCCAACAACTAGTATTTTAGGATACCAAAGAAAATATGCAATGCTAATTGGCAGTTTAAAATACTATAAAATAATACAAACCCCAATGCTAGGTCTCCAGGATTTAGAAGATGTCCCAAATGAGTGCGACAAAAATACTGTTTATCTGTATTCATTTCAGATGTTTTCTGTACCCAGACTTCCCCAAGGGTATGCTTAAAAGAAAAGAAAATGTACTCTTCAATAACCTAAACTTAACTCAAGAAGGATCTCATAGGAAATTTAAATACAATATTAATTTTTGACTTTATCATTTTAAAAGCAAGAGTTTTTTTATTTTCCACATCTCTGAAGTATTCTCAAAATTAACAAATTACTGAATCTTGAGTATAGAAAAGAGAAATCTTAAAAGCAAATAAATAAGTTTTGTTAAGTTTGGTCAAGGCATTTTAAAACAGTATAACAATGTCTCTGGAACCAGAAAACAAAAAGAAAAAAAAAGCAAAAAATTAAGAAACAAAAAACACAACAGACACACACAGGATATTCAAAGAGAGATTGGTCAATACAAACTGAGCAAACAGCTAACTGAAAAGGCATGTCTCTCAAATCAAGAAAATGTTCTAAGCAATCCCTGTTTACATACAGAGTTCAAAAATACAAGATTCTGACAAAATAACCTTGAAATCTCAGTAGCATACTACCAGAAAATCCAAGTCTTTACCAATTAATGTTTTAATATTTGAAATTTTAAATGAGAAAACTGTTAATTCCCTTTGAAAAATAAGATTTTACAAACACTTATAAATAACAATTTGTACATAGGCTGAATTAAGACTGCATGCCAATCTTTTAATAACAAACAGACCACAAAAAGTGAGACCAAGAGAAATACACTACAAGTTAATGAAAGAATCAAGGAATCTCGACATAAAGAGATAAAAAGAAGAGGCAACAGAAGAAAGAAAATCAAAAGAATAAAAGATTAGAATCACTTTCCAAATATTTGCAAAAAAAAAAAAAAAAAAAAAAAAAAAAACCTTACCTAGATTTACCCAATCTTTAGATCTACTCTCGAGTTGAGAGAACATACAAGGCATTAAGAGCAAGTTAAATGATACCATGAGACAACAATAAGATACATTCAGAAGCTATTCTATAAAATAAATGTCCTACTTATCTAAGAAAGTTGGCACCATGACCCAAAAAAACCAACCAAACAACAAAAAACTAAACAAGAGAGCTATTACTAAATAAATTATTTAATTAATAAGTACAATATTCACATAATTTAATGTGTGGTCCCCGATTGGACACTAATCACAACAAAGCATAAAAGATACTTTAGGGACAGATAAATGTAACATGAATAGCCTATAAATAGTTTATAGTTACAATAGTAATACATTGTGTTAGAAATATATATTGAAATATTTAGTATAAAGATTTTTAAAATGTCAAGAAGTTGGTCACTTAGTCCTCTTCTACAAAAATAAAGAAAATGTTTTAGAGTAATAAAGTAAACATTTACACTTTTTCCAACGCAAAATAAAAAAATTAACTTACCAAGCAATATAAGCTGATCATTTCCACAATGACACCAGGTTTTATTAAAAAAAAAGGAAATGAAAATCCATGAAATGTATTTTTAATCTAACATAGTGTTAGCTTTATTTGGACTCCATAATAAAAAAAGAAAAAAACAACAGGAGGATGACAACAAGTACATAAAAATAGTGAGTAGAACGTAGCTTACCTTTTTTGATATGACTCCGGCACCTGCACTGCGTTTGAGATCTCGGACTATGCTGCAATCCATCACAATAAACTCTTCCAGCTGTTTGGGATGGCATAAACTATTGAAAGGATGACTCCAGAAAGTGCTCCCATCAATATCTGCAACTAAGATAAGCACAGAATTCTAAAGAACAAAAAACTGATGTATTTCAAAGAGTCATCAAGTATGTTAATTAGGAAGGACATGGGAAAAACCAACTGGAAAGACTGAGGTCAAGAAAAACTACAACTAAGAACTCTAGGGTCATCGTTATTCAAATAAATTAGCCCCAAACTTATCCCAGCACAAGGGTAATAGCAGGTAGCAAACATATATTAAGTATAGACTATAATCAAAAAGCTACAGAGCTGCATGCCTTTTAAATAAGATCAGATTCAATCAGTAATATACTGGTATTCTATTTTAGAAACGTATTAGCATCTTAGTTGCCTAATTTCTTGCTGAAAGATAAAAGCATGTCCATCCTAATACTATAAATAAACCTCTGGCTGATGACTGTAATTGAGAAGGATAATAAATTGCTTCCTGGAAAATATCAAAGTAAACTTAATTTTTTAATAGTAGAAGACCTATTTCTTGAAACTTAAATTCTTCTTCAAATAAATGTTCCACTGGATCACAAAAAATAAAGATTCCAAAAGTTAAAAAATTTAAAATACTTGTTAAATACTAAAATTGACCAATGAACTTTAGTAATCACAAAAATAAATGATATAATGTCAGTTTCAAGAAAAATGAAATAAAATTAGAAAATCTAAAGTTCAGACTTGTTCCTTTAAATAAAAATACAAGGGCAACCAATCAAATGCCTTATAATTCCAATGTTTTATAATTATTAAACAACAGTACAGAGCCGGGTATGGTGGCGCACACCTGTAATCCCAGCACTAGGGAGGCTGAGGCAGGAGGATCGCTGCAAGTTCGAGACCAGCATGGGCTACATAGGTCAGTCTCAACTACATAGTGAGACCCTGCCTCAAAAAACAAAACAAACAAACAACCGTACAAATTTTAACTGGTCTTTTAAAGCACTACTGAGAATGACAAAACAAACAACCTAAATTATTATTGCTTGACAAATATACAACTAGTTGAAGGCAAATTTAGTTTCCAAAACTTACCTTGCAAGGTATTTGGATCAATGAGGTGGACTGCACTGGTTACTCGAATACACACACATATCTGGTTCATATTTCCCAGGGTTTGTGCCAGTTTTGGAGACAGACAAACAACATTATCCTAGGCGTAAGAAGTAACATTTAAAATGATGCAAATGCTTATGAATGTTAATCAAATTAAACTGTACCTGCACAACAAAAACATTAAGAAATTGAAAATAAGATATAACTTCTTCAGACAGACATATATGTCTTTTTTTTTTCGTGCCGGAGATTGAACTCAGGTCCTTGAGTTTGCAAGGCAGGCCATGGAACCACTGAGCTAAATCCCTGGCTTGACACATCTGTCTTAATTAAAACACTTTTAGAAATTTTCCAAGGCCTATTCTCCAAACTATTAAGTTCATTTCAATATTACAGTATGAATGCTCGCTTATCACTCTATATGTTAGTATAGTATAAATTCTAATCAAAGTATATTAGGAATAATGTCATCTAAATCTGACTTCTTTCAATATTAATAAAAAAAATTCAAAGGAACATGTTTCTCTTACATGGTTCTGCATACCATATACCAATATGTAATCAAACATTTTAATGCCCAAAGTCATGTCTACATGTATTTTGGGAAATAGTGTATAAATCAACAATGTAATTGTCTATTTTTAAACTCTATTACATGTAAAAAATATCTGTGTTGTATTTTAAAATAGACTTATTCACAAGAACAGACTCTTCACTAATGGAACATTCTGTGTATAACTCCTCTCCAATCTTTGGTTTTTAACTCAAGAGTTTCAAACAAACAAAAATACAATCAGCTGTTCATATCTTGTGTGTACCACCTCTGAGGATTCAACCAAGAGACCAAAAATATTTTTAAAAAATCTGCACCTTTACTGAACACAAGGACATTTTTCTTGTCATCATTACCTATACTATAACAAGTATTTAGATAGCCTTTACATTAAGTGTAAGTAAAGTATATAGGAAGATATGTAAATACTACACCATTTTACACAGGGAACTTGACCATCCTCAGATTTTGGTATCTATATGAGATCCTGGAACCAATCCCCTACAGATGTCAAGAGATAACTGTACATCTTTACACTCTGTATTCCCCTAGTTATTGTATGCCTACACCTAAATTCCTATGTACCAGTCTTTGTGCCAAGAAAATATTCACTGTCTTAAACCAGGGATTAGCATAAAATGGTGCTCAGAGCCCACCGCTTGTTTTTTGTAAAATTCTCTTTGAATACAGTGCTGGCCATTTACTTACATATTATCCTTGGTGACTTTTGTGGGACAATAGGAGTTGCAAAGTTGCAAAAGGGATTATATAGCCTGAAAACAAAATATGTACTAACTGGTCATTTACAAAATTTGTCAACCCTGTTTTGGACTCTCCTGTCATCCCTGGTACTATATTATAAATTAGTATTAACACTTTAAAGCTTTACAGACACAGACCTGGGTACAAATCCTGACTTTACCATCTTCTGGTTATGTAACTTTAATCAAGTCATCTAACCTACCTAAGCTTCACTTTCTTCATAATATGGCTTAACTCAGTTATTATAAGACATAAAGTGAAAGATACTACAGTACTTAAATATTAATTTTATGTCGAATGATCACAGTAAATTATCACAACTGTCATTTTAGAAATTCAATATAACCATATAAGTTCCTGCAAGTTAGAGAACTCTAGCAACATAACCTGTACTGTACAGCTTTACTATACTGATCCGTATTATATATGAGAAGCTCAATAATTTATTTATTTAACTTTAATTCATTAATTTGGGGGGGTACCAGGGATCAAACTCAGGACCTTGTGCTTGTGAGGCAGGCAGCAACATCACTGTGCTAAATGCCTGGCCCAATTCACTCATATTTTTGAGCCAAAGTTTTATCTTATTAAAATTAAATGAAATGCTAAGCTACATTTTAAGTGTTTTATTCAGAGGTTTCCAAATAAAAATATTTCTTGTGATCTCAGCTCCATAATATTATTTAATATGGCCAAAATCTATTTGTTCCACAAAGTTTACTGGTTCCATAAAATGGCTCACTGATTTTTTAAATGTAATTCTAAGTTTCACAGACCTGTTATACATTCACTAGGGTTACAATTTCTTTTTTTTCTCTTAATGTGCAAAACATAATATTTGTAGCACATAATGAATATATTCATTATGGGAAGTTGGTACATACATATATCACATCTTAGTCCTTCTTAGTTCCCCTTCCCTTCCCCTTCCTCCCTTCTCCCTACATCCCTAGAAACTCTTCCCATCTGCAAAAGGTCTACATTCCTGTTCAGGATAACAATCTTAAGGAATGCAGAGACTTGTAAAAACTACACTGAGGTCTTCCGATCTTAATACACGAAAAATGCATGCCAATTCATAATTATAAGATTGTTTGTTTTATATTTTTAATTTGGTTGAAAGTGTTAGAAATCATTTAAGTTTGTCTAAATTTTAACCACCTAGAAAGAAAACCAATTAATTACTTGACCACTTATAGAAATGGATTAAACAACAAAAGTACCTTGCATATTGGAACAATTTCCACAGAAAAAGTGCTTTTGTAATTGTATGTGTTACTGTGGATATCCTGAGAGATCAGTCTTTGTGATGCTTTGTATCTATTAAGAAAAAAAGTTAATAGTAATGCAAAGGTCTTGTTTGTATAGACTTCGGAATACCAATGTTCATCAAATTAAAAGGTCACTGTCCAAGGTCTGAAACAGCTTTTTGATGCCTGCTATGGCAAAGCCTAAACCATCTACTTTTATTTCAAAACCTGTATAAGCACTCCACCCATTTTCAACCTTCTCAAGCTCCAAAATATATCCTTAGATCAGACTAATCTACTCTCTATTCACCATAAAGAAGACACAGTAATGCTCACTGCAAGTTCACATTAACCTTACCTTTAAATATAAACTTTACCTATGAAAACTTCCCCCATCCTTTGAGACCAAGTCATACCTCCCCTCTGAATCTTGTACCCAAAGTCCTCTCACCCCCATGTATTCTTTCTCTTATCATTCAAATAGTTGACCCATATTTCAGAACTACAGTGCTTATTTATCATGGAGTTAGTTAGTTCTAACTCCCTAAAGAGATTTTTTTTTACACTTTAGCTCGTATATTCAATGAAGTGGCTAAGTCACTAAATGCTTTGTGACTGTGTAAGTATTCCTACTAAAACTTTAAATATTTTAACATAAGTATCTAAGCCTGAGAATAGATGTGTCCTACATCCATTCTCATTTCCTTAAATTTAGTATCATTTAAGTTCACAACATACCTACAGGGAACTGTACACTGAAGAAATTCTACCATCTTCTGAGCATGTTGTTTTGAGGAATAATAGAAATCCAGACCATCTTAAAAAAAAAAATAAGGCATTAAATAATTCTGCAATATAAGGTTTGCCTCTAGTAACATGACCAGATTACAAATTAAATCCATAGTCAAAAGAAATAAACTATTAGAAATATTAAGAACAATAAATTATAGCCACAATTAAAAAATGATATCCTGTATGATTTGTCTGGCAAAAGGACAGACTAATGCTAATAAATGAAAACAATATGTATAATTTTAGTTCTATGGGGCAAAAAAATTCAAAACTAAGAGGTAGAAAAAAAGAACAAAGAAAAGTATTTTACATAAGTGGAACAGTCTACTATCTTAAGAAATCTAACAGTATTTATATATTACTTTATTATTACTCCATTGAGTTTAGGCTTCTGAATTAATACCTCCATCCCAAATACCTTAGGCATAAGAAAAAAACTATAAAAGAACTTACAGATCTCAAAAATAATTAAAGAACTAATATCTCTCTCCACTATTTTAGTTTTTAATGAATTTTGTATCAATGATTTAGGCTGTATTAATATAGTTACTGGTTTACTCTTCTAGTTAGCACAATGAGTAACTGATATGAGAGAAGGATTATTAATTCATCTGCATGTTTTAAAACATTTGTTATGTTACTGTTAACACATTATAACATCTATGTTATATCTATATGAACATGTTTTAAAATAAATTGCATGCTTAGGAAATATCTTGAACTGTGAGGGGGGAAGAACATCAAAGGAAAAAAAATCATACTTCTAGTTATAAATATATAAATTTAAAGTAATTTTAAATTAAAACATGAGAAAATTTAAAACTCAGTTCTCCGTTGCTCTAGCCATCTTTTAAATACTTAAGAGCTACATGTAGCTAGTGATGTCCATAATGTCTTGTGAAGATAAGGTAAAAAACAGATTATTTTCTTCCTAACAGAAAGTTCTTTTGGATTATTATTCAGATATTAACAGTAAAGGTAAGATTACTTAGATAAGCTGAAACAAAATTTTGAGAGTTTCAAATTCTTTGTTTTAACTCACCATGAATCTCCTTGATACGAAGTGTATTCTGATGCACTCCATATTTTAGAATCAACTGCTCCAGATAATAGAAGGTTTTTTTGTGCAATGTCTAAATATAAGTGCATTATTGAATCAATAAATGCCAAAAGAGCCATTTTCAAACATATATATATATATATATATATCTACAAATATAAACACACTCTGAAAATCAATCTCAATCTCAAGAGACTTCAGTTTGCTATAGAACATTTATATTTTATATTATTAATGTTTCAGAACAAAACAATATTTTTTTAACCAAAACAATATTTAACAATTATCTAAACACAAAATAGTGATCTATTTACAAAAGTGAATGCTTCCTCAAACTTAAAGGATACGGAAAGAAGAGAAAAAAGAAAGTTTTATCAGCTGTTTATAATGAACCAAAATGAATACAAGATATAGGATTTACTCATCATCTTTTCTGCATTTACCTTTTGCCGGACTTGAACCACAGCCTTCCAGAAATCCTTAGCTTCTATCCTGTGGCAATCTCCACACATTTGGGACTGAACAACATAATCTACAACAAACACTTGCTGAAGGATAGCACCATTCATCACCTGGAATAGAAAACAATTATGTGCCTTCATTCTTACAATTTTGCTTAATTATAAATATTTTTCTTTAAAAAAATGCTTTAGGAACTAAACTTTTTTTTATGAATGCTTTGAGGCTATTAGTCAAATTTAAAGGCATACAATAAGCTATATTATTTTAAGAAAGTTCTACAAGTTTTAATTTGTAAAGTTTATTGGAGTAATATTTGAAATTCACCTTTTGTTGAACTGATTGTGAGAATATCTCTGAAGAATTGTGTATGCTTATGTGTACATGCATATTTGTACAAATGTAGGGATACTGCTCTTTGGAAATACACACAAACACCCATAAAATTTACTCTTAGAAGAAAAAAAAAAAGAAAAGGAAAATTGTCAAAAAGAAAATATTCTTTAATGTAATGATTCCCAAATACAGCCCATTATAAAACACCTAGTAAAGTTTTTAAATACACAGTATACAGGGGATGGTGGTATATCTCTGTGGTAAAGTGCTCGCCTAGAATGCCTGAGGTCTTGGGTTAAATCTCCAGCAACACAGAAAAAAAGAAAAGACAAAATATATAAACTTCTGGGTCTCACATTAAGATTCTGAGTCAGATTTGAGTCAGTATGATGATCAGCCATGTTTGCCTTAGGCTGTTTCACTTCAGTCTTTTTCCTAATAAAAGGAAGAGCTGCTATTGAGACTTTCCTCATAGTAGCCCACCCTCCTTTCCCCAGTGTGTCATTTTATCTCGCTTTTGCTTTCTACTTGGCCTAGGCTCACTCTGCAGGGCCAGTTTCTCCCTCACTCTACTTTTTTACTTTCTTAAATAAACTTGGCCACTGCTTTTTGTTCTTTTTTTTTTTTTTCATTTCTTTGTGTCAGATGCGAAGAACCTAGAATGTTACTCCAAGGGGAGAGGCAAGTAACCCAGAAGCTGGTCACATTTAATTGACTGGCCAGTAATTAATGGCCAGTAGCCATTTTAGAGGGGTAACAACTGAGATTGGAATTCAGAGCAGCTGTGGGCTGGCTCCATCAGGGTAGAATGGAACTGAGTTCAAGTCAGCAAGAAGGCAAGGAGCCAAACTCAAACTGGAAGGAGAACATGGAGTATTGTAAGCTAAACAAATTGGGTTCCAGCCTCACAGTCAAAAACCAGCCTGACCTTCAGAACTAAAGGTGAAGGCTTGCTGGGATTATCTATTACCCCATCATAAATCTATGGCTGGCCTGTGAGATTAATCAGCATGGATATGGACCCTGTTTGACTATTTTGTCTAGATTGAGAGCAGAGACATATCTTGAAATAGATATTTTTAAATTTTTTCTTTTCTTTTGTTTTCTTGACTGATCTTCTTGATCACTGTTTCTAGTTTTGTTGTGTATTTCTTCCTTTCTTTCCCTATCTTCTTTATCAGTTTCTCAAAGCTTATATAATCTTCCTTTGTCCTTCCAGCCTTGCTTCTAATCTCTTCCTCTTCCATTTCTCTGTTTTTTTTCCCCCAACCCCTTTTAAATTTTCTTCCCTGAGGGTAAAATCGCCATACTGAGGACATATTTCCTGTATATAATTTTCTGATTTGTTCTACATTTTGTTATATAACAACAAGTCTAGTTCATACAGTTAAAGTGGCAAATCAATACTACAGCTTATCATTTTTTAAGCTCTTTGATGCTACGGTTATTGCTGTGGTACTATTACTGTACTATGCCAAGGTGACATAATTGTTCTAATCAGTTGTTCTTCCTGGTATGTCAAGACTGAGACTGTGTAAGGGTCATAAACAATACTATAGGCCAGTGCAAAAGAATCAGGGGTTAGGCCAAATAGGCAGCAACTTCTCATCACCAATAAATTGAAGAGGTAGGAACTTGCAACAGACTCAAAACTCAAAAACCAGCTATACCCGGAAGACATCTCTGAGCAACAGTCATTTCCTAAGGGTTCTAAATACCAGCAACAAAGCAACTTGCAATAAGAAATTTGCAAGTATCAACCCAGGAATCAAACTTTAAAAAAAAAAAAGAAAAGAAAATGAGAAGACACTTAAGAAAGATGCAACTCCACACTTCCAGCTCTCCAAAGGCAAACCCAGAGAGCAATATGATGGAACAATTCTAAATCCATCCACCCGGACTCTCTGAAGTGGTAACAGCAGAAGTAACAAAGCAAATAAATGAGGCTCTAGAAAGAAATTAAACCAGAAATAATTTCTCGGATACCTACAGATATAGTGACCATAATGAAAGACACAGTGATTCTAGATGGATACAGATTTAAAAAAAGAGAAATAGAAGAGTTCAAGAAAATGACAGAAATCATAAATCCCAACTTGAACAAGAAATGGAATCAATGAAATAGATTTGAGATATCCGGGAGATTAAAAATTCCATCCAAAGCATAGGCAGGAGAATGAGCCAATGCAAAGACAGAATATCAGATATAGAAGACAAGAATGTTGTTAAGGATTATGAAAAGAAAGATTTCTTAAAAACAGTTAGGGACCAGGAAAAAAAAAAAAAAAGAACCCAACAGGTGCTAGAGGCTGCAAAGAATAAAGAATAACATAAGATTGTTTGGAGTCAATGAAACAGGAGGAGAGAGCACAAATGACATAAAAAACACTGTTCACAGAAATAATGGCAGAAATCTTCTGAAGCTGGGAAAAAGAATTTGACACACAGATAATTGAGGCATACAGAACCCAAATTTGCCATGATCAAAAAAATCTACACCAAAGCATTTAATAGTCAAGATTCCAGAAATTCAACAAAGAATAGCATACTAAAAGCTGTTAAGGGAAAAGAAACAAATCACCTGTAAAACAAAACCCATCAGAACCACAGCAGACTTCTCAACAGAAACCCTCAGGTCAAGGAGAATTCTGAGTGAAGTATTTCAATCCTTAAAACAAAACAATCTCCATTCCAGATTGATATACCCAGCAAAAGTATCTTTCAAAATTAATGGAGAAATAAAATACTTCCATGACAAAGAACACCTGAAAAAGCTCATGACCACAAAACTAACACTCTAAAATGTTCTAAAAGACATTCTAAAAAGAGATAACAAGGACTACAACTCCATGAACCCCAGCAGAATAAATCCACCAGGCAAGGCAAGTAATTAAATAGAGGGGGGGGGAACTAACAACAGGAAAATAACATGGAAAGGATAAGTCAATGCATATCAGTTACAACCACCAATGTAAATGGTCTAAATTAATCAAAAGAAACTGGCAGAATGGATCAAGAAGCAAGATCCAACAATATGCTGCATACAAGAAATACATTTAATTCAAAAAGAAATTCACAGACTGACAATCAAATGATGAAAAGCAATACTTTGTGTGACAGGAGTCCAGAAAAAAGCACAGGTAGCTATTCTATTTGCAGACAAAGTGGATTTTAAGCCAAGACTAATTAAGAGAGACAAGGAAAGTCACTACATCATTGTAAAGGGAACTGCTACAGAGGAAGAGATAACAATCATACATATATATGCACCAAATACTACTTCACCAAACTATATAAAATAAATATTAACAGACATAAAAAATCAAATAAGCACTAACACATGAATAATGGGGGACCTCAATACCCCACAGTCACAAATAGATCAACTATACAAAAAAAAAAAATTTAACAAGAAATTTCAGAACTGAATCAAACTTTTGAACAAATGGACTTCGTAAATGTACACAGTGCTCCATCCCACAACATCAGAATACATTCTTCTCAGCTGCACATGGGACATTCTCTAAAATATATCACATACCAGCTCATAGAGCATGCTTAAGTAAATGGAAAGGAATAGAAATTATCCCATTCATATTATCAGACCATAATGCAATGAAATTGAAAATCAATGTCAAAAGAAACCACAAGAACTTAAACAACACATGGGAATTAAATAACACCCTCCTAAACAACTATGGATCAGATGAAATTAAAATCAGTCCTATGAGAGAAAGTCATAGTGGTGAGTTCCCACATCAAAAAAAGAACAAGTTCAAATAAACAACTTAATGTTGGACCTTAAGCTCCTAAAAGAAGAGTAAGTCAAGCCCAAAGCTCATCTGAGGGGGTAAATGATAAAGACTACAACAGAAATTAATGCAATGGAGACTAAGAAAACAACACAAAGAACCAATGAATGGAAGATTTGGTTCTTTGAAAGATGAAGTAAAACTGACAAACACTTAGCCAACCTTATCAAGAAATGAAGAAAAAGACTGAAATCCTTGCCATTAGCAATGAAAAGGGTGAAATAACAACAGATCCAGCAGAAATCCAGATCATCAATACCTACTTCAAGAACCTATATTCCAACAAGATGAAAAACACAGAGGAAATGGAAAGATTCCTAGATACATGTGAATTACCAAAGCTGAATCAAGGAGATATAAAAATTATAAATAAGTCAGTATCAGTCAATGAAATTGAAGACATAATTAAAAACCTACCAAAAAAGAAAAGCCCATGTCATGATGCAGTCACTGCTGAATTCTACAAGAAATTTAGAGAACACCTACTACCACTACTTCTCAAACTCTAGTGAAACTGAAAAGGAAGAAATATTTCCAAATTTATTCCTAGAAGTAGCCATTACCCTGAAACCAAAACCACAGAAGGATAGAACCAAAACAGAGAGCTACAGACTACTCTTCCTAAATGAGCATAGATGTAAAAATCTCCAATAAGACACTGGCAAACAGAATACAGAAAATCATCAAGAAGGTTATATACCATGACCAAGTAGGATTCATTATAGGGATGCCAGGATGGTTCAACATACACAAATCAATAAATGTAATACACAGTATTAACTGAGCCAAGGACAAAAACCATATGATTATCTCAATACATGCATTTGACAAAGTAACAATCATGATAACCCCACAGAAAATTGGAATAGATGGTCTTTATCTCAATTTTATTTATTTTTTTTTTCTCTTTCTGGTATTAATTTTATTTTTTTCCCATGTAGCCTGTGAAAAACATGACTTACACTTCTTTTTTTTTTTTTCCAGCTTTAATTGAGTTTATTGGTACATTTTTAGGGATACAGTACAGTTACATTCATTGTTGGGATCATGTACCTCTACATGGCAAGTCTTGATTCTCATATCTCAATTTTATAAAAGCCATCTATGACAAATCAACAGCCACCATCATACCAAAATGAGAAAAACTGAAAGCTTTCACTCTAAAACGAGGATCAAGAAATAAAAGGAGTAAGAATGTGAAAGGAAGAAATTAAATTAATCCTTATTTCTGGATGACATAATTTTTGACATAAAGATCCAAAAAATTCCAGCAAAAGACCTCTAGATGTAATAAATTCAGTAGCATAGCTGGATACAAAATCAACACTCAAAAAACAATAGCATTCCTATACAAAAATAACAAATTCACCCAAGGAGAAATTAGGGAAAACAATACCTTTCACAAAAACAAACAAACCTAGGAATCAATCTAACAAAGGAAAGACCTTTACATTGAAAAATACAGTATTCTGAAAAAGGAGATTGAAGAGAGTATCAGAAAATAGAAAGATATTCCTTGTTTTTGGGTAAAAAGAATCACTATAGTGAAAATGGCCATACTCTCAAAATTGTTTTACAGATTTAATGCAATCTTGATCAAAATACCAACAGAGAGATGCCATCGCTCAAGTGCCAGGAGGTAGGCTGGGCCCCGATCCACCGCGGAAAGGAGAGCCACGCCTGCTACCGACCCAGGCACCATCCCTCAAGCGCAGGGAGGTAGGCTGGGCCCCTATCCACCGCAGGAAGGAGAGCCACGCCTGCTCCCAACCCAGCCACCATTGCTCAAGCCCCAGCCGCGCACGGCCCTGAACCCCTATAACCCACCCCCCACCGCGAACTCTCAGACCTCCTGACTGTGCCAGTCTTTGGACCCACTCTGCAGAGGCAGAGGTGGTCATCAAGGGTAGTTCTCTGAGTTCTCAACTTTGAACATCTTTAAAGAAAGGGCACGGGAAACCTGTAATAGAATGTTGTGGAGTTCAACCATTCAGAAGGTCGGGGAACTCAATCTGGGCCTTGAGCCCAAGGTCAGTCAGCGTCATGGGGTTCAGCCATCAGCTAACTGAGATCAGGGGTCTTGCATCCTCCCTCTGTCTGAGCCATTAAATGGTAAATACACTATATTGAAATTTGGTTCACTGCAGACATGTTATGGACTGCTTCTTGATTTCAATTTAATTCAAATGATTTAAGGATGATAGACTAGTGACTACCACTGTCAAAGTTGTCAAAGTTGTGCTTGATCTTAATGTGTTGCTGATTGTATCAGTTGGGGTAAAGCACTGCGGTCGATTTGATGAGCTATTTTTTCTGATGTTATGAAGATGAGAATGTCTGTGGGTCGTTAGAGACACAGAAGCTAGGGTGCAACTATATCAGGAAGATTTGGGTGATAATCCAGAGATTAAATCAAGGACAGACCGACAACAAAAATTAAAATGAGAAAACACGTAAGCAAGACACAAGGACAGACTTCCAGTTTACCAATGGCAAACAGTAGGGCAAATGAGGATGAAAAGGCCGATAGTGAACCACCAGGACACCCTGAACTCAAAGCACAGGAAGTAACAAAACAGATCAATCAGGCTCTAGAAAAATTCAAAACAGAAATAATTTCCCAGATAACCATAGAGATAGTGAGCAAAATGGAAGTCGTGATTCGAGACTCTAGAGCAGAAACTGACAAAAAAAATAGATGAGCTCAGGACCATGATAGAAGCCATGAAGGCCCAGGTTAAGAAAGAAATGGAAAAAATAAACACCCAACATAGGAAAGAAATGGAATCCATAAAACAGATTCAAACAAATATCCAGGAGATTAAACACTCTATTAAAAGTGCACGCAACAGAATAAAAGAAGGCAAACAGAGACTCTCAGATATAGAAGATAAGATTGCAGTCAGTGACCATGAAAAGAGAGGTCTCTTAAAAATAAGAGATCATGAGAAATCAATCCAACAACTCCTAGATGATGCAAAGAAGAACAACATAAGACTGATAGGAATACATGAAGTAGCAGGAGAAAATACAAATGACTTTAAAAAGGTGTTTGCAGAATTAATGACAGAAAACTTCCCAGAGAGGAAGAATGTGACATTCAGATAACTAAGGCATATAGGAACGCAACTAGCTACAATCAAAAAAAATCTACACCTAGACATATAATAATCAAGATCCCAGAAACCCAACAGAAGAACAAAATACTACAAGCAATAAGAGAAAAGAAACAAATCACATACAAAGGAAAGCCCATCAGAATCACAGCAGACTTTTCGCCACAAACCCTCGGGGCAAGGAGAGCCTGGAATGAGATATTTCAAGTACTAAAAGAGAACAACCTCCAACCTAGACTGATGTATCCAGCAAAACTCTCTTTCAAAATGAATGGGGAAATACACTTCCACGACAAAGAACACCTGAGAAACTACATGAATACCAAACCAGCACTACAAGCAATTCTAAACAAGATCCTAGAAAAAGACAATGACGGCAACAACACCATGAGGCCCAACAGAGCAAATCAAATAGGCAAGGCAAGAAATTAAAAGGAGAAGGTGAAAAAGTAAAAAGAGTGAACAAGCCAATAATATGTCAATAATAAGTCAGTACATATCAGTTATAACAGCAATGTCAATGGCCTCAACTCACCAATCAAGAGAAACAGACTGGCAAAATGGAATAAGAAGCAAAATACAACAATATGTTGTATACAAGAAACACACCTAGCGCAAAAAGCCCACAGACTGAAAGTGAAAAGATAGAAAACAATTCTCCATGTGACAGGAGCCCAGAAAAAAACAGGGGTAGCAATCTTATTTGCAGACAAAGTAAATTTCAAACCAAAACTGA
>NW_022900949.1:58259679-58269768 GCF_012274545.1 Fukomys damarensis
AAATTGAAAATTGAATTTTGGGAAACTTTAACAGTGCTGTCAACTTTGGAAAAAGTCATCCCAATTTACTGTGTTGAGTTGGCATTGTACAGAAATGGACAACCATATTGGTCTAGAAATGTTAACATATTTATTTATTTTTTTCCCCCATGTGTTCAGGGGTAACACATCGTACTAAACATGTAAGGTCATATCTACGCGGGTTTGATTACAGAAACTAATAAAGTATTCTCTAAATAATGTAAAAAAAGAATAAGATAAGACTGTAAGAGCAAGAAGCTTAAATATGTTCAGGGACCATTTTCATCTCCACAATTAATGATTATTTTAATGTTACATCATTGCCTTTTCTCTTTTACTTTCCTTTTTAGTTTTATTTTAGGATTCCCTATTTTTAATGTTCACACACAGATTTCTTTAACTGAAATACCGAATAGTTTCTTTGGTATGAAAAACTATAATAGTACACAGGATCCTAATGAGATAATTAATAATGTGAAATAGGAAGTAAAGGGCTAAAGGTGTAGGGCAAGTGGGAAGGGTGGGGGAAAGGTAATAAGGGAGAGGAAAAAAATATGAGAAACTGAAAAAATGGAAAAAAAGTGTTTGTAAATGGGGAGGGGAGGGTGGGATAAAGGGAGGGCAGGGACAAGGGGAAAAAATGAGAACCAAGACCTATTATGTAAAGGTACAAAATACCAATGATGAATGTAACTGTATTGTATACCTAGATTGTACCAATAAACTCAAAAAATAAAAATAAAAAAATACCAACAGAATATCTCACAGAAGTAGAGAAAACAATCTTAAAATTCATTTGGAATTAGATGATAACTAGAATATCAAAAGCAATTCTGCACAACAAAGGCAAAGCAGGGAACATCACAATCCCTGACTTGAAATTATATCACAAAGCTACTGTGATTAAAACAGCATGGTACTGGCAAAAAAAAAACCAAACCAAACAAACAAGAAAACAGACTCAAATAACAATGGAACAAATCAGAAGATGCAGAAACAACTCCAAACCTACTCAGGCACCTTATCTTTGACAAAAGGGCCAAACACTTTCACTGGAAGAAAGAAAGCCTCGTTAATAAATAGTGCCAGAAAACCTGGCTTTCCACATGTCTAAGATTAAAACTAGACCCATATCCTTTCCTTTATCAGGAACTAAACTAAAATGAAAATGGAACAGAGACCTAAATATTAAAACAGAAACCCTAAATCTGCTGAAAGACACTGGTGTAGGCAAAGACTTTATGAACAAAACCCCAATCACATTGGAAATATCACAAAGAATCAACAATTGGGATCTATGACCTTATTCAAATGCATAATAGATAATGTGAAATAGGAAGAAAAGGTCCAAAGGGGAGGGGGAAGTGGGAAGGGTAGTGGAAAAGGAAAGAAGGGAAAGGAATAAATATGAGAAAAGGACAAAATGGAAACAAACTCTTTGTAAATAGGGAGGGGTGGAAGAGTTGAAGAGAGGGCAGGGGAATGGGGAAAAGATAAGAACCAAGATATATCATGTAAAGGTACAATTTCCCAATGATGAATGTCATCATATTGTATACCTAAAATGTACCAATAATGAATTAAAAAAAAAACAAAAACAAAGCTTTTGTACAGCAAAAGAAACTGACAAATTGAAGAGAATTCACCAAGTGGGAAAAATTTTTTGCCAGCTGTTCCTCAGACAAAAGATTAATATTTAAAGACCCAGTCCAAAAACTAGGCATATGAAATGAACAGACAATTCTCAAATGAAGAAGTACAAATGGCAAATGAATATATGAGCAACATCATTGATCATTTGAGAGATGCAAATTAAACAACACTGAGATTCCATCTCACTCCAGAAAGAATGGCTATTATCAAATCAACCAATGACAAGTGCTGATCTGGCTCTGGGGAAAAAGAAACTGTTCTATACTGTTGGTGGGAGTGTAGACTACTGCAACCATTGTGGAAATAAACAAAACTAAAACTAGAGGTTCCATTTGACCCAGCTAGCTATTCCTCTTCTAGGTATCTTCATGAAAGAATTAAAAGCATCATACTTCAGTGATATATGTAGACCCATGTTTACAGTGGCTCGGTTTGTAATAGCTAAATCTTGGAAACAGCCCAAATACCCATCAACCAATGAATGGATAAAGATGTGGTTTTTTTATACAATACAGTACAACTCTGCCACAAAGAAGGATAAGCAAGAGACATTTGTAGCTAAATGGATGTACCTTGAGACCATACTCTTAAGTGAAATAAACTGGACACACATGTTTAAATACCGCATTGCTTCTCTGGTATAAGAAACTTAAAGTTGAAATAAGGACCAAAATGTATATTTTGGGAAATGAGAAGAAAATGTTCAAATGAGAAGGGGAACAAGGGAAGGGGGAAGGAGAAAGGAAATAGAACATAAGGACAAAAAAAAAAAGAGAATAGAAAAAAATGAAAACAAAGCTTTTGTAAATAAAGAGGGGAAGAGGAATAGAGGGAGTAGAGGGAAATGGGAAAAAAAGGAAGAAGCAATATATATCAGGTACAGGTACAAATTCTGTATGATATATGTTATAATGTATATCTAAAATGTACCAACATGTTTTGCTTCCAAAAAATTAAAAATTAAAATAAATAAAAACAAAGAGCAGAGACTTCCTCCTAGTGATCAAATTATTTATATAGATGAAAACAAAGCACTAAGAATGCGTTTTTCCTTTTAAGCTAGTTAAGCCATAAAATAACACCCTCAATCTCATTACCTGCATTTTATGCTCGGAAAATAATGTGTAACTTACCTCCTTCTGAATAGTCAATTTAACTTTGAGTCTCTTAGAATGGGGCTCAGTCCAAACAAAGCCTGCATCTACAAGCCGTACCTTCAAATAAGCAAAATCAACAAAAAACATAAATTTCCACATAAAGAAAAAACATAAAAATAACTCAATAAATAAGATTCCATAAAATGCTTTAAGGATTTATGATCTGCATTACTACATACCATCATGACAAGAAAGACATCCTCAGAAGTATGGCAACAATAGCAGCAAACAAAAGGACATCTCAATAACATTATTAGTGCAAGTGCTATAATCTAAGCAAGAATCAAAATATTTACTATAAAAAATTGCTTTCTCTAAACAAAGTATTATTCTTTGAATGGAATATATAATACATACATACATACATACATACATACATACATACAATGGGTGGATGTTAAGAAAGCAAAGAACAGGTGACTTCATGATCTGGAAGAAACCTCATGAACCAAAATTTCCACTTGTATTAAGTCTGTGGCTCTTTATTTTTTTTAAAGACGGAATATTTATTAGAGCAAGTTTTATGTGCTGAAAACTGAAAACACAATCATTAACCCACCACTAAACCTGCAGAATCTACAGGGATCAAAAAGTTTGCTACAGAGTATAAGGAAATATACTTCACTACAGGTAGAAGAGGTGTTTGAGAACAAAGGAAGCAGAAAAGCAAGAACAGAGGCTGTTGCAATAATCTGAGCAGAAGTTGGAGTTGAAGGGAACTTGACCTAAGAACAATTTAAAATAACAGAAACAGAACCAAGAGCTATTTCGGAGATAAAACCTATGACAAGAATTGGATATGACAAAGAGGAAGAGAATACACTCTAAAATGATGCCCAAATACTCAGCTTGGACAACTAGGTCTTTTTCTCCCACAAATAAACAACAGATTTAATGGAAAGAGATGCTGAACTTTAACCTAGTATCTGAGATAACCAAAATCCTATTGACCAACCACCTGTCTTTCCAGTTCATTCCGTCTATCTCCTAGACACCAAAAGTCCTTTAATCTACTGCAACAGAAAAACCATTCATTCTCCCATCTTTTCATTATACCTCATCTAAACACTTCCACGCTATCTCGGCTAAACTGAAAATCAATCATAAAACATCAAAATTATTCCCATATACACACCTCAATTCCCTTGGCCCCTCTTGTTTTACTTTAGTCTCTAGGCTGAATCATTGATTAAATTCAATGCTCTGCCTGTTCTATGTATTATATAGGCAGTTGGTGTGATTACAGAAATAAAGGCATGCCAACCTCACTCACTTTACATTTGTAATACTGTTAGGTCCGTCTAGCACCAATTCAACACTGTTTTACCGATTTTCCTCTCCTACTCTCCCAGAGGATCACTTCATACCTTCCCCCCTCTCTTCAAATATTTAACAGCTCTTTCTTCACTGCTACTGCCTATACTTGTTTTCTCTGAAGAGAATTTCCAGAGCCCCTCACTTACCAACCACAGATAAACTCCCCACGGTCAACACCAGCCTCTAGACAGTCCCCTTATAATATTGTTCTATCCAATACTGCAGCTTCCCAAAATTGTGCCTGGCAGAGAGTAATTGCTGGGTGAATGAATGAACAAACAAATATATTATTTTAATGAGCTATATTCTCTTTTCCCCTCAAGGACATCCTCCAGCCAATTATTCCATCTCCTTGCAATTTCAGTTTTCCCTTGTATGCTATCATTCCCAGAGCTTGCAAACAGTTATACCTCCAAAAGATTCTCTATACTTGTCTCCCCAAATCTCTCATTTCCATTCAAATCATGTCCTTACTGTCATCATAAACAATAAAACACCTCCCTTGCTTTCTAGGATACCATACTTATTTAATTGTACTTCTACCTACCTCCCCATCACCTCCTTTCAGTATGCTTTGCTGATTCATCATTCGCCTGAATTTTTATCATTAATGGACTCCAGGATTCAGTCTTCCAATTTCTTCTCTTTTCTATTTAAACTCCCTAGATAATCTCACTCAATTTGTGATTTTAAATATCATCTATGCTCCAAATTCATCATCTCTACTCTGGATCATTCCCTTATTTATCCGGCTTCATACTTGGTATTTCTACTTAAATGTCTATGGACAGCTATCTATCAGTTAGAGATGAGTTTTGATCTCCCCTACCAGTGACCTGTTCCTCTTGAAGCCATTCTGAACCCAGGAGCAGCAACTCTCTCCTAATGACTGCTCAGGTCAAAACAGTAGAAGTCATATTTAACCCTTCTCTTATACACATATCCAACTACAACAGTAAATGCTACTGACTACCATCAAAGAAGTCCCAGAATGTATTTCTCATCATCTTCACTTCCGACACAAGCCACCATTTCTCAGAATTATTAGGATCACTTCCTAAGGTTTATGCTTCTAGCATTATCCCCACTCTTAACATCTATTTTAAACATAGAAGCTGGAGGGACTGGCAAAATAATCTATTGTCTTTTGTCCTCTATAACTATCAATTGCCTACTCTACATATCACACATCCAGAATAGAATATAAACTAAGACAGGATTATCTCTCTTATTCATCGCCATATCCCTATTAACAAAAGTAGTTTGTCACAGAACTGGGATTTATTAAATATCTGCTATATGAATTAATGAATTATTAAAACTCATCAAACACTTGGCAAAAGCCGTAAGTATAAAAAAAAAAAAACAACAACAACAACAAAAAAACCCACATCCCCAAAAAACTGACTAGAAGGAAAAAAAAATCAGGGAATAGAAAAAAACTTGAAAAAAAAAGTTACAGGTTCCTGAATTAAAAATCTGAAATCCAAAATGTTCCAAAATTTAAAACTTCTACAGTACTGACATGATGCAAGAAACGGAATATTCTACACCAAGAAACTTTGTTTCATGCATAACACTATTTAAAATATTGTATAAAATTATCTTCGGGCCATGTATGTAAGCTGTATATGATACATAAGTGAATTTATGTTTAGTCTTGGTGCTTACAAGGCAGGCGCAGTGCCACTGAGCTAAATCCCCAGCCGCCCAAGCATTTTAGATAAGGAATATTCATCCTGTATCAACATTCTCAGAAAAATTCAAAGACAAAATACATCAAGATAATGAAAGACTCCTGAACTTGAAAATAGTACTACTGGAGAAAAAAGTCAAAATTGGATGATGAAGGAAATTGCCAAAAGCATGAGAAAAAAACAAAATGATTTTGTTTTTTTTTAAATATTAAAGACAAAATCTGAGATGTGGTGTGGCGATGCCCTTCCCAAATCAGGGCCCACCTTCTCCTCTTGGTGAACAGGGATACCACGGGATGACTAACAGCTGCCACTCACACCTCATGGTTGCTCTCCCAGGTCTCCACACCAGGTCAGTTCCCCTCTGGCTGCTGGGAGAGGAGTCTCTTCCCAGAGACAAAAGAAGGGGAAACCAGGACTCAAGTCAAGAGGTCTTTTAAGCTTAGCAATGATAAGTTCTGGTTGTTGAACTTTTTTAGGGTTTTTTTTTTTTTCGCCCCAACAAGGGCATTAAACCCAAGGCCTTGCACACACCAGGCAAGTATTTTGGGCCAAGGTCTCACTAAATTGCCCTTACACTTACAGTCAGCCTCCAGAGTATGCAGGCATGCACCACTGGGTATGGCTGTTTTTCAGAAGTCCTTAAATTAGTTTACATTATGTGGTGGCACAACCCTGTATGCTCACTCAGGAGGCTGAGGCAGGAAGATTGCTGAGTTTCTGGCCATCCTGGGCCACACAGTGAGTTCAGGGCCAGCATGAACTATATAGCAAGAATGTCTCAAAAAAAAAAAAAAAATTCACTCAAACCAAACCATAAGCTGTTGTTACAAGTAATTTCATCTTGTCCTGCCTAAAGAGAGACTGACTGGGACAGAGGACCTCTTGAGGTTCTCTTTGGGATGACTTCCACAGAGCATTCAAGCTGCCTTTAGCAAGACAAAACACAAGCTGGGGGAACTGGTTAGAGCAGGATTTCTTTTTATTCCTTGTTGGTTTAAAATGGCTAATCAGAATAAAAAATAAACAGGCCTCTGTGCAGAGGCTGGGGTCCTCCCTGTGTGAGGGTCAGAACTCAGAGTCCCCTCTACCCAGGACCATGCAGAGTGGATTGGGCAGGGGACACTCAAGGACAACGGCAGGGGACCAGGCCTGCCGCTCCTTCTCTCTATCCTGTTTTTGGCACGTGATTAAAAATACTGCTTTTTGGAAAAAAATATATATATTAAAAACAAGAAAGAAAAACAAAGTTTCAAGGCCAGAGGGTCAACATTTTACTAACAGAAATTTCAGGGTGGGAAAGAAAATAAAGGAAGAAATTTCAAAGAACTATCTCATGACATTTTATCAGCACTTAAGAATCAGGAAAGCTTTTAGTCGTAAAGTTTTACATAAAGAAAATTAAAAATATGTATCAAGAAGTAAACAGGACTGTAACCAAACTGTATTTGTTTTTTTTTGTTTTGTGTGTGGTACCAGGGATCGAACTCAGGACATTGCTCTTGCAAAGCAGGTGGCAGCACCACTGAGCTAAATTCCAGGCCCGAACTGTATTTGTTTTTTATAGGCATTCATGTACAGGCTTTAAATGACAGGCACATTTTTTTTCCAGAACAATAATAAAAAAATTTTAAAAGGAAACAAATACTAGCATAGCCCTAATACCATAATCTCCTGTGTTATATAAAAATCTTTTATATAAAGATTTTTCAGAAGAAAAATATTACATATGAGAGGTTCTTAAGAGTTGGGGATATAGCTCAGTGGTAGAGTGCTTGCCAACTGCCTAGCATGCATGAGGCCTGGACTCAATACCCAGAATCACACAAACACAAAGGTTCTCAATAAATAATGAAAATCATAGGAAAATTTTCTGAAAATGAAAGCTTTATGGAAAGCATGCCTATAAACAGTGATTTTTTAGCCATATGACCTACCTTACTCAGAGGGGCTTTAATTTTTTTCAAACACAGAGCAAGAAGTTCCCTGGATTCTAAAGCACACTGTATCCAAGTTCCTGGTGGCTGAAAATATCTGAGGGAGAAAAAAATACAATGAAATCCAATATTCCTAAGAAAAAAAATTAAATTACCATCTGAATATGCAAATAAAACACTCATTATTACCTAAGCAAAATATAGTAATACTCGATTGCTCTCAAGCACTTAAACCAATGTATTTTTTAAGTTTTTAATTAGACTAGTACCTTTAGGTTAAAAAGATAAAATTCTGATTGAGAAAGACAACTGAGATAAACAATTAAAGTTGTCTTTTTACCTTAATTACTAGTAAAAATTCCAGTAAGGATGACAAAATGCCCAAAAATTCCTTGAAGCTAGGTTCTGAAAAATAGGTAAGAATCATCTCAAAATGATATTACAATAATTTATTATGTACTTCTAAAGATGTTGAGAACTGTTTATTTCTCACAAGAAAGGCAGATTAGTACTCAGATTCATCTACATATTAAGTCCTTTTATAAACATTATAATTCAAGTTTTAATAGCTTACATAAAAACCTCATTAAAACTTAAATCCCTTATATATGTCCTGTTTTTTAGCCCAGTCTTCCAAGACTTAGTACAATATCTTAGATATAGTAGGTGTCCAATACTTGTCTGCTAAAAAATTAATACTTCTAAAGGTATTATGTGAATGCCTTTCTGCCATACTTGTTAAATAACTAAACATTTTGCTTTTCACTTTTCAAGTTTCAAACAAAAATGTTACAGATTCAGAGCCGGGCATGGTGGTGCACACCTGTAATCCCAGCACTCGGGAGGCTGAGGAAGGAGGATCGCTGTGAGTTGGAGACCAGCCTGGACTACATAGTGAGTTCCAGGTCAGTCACAACTACATAATGAGACCCTGTCTCAAAACAAAACAAAACAAAACAAAACAAAACCAAACAAAAAAAACAACCAAAAAAAAAATGTTACAGATTCCCCTTTGCTTACAATTACTGAGAAAGGTCTTCATGTATCAGCTAATAAAATCTCCATCCTGACAAGGAAACTAAGGGCCTGAGATAAGAAACCTGGTTTATGAGAAATCTAATTTAAACTAGTCCTTCTGATTCTTTGTACAGTAACAACTCCACCACATTTTTAAGAATAGCAAATATTTATAACAAATTAAGCTTCACATTTTCCAAGTTTGCAAACTGTAAATGCTCTAAAATATTACATAAACTTTCATGTGTTTGTATACACGTATATATACTATTTCTCTAGAGATGTAATTATCAAACTCCCTACTTCTTCATATACAGTACTAACCCAGTTGAGAAAACCCAGGCATATAATTTTATACTTACTGACTAGTTTTTTGTTACTCAGTGGCCTACCACTGTAAGTTGCTAAAGGAATAATAAATAAAGAGGGAATAAAACATCAGCTTTCAAGTCTTCTGCTTTCCAACTCAGTCTTTATTTCACACCATTCCAGACATGATTTACTGCATTTCTTTTCCGTCCATTTTAATTTTTTGTTGTTATGGCTTATATCTAGGTGTCCCCCAAAAGCCTCATGCACTCTAAGATGGAACTTTGGGGAGGTGACTGGATCATGGATGAGTTTCCAGCTAAATGTGATGTTGGTGAGTGGTGCCTAGTCAATGGGAGAGTGGCCTGGAAGGCATCTTTCCCCACCTGCTCCCTTGACCCTCTCTGCTTCCCACCACCTTAACATGAGTAGAGGTGGGCAGTTTCTCCTTTACAATGATCCTCTGCCATGCAGCTCTGCCTTAGAGCCAGCTGACCATGGACAAATAATGTCAGCCAAAATAAACCTCCCCTTTAATTTGCAGTTTTCAGGCACTATGTCAGACACAAAAAAGTGACTGATAACACTTGTGAACCTTAATTTTTAAAACATATTATTGAGCTGGGGTTGTAGCTCAGTGGCACAGCACCTGCCTGGCAAGCACAAGGCCCAGAATTCAATTCTCAGCACCAAAAAAAAAAAAAAAAAAAAAAAAAAAAAAAAAAAAATAAACAAACAAAAAGAATGTTAATAGACCTATGGTCCAAAGTCAAAATCAGTACCAAAGTTCAGAGACAAAGGCAAATACTTGCTATAGTTCATAATACATGTGTGAGTAGCCTTATTAAGGCTTACAATATTGAACAGAAACCAGTATTGTAAGTTTATGAATGAATTAATAATCAGAAATATAAAAAAGATTAGTTGTTTTGAATACTCTATTAACTGTTAGTTGTTGTCTTTTCATAAATTTCTCTGTTG
>NW_022900949.1:58269820-58272266 GCF_012274545.1 Fukomys damarensis
AAAAAAAAAAAAAAAAAAAAAAAACAAACAAAAAAACCAAGTTACTTAAAACATAAGGTGCTTTTCATATCAAACAGCTTTTAATAACTGATTAAAAAATTCATGGTAATAACATGAACATGTCCTTCATAAATTGTTCTCATCTACACTTATAAACATCAATTCCTATTTTCCAGTTATATAAATCAAATCAAACCTATGAAATCCTTTAACAAAGAAGGAACTGATTCAAATACTTTTACACCATCTTTACCATATTAGTGGGCAAACTAGAAAAGCGTAATGGTCTATATTTACAAATTCTAAAATCTTTGGCAATACCAACACAAATAAAATTTTAATCTCTATTGCATAAACCTCATTCTATGCATCTTGCTATAATCTCAGCATATCCCAGCGATTCTCTTTATATAAATCACAACTTTTAGTAGGGTGAAACAGTAATGCACTGTACCTTTGACACTGCTTGCAGAAAGAAATCGACACTTGTTTTGGAATACCTTGGCTGATGTCTACTTTACTTCGCAAACAGGACACACAAATATTGGCAGGATTTGGACTAATTGGGACACCACACTCACAGCACAAGCTTGAATAAACAAAGGATAACTTTTTAAAATCATATTTTATAAACATATTAGTTAAATAAACTATCAGCCTGGAATGTAGCTCAGTGGCACTGCCTGGCAAGCTCCCCGTACCCTTGTACTGCGAAAAACAAAAACAAAAACAAACAAACAAAATCCAAGGGCGAGGGGATTTAGTTCAGTGGTTCCACCGCCTGCCTGCCTCGCAAGTGCAAGGTCTAGAGTTTGATTTCCTGTACTGGGGAGGGTGGGGGATCAAGTAAACAAAAGCCTTCAAGTTAGCTTATAATATTTCTGGCAAAAAAAAAAGACATACAGCCAGGCCAGGTGGCCCACACCTGTAATCCTAGCACTCAGGAGGCTGAGACAGGATGGAGGCCAGAGTGGGCCACACAGTTCAAGGCCAGCCTGAACTACATACGCAGCAAGGACCCGTCTCAGAAAACAAAACAAAACAAAAAACATAGAAACAATATTCCAAGATGCAGAAGATAAACTGGGTATAGTACAGAACAAAGAGAGACCCCAGCTAAGACAGGAAGATCTCAACTTTAAACCCAGCTCTGGAAATTTAGCAAGAGCCTGCCTCAAAATGAAAAGTCTAAAAAAAAAAAAAAAAAAAAAAGGAGTGAGGGTTAGAGATGTAGCTCGGCGTGAAGTCCTTGGGTTCAATCTTCAGAGCAACAACAACAAAAAATCTGCCTCATCTACTTGATCTCCCATTTCTTCTGATCACTATGTCCAGTGTTGCTCTTATAACTTAGTTCATTTACTCAGGACCTAGAGATGATGTTATAGCTTAATGAATGAGTTAAGAGCAGAAGGAAAAAAAAATAGATTACTTCTTCGACAAACATGCCTTAAAAGTTTTATCTATGGAAAATTTGTAAGAGATTATCTAAGTCATTTGCAGTAGTAATTAGACAGTAACATACTACCTATAAAGGCGATTTTTAAAAAAAGAAAAAAAGAAATGCACAGGGATTGACAAAATATAAGCGTTTACCCAGAGCAGAGTACTTTTAAAAGGAGAGGAAGTATATCTATGTCTAATGACTCAGTGTATATAATGGCAGTATCACAATTATAGATGCATTGGGAGGAGAAAAAGGTGGAAAACTACTAATAAAGACCAATGTTGTCCAAAAGAAAAGTCTAGCAATTTTCTAATGGTAGCCACTAGCCTTAGGTAATGACTAAGCATTTGAAATGAAGCTAGTATGACAGAGCAACAGTATTTAATTTTATAATAATTTAAATAGCCACATTTGGCTAATGGGAACATACTGGACAGTGTCAATCTACAAGAATGCACACGCTAAATATTTTAACCTTCTTAAAGTACTGTATTTATAGAACAAACTTTACAACTAAAACTGAATTCGATTTTCTACGGAAATAACTCATTTTAGTGCCACTTCCTTCAAAAGACTCCTCCCAAGTCTTTTCCAGTTAAGTTTGAGTTTCCCAGATTCAATTTAAAATCTTAAAATTTAAAAAGCTCGGTAAGGGCTGCTACTCACATGTGTCCAGGGCTGTGGGTGGTGGAGTCTGTCATATACTCCATTGTTCTGTAAACCTTGATTTAGGAAAAAAGTACCAAAAAATGGTGGATTTAATTCATTTGTCTATAGTCTCCTCTTCATAAAACTGGTCTTTATAAAACTAATCATCCTTCTGCCTCTGCACAAAGAAAAAGGGCTGCGTGTGAAGCAGGAAAGGCGGAAAACCAGATAGGCCTGGTAGCTAGAGAATTAAGCTTTCGGGCTCGGGACCAGGCAGGAAGACCCCGGGCCGCCTCAGCCGCGGACCTCAGGGGTAGCCTGGAGCCGGCCGAGCTCAGCGCAGCCCGGGCCCCC
>NW_022900949.1:58272416-58315661 GCF_012274545.1 Fukomys damarensis
TGCACTTCCTCCCGGGCACCCTGCTCGCGCCAGCACCCCGGGCCTCGGCCCCTGGAACCTACCTGGCGCCTTACAACCCAGCCTATCTTACCGAAAACTGGCAACAAACCCCAAACCTACACGCAGAGCCCTGTCAGAGGCCACCACCGCGAACCCGGCCGTCCTGAAGATCTCGCGAGAGAAGGACTCGAAATCGCGAGAGGCAAGCGACGCGAGCTGAAGGAGCGGGTGGGGCAGAGAAGGGGCGGGCACAGGTGAGAAGAGCAGGGGCGGGGCGGAAATGCGGAAGCCGGCGACGTCCTGTGGGCCCTTTAGCCGGGGCTACCTGCCCTCCTACCTGCGAGGTGTCTTCCTTCGGTTGTTTCCCTGGCCAGAGTCCGCAAGCCAGCCTCATTTCATACGTGTCTTTTCGGCTATCTCGATTGGACGCTTGCTTCTTGGTTAAATGATTCTTTTATATAACGTTATTTGTAAACAGTGTAACATTCCACAAAGAAATTAGAACACCACTGAGGGCAGTGCCCTTGTCTATTTTATTTACTATCGTGTGCCCCGTGCTTGCCATATCCTAAGTGCGCAAATGATTGATTACTTGTTGAGTAGATGAACGAATGAAATGTAAGGCATAATTTTCTGGCTTACGTTATTTTAGACTAATTACTAGAATGGTGTACTTAATATTTTTTTAATAACCTTATCCTTTCATCTTGGAGCAGCACAGACTATGTCTAGTTGCTTTCTCTTGACAGAATTTCAAACATAGGAAGATGTAACTTTTTTTCCAGGTCTCCCTCCCCCTCAAACAATTTTAAGGAATAAGCAAAGGCAGCTTGCCCACCACAACTTCTCCTCTGACCCTCTTGCCTCCCAACTAGAGAATCCAGAATAGTCTCCCTGTCTCAAGATACTTCATCACATCTGCTAAGTCCCTACGTGTAGTTCTATTATATATACTTTTTACAGGCACTGTATGCCCCAATACATACCAGTACTTTGATTTGGATCATAAATTTTCTACTGCAGATGTCCTTCAGTCTCAAATCCCTGAAGTGTGATTTGGGTCTTGTTCTTCTGAGTATGTCCTGAAGCTAGCATGTTGTCTGGCGCAAAACAAATCCTCAGTATATGTTGACTAATTATCCATTCAAAATCCACACAAACTCTGAAGAGACTGGGGCTTTTTCCCCATTTTTTCTATTCACACAGTCTTTGGCCTCAGAGAAATATCATGAGAAATATAGCTGCAGTTCAGTAGGCTGTGTTCACTGTGTTCACTTACCTCACTGAAGTAAGCACCTGCCAAGGAGGATCTGGAGATGTCTCCATAAAGGGTTGTTTTTTCTTCTCTAAAACTCTTAAAATTTGGAGGCCAATGTAACAGTATTGAGAGGTGGAAATGTGACAGGTGTTTTGGTCATACAAGCTCTGCCCTTATAAAGGTATTAATGCTGCTTTCAGAGAACTGGATTCTCAAAAAATAACTTCTCATTTTCCTGTTACTGTATTAGTTACTGTAAGAGCAGACTATTTTAAAATAAGCCCATCCATTGTGTTTTGTCTCTTATGTGTGTACTTACTTGTTCTTTGCTTTTCTACGTTATGAAAAAATCACAAGGCCCTTATCAGACACAACAATTCTAGCTTTCAGAACCATAAGCCAAAACAAACCAACTTTTAAAATACCTAATCTTGGGTATTTTATTAGAGCAACAGGAAACAGAAATGGGATATTAGAACAAACCTATCGTGTTTTGGGCTTTGGTTTGTGATTTAGGGTAAGCTCCTTGGATTTGGATGCTGTCAGAAAGATCAATGATTGTATATCTCAATAAACCTTATATATAGCAAGTACAGCAGGAAGTTGGCAAAGAAGCAGTAATTATTCATTTGTAGCATAGCAAACTTGTTTTTGTCTGCGTTTATCTAAAATGTGTTGGCCTTGTTTTCTCTTCCTTTATCATGGTTTTAAAGCAATTTTGACTGAGGTTACTATCTTGTGAAATTGCTTATATGTAATAGAATAATTGAATAACATAGTTCTATTGCTTTCTTTCCTTTTTTATTTTTTATTTTTGAGACAGGGTCTTCTCATGTAGTTTAGGCTGGCCTTGAACTCACTGTGTAGTCTAGGCTGGCCTTGAACTCTCAATGACCCTCCTGCCTCAGCCTCCCATATGCTGGAATTGCAGGTGTGTGCCACCACACCCGGCGCCTGTTTTCTTTCTTAACAGATTACTGCTACAATTACTTGAAATGTCCCTGGGTGCTGCAGTGCCAGGCTTATTAAGCACTGGATACACAACAGTAAACAATACAGACATACTCCCTGTCCACATAATGCTCATATTTTATAGATGAGGCTGATAGTCCAGAAGACCAGATAATTTACTTAAAGTCTTGTAGCAAATAAGTGGCAGAATTGGGACTTGAACTCCCACTTGCCTCTGCACCCAAGCCCTTACTCTGCAGGCTGCCTGCCCTTCTGAGGCTCAGCCCATCTATTCTTATCACAGGCTTTTGGTAAATGAACTAATCCTACAGCCCAATAAATACATAACTATTACACATAACTAGAAATATATAACTTTTATATGCCCATTATTATTATTTCGGGGGGATACTGGGGTTTAAACTCAGGTCCTTGTGCTTATGAAGCAGGTGGCGGAACCACTGAGTTAAAGCCCCGGCCCTTATATGCCCATTAAAAATAAAATATGTTTAAAATATTAATGTGGCAGAAAGTACCTATATTTTCTCCATCTCACAATTCCTTAATAGAACTAAAATCTCCAGAATCAAATGCTTTTTTTCAATTATCTCTGACACAATCCTAGAATGACCATGCTACAAGACTGGAATAAGCTTAGCAAATTATAGAAGAAAAAAGTCATTTTGTACTTTTTATTTAATCCTCACATTTCATCTGAAAAAAAAAGAACTGAATGATAATTACTTCCTGTGAAACTTCAGATTTATTTTTAAGAAACTTCAATATCTAGCAAGTAAGAGGGGCCTAATTAATATCAACTAAACAATAACATTTTATACAGAAGTTTCAAATGCATGACCTGATACTCTTCAAATTATCTGTTATGGCTTGTATCTCGATGTCCCCTTGAAGCCTCCTGCACTCATAAGTGAGACTTTTTGTAAGTAGTTGGATCTAGAGCATGTGATACTGGGATTGAGGGTGTGTGATAATTAAATTGTTTTTGCATAGTTTTGAGTGTGGATAATGGAATCCCCTTCCTACATGTGTAGATGACACCAATAAATAGGTATATAGCCTGGATGGAAAATAAAGGGAAAGGGAATAGGCAGGTTTGCTGCTGCTTGCTTGCTGCTTGCTGTTTTCTGTCTTCCATGCTATGAACTGTTTCCCCTCTATGATGGCCCTCTGCACTCTGCCTTGAAACCAGAAGACTATGGATTGGAACTTCTACACACTATGAGCCAACATAAACCTTTCCCCCTTTTGCTTGTGGGTATTGAATATTCTGTCTCAGCAAGGAAGAAAGAAGCTATCAAACATAACAGTATCCTGGGGAATGTCAAGATGGCACTAGAATTAATGAGAGGAGGTGATTGGAGTATACTCTTAGAATCAAGACCTGTAGAGGGGAAGGGATAGAAGCACAACTGGACAGAAAGGAAAATTCTCCTGTCCTGCAGTCTGATGAAGTATCAGATAATTTTTTTTCCCCAAGAAGGCCAGCCTTTGTTCACTGATCGGCATTTGATATGACTGTCCCAGGAAAGGGACATGACCTTGGGTGATGGTTCTCTGTTCAGCCAAACCAGTCTCAGTAGTGGATGAAACAGTGCTTTCTGCCAGTAGTACTCCTTGCAGTGGAGGAATAAGCATTTCATTTCTACAGGTGATCTGGGCCCATTTTCCAGAATAAATATGTAGCTGACTTATTTTAGGATATTTCTTAGTTGAATTTCCAACCAAATAAAGAGTAACCCATCATCAGTGAATCCACTCTGGTGTGTGCCTGTAATCTCAGCATTCTGAGAGGTTGAGGCAGGAGGGCTGTAAGTTTGTGCCCAGGTCAGGCAACTTGGTGAGACCCCGTCTCATAATGTAAAATGAAACAAGGCTGGGTATGTAGCTCAATATGAAGGCTCTGGGTTCAATCTTCAGTACCGCAGGGCAGGGGAAGGTACTGACAAGGTCACCAGCATTTATATTTGAAAATTTATACTGTCCATTGTCTGATGGCTAGAAATTTAAAACAATTTCTCCTTCAAAATAGCATGCAATTCATATTGATCTAAGCAAAACTTAGCAAAATTGGGTAACTTTTATATGTCTTTTCAAGGGATAATATAAATATCAAATTTTGTTATACAAAAGAATTTTGAAAACCTCCTCCTGTTACAAACTGTGCATTTTTAAAAGGGAAGGCAGAAAAAGGGTTCTTAAAGAAATTCATTATTGAAGAAATAATGTAGGAAATACTTTGCAGAATAGAAGGACATGGATTTGTGTCACACAGTGAAAAACTTCACCATATTCTCAGCAAAATTGATGAAAATAGGTGCATACCAGTGATCATTATCACGAGGTTTCAGAAACTGGAGATAAAAGGAAGATTCTAAAAGTTTCTAGAGAGAAAAATACAGGTCATGTACAGCCAATCAAATAGTTTCAGACTTCACAGCAGTAACATCAGAAACAAGAAGGCAATATAGCAATACTTTCAGAATTCTGAAGGAAAATGATTTCCAATTTTGAGTTGAGAGTCAAATTATCGACAGAAATACTAATGTACAATAACAACTTTTTTGACACTAGCGTTATGGTTTCTGGCTGGATGTCCTCCAAGAGCCTTATTCTCTCATAGGTGGGGCTTTTGGAAGGTGACTGGCTTATGAGAGCGCTACAGCTGATGTGCTGTTAGGAGGCGGGACCTGGTTAGAGGCAAGTCATTGGGGCATGACTTAGAAAGTCAAATCTCCCTCCCTGGCTCCTCCCTTTGATCTCTGCTTCCTGACTGCCATGACACGAGCAGGTTTCCTCCACCCATACCCTTCTGCCATGCCATTTCTGTGCTTAAACATGGACTAAGACTTAAGTATGAGCCAAAATAAACCTCTCCTCCTATAAATTGCAGATGTTGGTATTTTGACCCAACCACAAGTAAAGTGACTTAAGACAGCTGGGGAATTATCCCAGAGCCTAGCGCGTTCTAAGCAAGCACACGGCCACTGAGCTACATCTCCAAACTAGCAGAGACATTTTGAGCCAAGGAAAGTTATAGCCCTCTGAAGAAGCTGCTGAAGGGTATAAATCATGAAAAAAGAAAACAGAAACAGTTTCTAGGAAACAGGAGCAAAGTTAAGCAAGATCTCGAGTTGCTGGATGAGAGGACTGAAGTCCAACTGGAGCAATTAGATGGCTGAGAGAATTGATCAGGGAAATAAAAATTGATAATATTATGTTATGTTTCTGAATATCTTGCAGGGGATTTAGATAAGTGACAAAGAATTTCATATCAATAAGGGAATTCAGTAAACAAATTTGTACATATAAATTTGAAAACTTAGATGAAATAGACCAATTCTTCAAAAGCTATAAACTACCACAATTCAATATGAAATAGATAGCTTTAATATGTTAAATATGGATTGTATCTAGATGTCAACCCAAAGCCTCAGGTGGTCATGGGAGGGAGGTTCTGGAGGTGGCTGGAAATACAGTGTGTGATGCTGGGATTAAATGTGTGATGCTGGAAGTAAGGGTGCCCCTCTCTGGGTGTGGGTGACACTGCCCAAAGGGCAGGTAGGCTGGATGAAATATAAAGGCAGGCTTTGTTGCTGCTACTGCTTGCCTGCTGCTGCCTGCTCTGTGAGGCGCCTCTGCCATGCTGCCCTGCCTTGAAGCCAGCTGATTATGGACTGAGATCTCTATAAACTGCGAGCTGGGGGCTGGGGATTTAGCTCAGTTGTTCTGCCACCTGCCTCGCAAGCACAAGCTCCCGAGTTTGATCCCTGGTACAAAAAAATAAATTAATAATAATAATATTAATAAATAAACTGTGAGCTAAAATAAACCTTTCCTCTTTTAACTTTGGTTGTTGGGTATTTTGTCACAGCAAGAAAAGTAACTAAGACAGAATAACTAAGTAACTGCTAAGGAAAGAGAATCTGTAATTTAAAAACTCTCAAACCAGGTCCTAATAATTTTATGGAGAACTATACCAAATGTTTAAGAATTAACATTAATTTTACATAATCTCTTCCAGAAAGTAAAAGGGAAAAGAACACTTCTCAATTATGTTATGAAAATGCTATCCTGATACTAAAAGCACACAAAGCAAAAGAAAACTATGACTGATCTCTTCCATAAATATAAATTTTAAAATCCTTAAGTGCATGCTCAGTGGTAGAACATGCTCTTAGCTTACAGAGGCCCTGGGTTCAAAACCCAACGCCAAATGAAACAACAATAACAACCTTCTTAAAATATTAACCAATAGAATTCAGCAACATCACAATGATTATATACATAATTAAGACCTGGGATTTATCTCAAAGATGTAAGACTGGATTAATATTAAAGAATCAGTGTGTTGATTTCATTAATGGACCATATTAATACCCTAGAGTATCACATAATCATATCAATTGATACTTTAGAAACATTTGGCAAAATTCAAAACTAATTCATAACAAAAATGTCTTGATATATAGGAATGGGGAATATTATTTGATAAAAAAATAGATCATGAAGTTGACATTATACACAATGATAAAAGACTAAATATTTTCCCTCTACAATTAGTAACAAGGGGAAAATTCACTCTTACCACTCTTATTTAACGTAGTACTAGAAGTTCTAGCCAGTGCAATAAGGGAATAAAAAGAAATAAAAAGCATCCAGATAAGAAAGGAAGAAATGAAATTGTTCATAAATGCAGATACTTTTGTTTACATAGAAAATCCCAAGAAATCTACAAAACAAAGAATCTCCTAGAGTAAGTGAACTCAAGATTGCAAACTATTAAAAAAAATCAATTATATTTTGTACAAGATTTTTTGTAAATGTAACCAAGATTATTCAAAAATGACATGGAAAGGCAAGCTAACTAGAAAAGTCAAAATAATTCTGGAGAAAGAATAAAGTATCAGTCTACATGACTTCAAGGCTGATGATGGGGTAAATGATAAAGATTGTGAAGTATTGCCTGGGGAATGGATGTAGGTCAACTGAAGAAAGTAAGAGTCCTCCACAATGTATTCAATCCACTGATTGTGGACAAAAGCACAAAAGCAATTTAACAGAGAAAAGAGAATCTTTACATAAAAGGTGCTGATCCAAGTGAATATCCACAGGAGAAATAATTGCTTCACACATTACCTAAAAAAAACCTCAAAACACATCCTAGATTAAAATTAAATGTAGAATGCAAAAGTTTTCAAATTAAACACAGAAGAAAATCTTGGCATCTAGAACTAAGCAAAGAGGTTTTTGTACTTGACTCCAAAAATACGATCCACCGAAGGATGTCTGGGCTTCATTCAAAATTTTCAAAATTTGCTCTGTTGAATACCCTATTGAGATCATTAAAAAGATAGGCTAGAGTGGGGAAAAATATAGGTAAACCTTACCAAACAAAGTCCTAATGTCGAGAATATGTTAAGAACTCTCAAAATTTAAAAGTAGAATAGAAAATGGCAAAATACAGGAAAGAGCCAGGCACGATGGCGCACACCTGTAGTCCCAGCACTTGGAAGGCCGAGGCAGGAGGATCGCTGTGAGTTGGGGGCCAGCTTGGGCTACATAGTGAGTTGAGGCCAGCCTGAACTACATAGTAAGACCCTGTCTCAAACAAAACAAAACGAGAGATAAAAGACATTCCGTTGAAGAATGTATACAGATGTCAAATAAACATTTATTAAGATGATTGCCGGCTGTTATAGTTTATATGTAGGTGTCTCCTCACAGCCTCATGCTCTTTAGATGGGACTTTAGGGAAATGACTGCGTCATGGATGCATGCTACTGGCTTAGTTCTCTGATTGGTCTGTATAGCTGAATGTGCTGTTGAGAGGTGGAGCCTGGTGGAAAGAGGTGGGCCACTGAGGGTGTGGTATGAAAGGTAGATATCCTTCATCCTCCCTGGGCATCTCTCCCCCATATCATGAACCACTTCTCCTCCTTCGTGCTATACTGGAGACTCCTGCAGTTAGGTTCCAGTATCCTGCCCGGTATATGACACAGGCCTGAGGAAAACAAACTAAAAGACAGCAGTAAGAGAAAGCAGGGTGCCAGGATGACCAATGTGATGTGACCAACAAAGGCACTGGCCAGTCCCAGGCACTGATCTTTATTGGTAATCAGTTGGGGTAAAGGCAAGCTACATGCAAAGGCAGGGCTACATGTGCTTTCTATGGAAATTAATGTGAACAAAATTCATAAAGGACAAGACAAAGCATCCTCCAATTAGGAACAGAATAGACAAAATATATAGTTGTAATTAGAACATTGTCCTTCTAGTCAGAAGGTTTTAGCTGTGGGGATGAAATTTAGGTGTGCGTTACTCTGACCTCAGCACATAGGCTCCAGCCAGCCTCGCTTCTATATGCAAGCCAATGGGGTTAACTCTTCCCAGCCTGCTTTGCGTGTAACCAGTAGTACAGTCCCCTGCAATGCTGCCCTGCCTTGGAGTCAGCCCAAGTATGGACTAACACCTCTGCAAAATGTGAACCAAAATAAAACTATATCATTAATAAAGGATACTTTTAATTTTATCTGAACAGTAAAAGATAGAAGTACTTTGGAGACAGTGCCTCTAAAGCTACCAGAGATAATTTGTACCACTAAGAAAAATAATAAAAAGATTCAGAGAAATGAAACTTAGTTCCAAGCTTCAAAGAAATGTGATAGCTTTCAATTCCATTCAATAAACCAATTGTGTCTTCACTTTTTAAAGGGCAAATTTCATATTTTAATCTGAGCCGAGCAGATTTTTTTTTTAATTTGGAGCTTGAAGATTTTCATTACATTCAATTTTTCCAGAATTTCTTTAATACCAGATTAGAGATTTAAATGTAGTCATGGTTCTCCTTTAATAACATTGTAATTATTAAGGTAATAAGAAAAATATGAAGGTAATTGACTTTAGACTTCATTATTTTCCCACTAATTCTCTCTAGACTGCTTTCACATTCTTACAGTTAATACATTTTCAATGACTTTTTTTTTTTCTTTTAGAAACCCTGTCTCTTTAGCCAGTACAACGCTGTAGTGGTGATTTATTGCTGATATATCCCACATTTTATTTTTGAAGTATATAATCTAGTCTTTCAAAAAGATGTAACTTTACATTCTTCCACTTAAAAAAATGTTGGTCATAATTTTAGTTGCATGTTTTTAATTTAAGTGTCTGCATGTGTCACCTTTGGGAACACACCTCTGCTTATATAATCTGAGTTTCTAACATTTTGATTGTATACTGCTTACATATGTGGACTCAAGATATAAAGCAAATAGCAATTTAAAAATGTCATAGGCCATGGTAATAAGTAAACAATCTAATAAATGAACAACGTATCTCTTCTGTAGCATAGATGTTTTGTCAGGTGAACTGTGAATGATTTTTCCTGTTAACTATGACCCATAGAGGAAAAAAAGGATCATTCCTCATACATCTTTTAATCTAAGGACCTAATAACAAACATTTGAAAAATGAATGAATGTGTTTCCCTAAGGGCAGCAAGGTGACTTGCACTTTCACTTTCTCTTGATTGTTAGTACAATGTTTTGCCCAAAGAAAACATTCACTGATTAGCATGCATATTCAAAGAAGGAAAGAGAAAAGGATCCTGTATCTTTTTTCAGACATGACTTCCTTTGGGCTGTGCTATTATTCTAGGTATTAGGGGTTATGCATTTTCTAATGGATGGGTTGGCAAGAGTTCAGAGATGGCCGGATGGAATAGTCCTTCCATTTCTGATTATTGCCTTTTCCTTCTAATGTTTTGTTTAAAAATTACTTAACACAGAACGAAGACTATTATTAGACAAGAAGAAAGGAATAAGGAGTAGGAGGAAAAGGGTGTAAGGGAAGATAATAGGGAGGATGGGTGTGATCAAAATATGTCACATGCATTTATAAAAAAATGCCACATTAAAACTCAATGTTTTGTTAAACTAGTACACTCTAATAAAAACATATCCTAAAAAGCACTACTTTAGAATTATTCCTCTGTTAAAATTGACATTTCAAAATAGGCAAAGTAGGGCCAAGGTTTAGCCCAGTGGTTTTGCCGCCTGCTATGCAAGTGCAAAGTCCCAAGTTTGATCCCCGGTACCAAAAACCAAACAAACAAAAAAGGCAAAGTGATGTGTATTTTGATAAGTGTGAGAAAAAAATAAAGAAATTTAATTTGAATGGATTTTGTTCATATTTTCTCTTTTTCCATTTCATTTATTAAAGAGCATATAATTTCACAAGGACCTCTCACGTACCAAATCTAATCCACAGGAACTTTTCTGATGCATCTGACATTGTTTCTAAAACCTCATCATATACTGTTCTTAGTCCCAAGCAAAAGAAACTGACTCTTGTGAGGCAGAAAGGAACTTAGAAATGTACTTTTGGTAGTTCCCAAAATACAAAAAAGGGGTGGAGGGCCAGACTCTGGACCAAGAACTGCAACCAGAAACATCACCTTGAATCACACAGAATAGCCAACTCATCCAGTCAAGACCACACAAACATCACTCTTATGGTATACATGCTGTAGCATATACTGCAGACACTGGCTCCTGCTCTAGTGTAGCGTCTCTTTCACTTGGCACCTGACTCTGGGGCCATCAAAGAGCTCTCAGAAGTCCTGATTCTTTGTATCATTAGTTCAGAAGTTCCAGGCAGGCATATCAGTCTGCAGAGCCTAGGTCATGTGCGTTGATTATGGAAACAGGGGAATAATAAGAAGAGTTGGAAAGAGAGTTGAGCTACCATTTCCTACTGGCCTGTCGTTTTCTGCTTATTTTCAGTTAACTTCCTTTTACTTCCGCACTTTTGTCCTTCCAAGTTTAGAACCCCTAAACAAACTTAGCAATTTGCACATTCATTGCCAAAATTAACGCAGTTGGAAGCACTGAGTTAAGAAGCCTAATGTACTTGGTAAATATTTATTAGACAATTTTTAGACACTGGTAATGTGTCTAATTAATATATATGAATGTAAAATAGAAAACCCTAAATGGCCGTGATTACACTCATCCAGCATTTCTTTAAAATTCAAAATTACCTCTTAAATAGAATCTTCAAGTGCCTTGAGAAAAGCAATTAAAAGCTTGATCCTGATATGGGGTGATTTTCCTTCTCTGCATTACTGTGCTGTTTCCTAATGCATCAGCTTCACTGCCAACTACAGTCCCTCTCCAATAACCTATAAATCACCAAACAGAGTGAGCAATCAAGCAGTTCAGTGAAAATTTACTTGAGTTCAACCAATTCTTGAACAAATTCATTAACTTTCTCAGAAAGCCTCCAAGAAGATAAGCAGCAGCCCAGAATTTGATATTTATTTATGATTTTCTTGGCATGCAATCACAAGCTTTAATTTCACATACAAAGAAAGCTTTTTGCCTCAAAATTGTTATGTCTATTCAGAACATAATAAATCCATCCTCTACATGTAACAAGTAATTTATTATTGAAATTCAGAGGGTTTTTATTTTGTTTTGATTTGTTTTTTAATCGTGACAAAGTTGGACATTTATTAAAGGAAGGAAAAAAACCAGAAATGTAGGGAAAAAGTGTCCTCTGCAGAATGAGCTTGGACTTAGGGAAAATGGGAGGAAAAAATAAAAGTACACTGTACTACATAGCGTGGGCTATCACGAAGAGACACGGTAGCCAAAATTTAGAAGTCTCAAAAATAAAACCATCAATGCCAGCAAAGATTATAGATGATAATGAATTTTTTGCATAAATTTCTCAGACAAAGAAGTAAAAGCAGCAAGTAAATATATGAAAGAAACTGTTCCATATCACTGGTCATTCGAGAGATACAGCTGAGATTCCACCTCACCCCACAAATGACGGCTGCTATCAAGAAATCAACCAATAACAAATGTTGGCAGGGTTGTGGGGAGAAAAGAACCCTTCTGCATTGTTGGTGGGAGTGCAGACTGGTGCAACCACTATGGAAATCAATATGGAGATACCTCAGAGAGCTGGGACTACAGGTTCCGTTTGACCCAGCCATCCCTCTGCTGGGTATCTTTCCAAAAGCATTAAAAGAATCATATCACAATGATATATGCACACCCATGTTTATAGCGTCAGAGTTTGTAATAGCTAAAACTTGGAAACAGCCCTTTTGCCCATCAGTTGGAGACTGGATAAAGAAAATGTGGTTTTTCTATAAAATGGAATACTACTCAGCCATGAAGAATGAGAAATTAGAGTCATTCATAGGAAAATGGATACATATTGAGGATATACTCCTAAGTGAAATAAATAAGTCACACATATATAAATACTGAATAATTTCTCTGGTGTGAAAAACTATAATGGTGCATAAGATCCTAATGGTATAATTGACAATATGAAATAGGAAGAAAAGGGCTAAAGGTGTAAGGGAAGTGGGAAAGGTATGGGAAAAGAAATAAGGGAAAAGAAAAAATGAGAAAATGAAAAAATTGAAATAAAGTATTTTTAAGTAGGGAAGAGAGGAGGGGGTGAAGGGAGGGCAAGGGGAAGGGGAAAAAATGAGAACCAAGACCTGTCATGTAACAAGATCCCAATGATGAATGTAACTGTACTGTACACATAAAATGTACCAATAAACTCAATGAGAGAAAAAAAAAAACAAAGAGTAATTAAGTGGTTGGGTAGAAATGTGTAACTTCCAACCTCATTGTATAGGGTCAAAAATTATAAAGTAAGCTGATAATACATGAAGCCCAAAGTGCTAAGATTTCACTGAGACATTGAAACTGAGCATTTTATAATTCAGAAATATATAAAAGGAAGAACATGTCCAAAGCAAATGGGAATTTCACTTAATGAAATGATGCCTTGAAATGGCGAAAGACAGCTAGATATAAATCTCTTCATTGCTCATGAAGGGCTTTATATGACAGAAATAAAATAAAACCACATGCAAAATGGCATAGAATTAGTGTCCTGTTGTGCCTAGTGACTGCATAATTAGATGGTAAATGACTGAGGAAGACATTTTGCAGTTTTTCTCCATCTCCTTCATCACTAATGTCTGTGCTTCTTTTCTGCCAACATAAGTGTAGGGATTCAGCTTGGCCTGACTATAGCCTTGTGAGTTGTAACTTCCCGGATTGCCCCTAAATAACCCTAGTATGTTTTTCCCACATAATTTCCAAGCATATTATAAATATGACAAAAGCATTGCAGTGGCATATGGAACTTTATCATTCAGACCCTGACAATGTCAGCACCAGGAATGTGCTTGAAACAAACCAGGTAAATCTGCTATGAAATCAAACATAGAAACCCTCTCCTTCAGATCCAAATTGTAGGTATCCATCTGTTTTGCTGCCACCCAAGTCACTCTTCTGTGCACAAATCTCTTGCAATGAAGTTGTACTCTGTGCAATCCTGGATCTGTCTGCCTCTTTCTTTGGTCTCACAGAAACTTGCTGCCAGTTCCCACATGGGGGGAACTGTGCTATCCCAGGGCAATTAAGTCTAGGCCAGCAGATTAAGTCTTAGAACTGATTAGAGTACATTATCATTACTCCTTGGGCCACCTGAGTAACAAATCCTTGCCCTAGCTTCTCCTAGCATAGAATTCATATCTCTACTTGGCCCATACTATTTTAGGTTAGAGAAGTTGACAGTAACAGGCAAGACATGAGTTAGATTTAGAGTACTGTGAAGTAAATGAGATACACCTGGCAGGTTACAGGTGTATCTTGCTTATACACTTAAACAAGGTCATGTCCTAACCAGCACTTAATATTTAAAAGGGCTTACTTGCTCAAAGTCACCATCTCCAACTATCTATCTGCTGGTGTAACCATCTGGGGTTTCCCACCTTGTTTGATTTACCCTAGTGATGGTTCTGTCTGGCTGTTCAGTCAATCTGAGACCAGTGTCCACACTTGTCAAAGTGGTGTATGTGTAAGACAGAGTCAAATTTCTACAGAAATCCATGACCTTTGATTATGATGAAAGATTCCTAAAAACCAAAATGTACTAGGGTGTGACTCAGTGGTAGAGCAAGTGGTTAGCATGGCTAAAGACCTAGGTTTAATCCTCAGTATTCACCCTCCTTCAAAAAAGAAAAGAATATATATGGGTATGAGATATGACTTGACAGTAAAAATAATGGACTATTGGTGAAAAAAATTTTAAGATAAACATCCCTTTCAAAACAGATGCGTAGGGGCTGGGGTTTTAGCTCAGTGGCACTGCACCTACCTTGCAAATACAAGGTCCTGAGTTTGATCCCTGGTACCAGAAAAAAAAAAATGGGTAAATTTATTGCTGAACTGAAGCCCAGCAATTCTTGACCAAAATGTAAGGTTCATAGGAATCTTCAGGGAAGGCTGGTTTCCCTCTCATATCCATCTAAAATGACTATTCTTTGAGTAATTTCCACAGATTCTTAAACTAAATTGTGGTAGGTAATTTGCAGAAAAAGAAAAGTCGAGGGCAAAACAGGCATAAAAATTTATGAAATGTGAAATGTGCTGTGGCAGTAAAGTTTCTAGAAGAGGAGAGCATGTGAAACCAGTGTCTAATGTTCTTTGCATGTCATGTTTTGATATGCTATACAGGGAAGGCAAAACCCTTCAAATTAATTTTATACTAATTCGAAGGTCTAGGTTTAGATGTATAAGAATTAATAATGTTTGGAAAATATTTTTGTCTGCAGCACATAATGTTACTTTAACTCCTACTCAGCAGAAAGTTGCCCTTCCCCTTCCCAGTGCATTTATGGCTGATGGATCCTTCACCCCATTTCCACCGTTCAGTTAACCACTTGCCCATACCTTTTACTAAGAAGCACTTCTCTCGGCTCCACTTTATTAGCTTGCAGCCGTTTTTCTCTCTATGGCTGTGGGCCAAAGGAAAAACTGAGCAAGGTTATTGTGTCTTTGGAAACTTTTAAAAAGTGTATTTCACTCTTACCTTTAAAACCACATGGAGACAATGTAGAATTTTATTGGATACATTTCTTTTGACATAAGTTAGCTTTATGAAAGATTCAGCTATTTTTACAATTAATGTAGATATTTGAGGTGGGTTTTCTTTTAACCATTTTCAGTCTGTATAGCCCACCAGTACTGCTGTTTGTGGTAGGAAGTATTAAGTCATAAAAGGAATAAAATTTCTTGCACAGATTCCATGGTGAGATAATGGGGCTCTATTCTATTTCCCAACTTTTTCCGATATAATTAAATTAGCCTACCTACTTTTACTTTGGAATTGTCTGTGTTTTTAATTTAGGGGGTACATTTTTAATGTTTAAAAATACACCATTAAGATATAACAGAAAAGTGCACAGATCTTAAATTATACAGTTTGGTAAAATTTCACAAACTAGACATACTTGTAAAATAAAACGGAGACTAAAGAACATGACCAGAATGCCAGGTGCCCTCTTGTGTTCCAACTCCAAGAGGTAATCTCTATCCTGACTTTTACCTGTAGATTACTTTGCCTATTTATAACTTATACAAGTAGAAACATATAGCATAAATCATTAGGACTAATTCACTCAACATTGCACTTAGAAGATTTATCCATATTGGTACATATAACAATAGCTTATTCTTGTTGAATATGTCATTATTTATCCTTTCTGTTACTGAAGAACTTTGGGGTTGCTCTCATTTTTTGGCTATTGTGAATAGTACTGCTATGAACATTTTCTGAATATATCTTTGGTGAGCATATGTACATATTTTTGTTGGGCTGACATCTAGGAACTGGGCTGTCAGGTCATGAGATTTTCTGGTGGGTTCAGTGTCGTGCTGGAATTGGCTCATAGTGATTCTCAGGAGCTCACGGTTAAAATTTCAAGAATTTTGTGACCTGGTTGTTAAACACAAACATAATTTAAAAATTAAATTACATGAACTTAAGTAAGTTATATCAAATCAAAGCTAATAAGTATTTGAAATCCATTGTCTCTTTACTGTATCAGTTATCTATGCTCTTAATGTTATTTATACCAATGGTAGGTGAACGGTAGAAGCAATACATAATGGTATGGCACTGCGAACCTCTTCAGTTGTGTTATGCAGGTAACAGGATAGAGTAGTATTCACACACACCAAAACTGGGAACCATTAGCAGGATTTAACATATTGCTTTGTTGATTTATACAAGTACAGTTCTTATGCAGACTGAAGAAAGTGATGGAGAAACACCAATAAACTCAATAATAATAAACTCAAAGGTGTCATGTTTGTAGTTGTGACTAGCAAAAAAATTGTCCAAGCACAGCTGAATCGCAACCTTACATATGGATGTATGGGTTTAACAGAAATAAATATAAGTATTGTGTAAGAATCAATGAGCTATATGGAATTTACAATAAACAATAAATTTTTTAAATTTATGCTAAACACACACATACTTGTCCTACCTCTAGAAAGTTTACTGACATTTACCAACTTGTCTCTGGTTGCAATAACTTCTGTTACATTGTGATTTGCATTTACTTTCCTTAAGGACTAAGGAAGTTAAATACATTTTCAATAGTTTATTTGTTAAAGTGGTTGTAGATGGGGAGGGGAGGAGGGGATGAAGGGAGGGCAGACAAGGGGGATTATGGATGTATGGGTTTAACAGAAATAAATATAAGTATTGTGTAAGAATCAATGAGCTATATGGAATTTACAATAAACAATAAATTTTTTAAATTTATGCTAAACACACACATACTTGTCCTACCTCTAGAAAGTTTACTGACATTTACCAACTTGTCTCTGGTTGCAATAACTTCTGTTACATTGTGATTTGCATTTACTTTCCTTAAGGACTAAGGAAGTTAAATACATTTTCAATAGTTTATTTGTTAAAGTGGTTGTAGATGGGGAGGGGAGGAGGGGATGAAGGGAGGGCAGGGACAAGGGGAAAAAATGAGAACCAAGACCTGTCATGTAGAGGTACAAGATCCCAACAATGAATGTAACTGTACTGTACACCTAAAATGTACCAATAAACTCAATTAAAGCTGAAGAAAAAAGTTTATTTGCCACTAGAGTATCTCCTCTACACGGAAAATCCATAAGTCCTTTTTTTACCATGTTTTTGTTAATTTATAGTGATTATTTATATTTGTGAAGTCTTTTTATTGAATGTATATGTAACAAATATATTTTCCATAAGTGACTTGCCTTCTCACTGTCTTCGCAATGCTTTTTTTAAAATATGAAGATGTTGCTATTTTTCTTTTAGTCCAGTGTATCATCCTTTTTGTTATAGTTAGTACTATTGTGCCCTGTTTGAGAAATATGCTAGCCCCTAGGTGTTTATTAATCTATAATATATATATATATATATATATATATACATATATGATATTAAATCTGTTCTTCTGGTGAACCTAAACTGATATACATGTATATATGTAACAAAGTGCATCTTTGCCATTCCTTGAGAAAGCAAAAATTCAGATTAAATGCCCTTGATAGAACATTTGCCCAACAATGACACCCCTCTATCTGTGAACTGACACAGATGCTTGCTCAGATCTCCAAGATCAATGAGCTGTGTATCTGAGTAACTTCAGTTAATTTCTGCCCTTTTGGCTTCAAAAACTTCCCGTCTCAACCTTTTGAATGTGCTCATATCCTACTATGGCGCACACAGTTACATTACAATGCTCTGTTAGAAACATCTCCAAACAAGGGTTTAGTTTGGAATCGTTCACATTAAGATCTGCAATCTACCTGATGTTTATATATATATAAACTGACTCATTTTTTGCCAATATGAATATCCAATTGACCTAGAAGCATTTACCACTGTACTGCAATACTACTTTTGTCATAACTAAGACTATGTATGAATTAAGATAGTTTTTAATCAATGACATAATAGATTTTAGAATTTTACAGATTTTTTGCCACTCTAATCATCTTAATGATTAGCCCAAATGAGATTTATCTCAAACAGTTAAAGAATAGTTTGTCTCACTTCACATCTACTGTGTCTGTTGATTTCCACTTCTATAAGGCCTTGGGTTAGCCTCTGAGGATAGCCCCCCATCAAAAATTGACTCTATACAGTCAATTTCTTTATCCCTTTATCTCCTTTCAAGAATATTGATTCAAATTAATAAAATAAGCATTTCTATATTCTTTTTATAGGTATTTATCATTAAATCACCTAGTGACTTTGCAAACTATTTTCTTTCATGACATTAAAGTAATTTCTCACATGAAGTTAAAACATATTCAGATTATGTAATTGGACAATTTAATACTAATTTGTATAATCTTATCAGAAAGAGTAAACTGAGTGACCAAAACATTTTGGATTGAAATAGATTTTGTCAATTGATAACACTTTAGGTGTTCTTATGTATAGGATAATGTGCCTCAGAAGCAATCCAAATAAATAAAAATGCTTTCAAGAAAAATATATAAGCTACAACGAATTTCTTAATTCAGTTATTGATTCTATTGTTCACAACAAAAAAATCTCAGCACAATTGAATTTATAAAATTGCAGATTTTCTATTCTTTGATTGTAAAGGTAATCTACCTTCCACTAGAGGGCATTTTTATACCACTTGGTTTTTTGTAAAAATAAATCAATCTTTTTCTCAATGTTATTTTATCTTTACACCTGATGTTAAGATAACTCAATAGAAACATTCACAAGTGTGCATACATGTTCTGAAGGAACAGTTCCAATAGTAATAACTGCTCCTATTACAAAATTCTCTTTGAAAGTAACTGACATTTTTCTTTATTCCCCTCTTTTCCACAAAAGAAAGCTTCTTTTGATTTTTAAATTGGCAGCATGAATATAATAATCTGTTATGCATTATATTTAGAAGCATTACAGCAATGGAAAAAAATCACAAAGGAAAAGATAGATTTGACTCAATACAAAAGTCAAATAAATAAGCTGAGCATGGTGGTACCTGCCTATAACCCCAGCACTGGAGAGGTGAGGCAGAAGGATCAGCCTGGTCTACTTTGTGAGCTCAAGGTCAGCCTGAACTACATAGTGACTAAAAGAAAAAATTAAAATGTGAATAACATTTTACAAAACTCATTGTCACAAATATGAGAGCACCTCATATATAAAACACTAATGAAAGCAGGTCAATTAAAAACCCTTATTAATAATTTAGAAAATAAAAAATTATGCTACACTCTTTATACTTATAGAGTTAGGAAAAATAATAAATGTTTGTGAGCATGTAGAGAGAAATATACTCATATACTACAGGTGAGAGACTAAATCAGTGTATTTCCAGAAAGTAGTTTGGTGCTATATTTTTGCAATTATAGTCTTTGATTAAAAATTCAACTCTAAGAATATATCCTTAAAACATTATCAGGACATAGAGTTGAAATGCTGATTTCTTTCACTGTTTCCTATTGGAAGTAACCAGAGTTCTCTGAAGAAATGAGCGGGCCAAGAGAGGTGCAAGGAGCCCTAGAACATCTCTTGATGTCAGTAAGAAATGATATGTACACGTCACAGGAACCAGAGCCAGCTTGGAGGAACACCTACCTGTCAAGACCGAGATAACTGGAGCACCAACCATTGGGGGAAAATATTTCATGAGTCCATGCTGATAATATGTATATAAATATGTGAAGAACTCCTGCTTGCAGAAGAATTCCAAGTGCTGACTTATAAATGTGAAGAATGTTTGAGTTGAAAATGTTTCATGTGTCAACTAATACAACAAGGATGGATTGGTTCAGATAAAAATCATCAATAGTTATCAAATATAGAGGAAATTTTTGAATAAGGAGTAAGATTATGGTGTCTTTCTGCAGACCACTTATTAGTATCAAGATTAAAAGAAAAACTACTAAGTATATTGTGAACAATTCAGATAAGACCTTTACCAGGAAATCAAAGTTAATGTAATAAGTGAGGATGCCACACAGACTGTATATCTCTGGGCATGATTCCATGAGAACACAATATCACTCATGTTCTATTCTGTCCAAGACATATAATCTGAAACTAATTATTGGGAGTTATTAGGCAAACTCAAAAATAAGAAATAATCTAGTATTAGGAAATACTTTTTAAAAAAAATGTTAGTGTCAAAAGAAAATGAAAAGCCAATGTAATGCTCCATGTCAGAGGAGACTAAGAGACAGGACAATTAAATACACTATAATACCTGATCCAAGACTGAATCTTGTGCTGGAGAGAAAAAAATACGTTACTGGGCCAATTGACAAAATTGAAAACTGGATGGTAGATTAGGAAAAAGAATTATATATCCATGGAAGGGGACCCTCCTAGGAAGTAGAGGCTGAATTCTCAGGCCTGATTCCATAACCTGTTACCCAAAATGGAGACATGCCTTTTTTCTCTATCCCTCCTTGGTAACCATATGTGGAACTTGCCTTCCCCTTATATCCCTACTTTTGTTTCAGAGAACAGGTGCACAGTAACAGCAGGAGGACACTAAGGATGTCTTTAAGAGTAAGAATGGCTGTTAGTCCATATCCTACAGAAGAAAATTCCCTGAAACATGAGATAGAAGTCTTAAAAAAATATTCACGACCCAATTTAAAATTACCAGCTCCTCCAGGGAAGGCTTTAAAATCTAGTCCCATTCTCTTGCTAACTAACCACTCTGATTCTCTTCATCAGAGCTATGCTCCCTTTAGCTCTTCAAGGTCAGGTTCCTTGCCCGTTTTCTCTCAATTTATCATCTGCATAGTAAATCTACCTCTGTCTCTCACCTCACAGATGTGTCCTAAAGTTCATTTTGTGTGAGAAGAGCCAACAAACCTGTGGAAGCCAAGAAGTGAGGTCTCCATCTTCCCTTCAGGGGACCTACTCTAACCAGGGGACCTACTTTAACCAGTCATAGGCCAATTTCATGATTTCTATTCTAACTGAGCAACAGATCCCTCAAATCAACCCTGAGAGATGACAGTTATGTAAAATATATAACCTTATTCTTAATAAATACAGACTAAGAAGAGCTGAAGAAAATAACGGTGGTGCTTAAAAGATGATGCCTCCAAATAAGATACTTTGCATCTTGAAGGCTTTGACAGGAGAACCAAAGTCTCCCTGACCTTCTCCTACCCTCAGCCTCCATCTCTTGCCCTTCTTCCTCTCTCCAATCACAGGAAAAGGCTTTCCCTGAAGTTCCTCTATCTCTGTGGTGGCAAACCTATGGCATACGTATTATTGTGTTTTTCTTTTAAAATAAAGATGTTAATGTAGAGTTTTTAAAAAATGAAAACCTCAGTATTTAGTTTTAATTGCAGTGTTGGCACTTTGTGATAAAAAAGTGGGTTTGCAGTTGCAGGTTGGCATTCTGTTTCTCAAAGGTTCACCATCTCTGCCTAAAGGCTGGATCCTCAAGATTAACTTTCAGAAAGGAAGGCTACCGTTAACACCATACTCATGTTCCAGGCAAACTTTTTCTCAACATATTTACTATTCCTCCCCTAAAATCATTTATTCTTCCTCTAAAATTGTCTATGGCCTCCATTTCCCTTTCTCCCATTAGGAGAGTATTTACCCTTCAGCCATCTGGGCCTTCTTAGAGTTTTATAGTTTGTGTGACTCCATGAACTTGCAAATAAATAAATAAATAAATTTACATGCTTTTTTATACTGTGAATCTGTCCTTTGTCAGTTTGTTTTATACATTCAAATTGCCAAACTCTCAGGGGCTAGAAAGAAAGTTTCCTTTGTCCGTACACAATGCACCAATATAAAGATTACTTTAAGTTAAAAATGTTTAAGTTACCATAGGTGCAGGGGGAAAAATCTTATCTGAATTTCAGCTTATTAGAGTCAAGCAACTATAAAGCAAGGTCTTCACAAAATTTGACTTCCTTTTAATTCCTTTTAAAGGAGTTTCCTGTTTGGGGGAAGAACATTTCTGGAGGCACAAATCCAGCAGTTATAATCTCCCTCAGGGGATTTTTCCCACCAGGAAAGAGACTGTCCATTAACAACAGGATGAAAAAACAAATAGAATTTTCATACTTTCCCATTCTAACTCTGAACTAAATCTTTCATCCTAGCTTTTCACCAAGGTACTCCATACTATTTACGCTCATGCATCGTAATAAATCTTGCCTTTCCTTTCATTAATCGCGTGTCAGTTAATTTGCAGGCCTCCAACCACTCAAGGTTAGCTGTGAGTTGTTGGGGACCTGGAAAGTTTTGCTTTTGATGAATTACTTCCATATAAGAGTGTTCTATGGGGGATGCTGCTGATGGTTAATCTTAATTATCAGCTTGATTGGCTTGGGCACACTTGAGATTAGTAAAGAACATTTCTGGGTATGTCTAGGTAAGTCACGGGGGCATAACTTTGGGGACTATATCTTGCTTCTGGGCCCTTCTTCTCAGTCTACTCCCCTGCTCTGTGCTTCTTGGATGCCATGAAGGGAGTAGATTTCCTTTCCTATACCCTTCTATCCTGTTGTTCTTGTCTTGGAGTCAGCTGATCATGGACTGAAACCTTTGAAACTGTGAGGCACAATAAATCCTTCTTCCTGTAAGTTGTATTGCTCAAGTATTTTGTCTCAGTGACAGAAAGCTGATCAATACATTATCACTCAACTCTAGACCAGGATCCCAAGTATAGATCACATCTCCTTGTTCTTGGCTTTCTTTTAAAACATAAAATAAAGCCCATTTGCACATCAGAGAAATAAAATTCCTATCAACAAAGACTTTGCCAAATTAATGTAGAAAGGAAGAAACAGATTTAATTACTAAATACAAAAAAGCATATACATATGGACAGACGCTATGAAGTCAGAATGAAATTTCACATAATGAAGTTAATAAAGCAAGACAGGAATAGTAAAATGTCTCTTACTGTATCTCCTCCAGAGACAAAACCGACACACACTGCTTAAAGATGGGTATATTTTCTGAAAAAACACACCATTAGGTGATTTCATCATTGTGTGAATATCATAGACTATACTTACACAAACTGAGATGGCCACTACTTTGCTAGGTGATATGATATTATGGGAACACTGTCATAAATAAGTCTGCCATTGGTGGAAACTCCATAATGTGGCAGGCAACTATAGTTACAGCTCAAATTAGCTTCAAGTTCAAGTCCAGAGGTATCTATTATTTCCAGGTGCTGTGAGGCCTTGGAAGTGTCTCTGTAAATAAAATGTATACTATTGTTATGGTAACATTTTGAAGGAAATTAAAACCACAGTATAACATAAAAACATAAATTGCTATTAAAGGCTTTTTCATAATGGAAATTAAATAGTTTGCTGCAGTGAACATAGAACATCTGCCAACTCAAATTAAAGTGAATGAGAAACTAAATTAGAACTGCTTTTTCCATCTAATCATATGGAATACTAAACATTTGAAGAGCTAGATGTTCTTAGTGTTTTTGAGGCACTGCCTATTAGTGAGTGCAGTACAGTAATTGAAGCAATAACTAAATAGTATCCTGGGGACCTGAAGGACTTAATGACTGGTGGCTGCCTTGGTGCTTAATAAACAGCTGGGTAGAACTACCAGGTAACACTAATTCGGTAATAAGAAAAGGTAGAGAATTTGTTCTAAATCTTAAGCCAATCTTAGTCATAGTCCTTTTTCTTGAGTTGAGCCATTTTATATTTTCTTGCTTTAATTACCTTGTTGTTAAATTCATTATCTTAAAATGCACATACTTTACCAAAGTACTTTCAATCTTATTTTTGAATTCTGAATTCTAGACTTCCTCAAAAACAGTAGAAAACATTTCATCATCTGAAATTGGAAAGCCTAAGCTGGATGTGGTGGCACATTCCCATAATTCTATCTCTTGTAAAGCTGAGGCAGGAAAATTGTAAGTTTGAGACCAGCCTGAGCTACATAGTGAGATCCCCGTATCAAAAAAAACAAAGCTTAGCAGAAATTGAAATCCTACCAGAAAGAGGCAAAGTGCAAACACCAATTTTTTTCTGAGAGGTACAGCCTCCTGCTAGTCTCTTCCTCCTTTCCCTGTGATTCTCCTCATTGATCTGTTTGATCTTGGTGATCTGCCTATTTGCCTTCCTTTTGAATCTTTCTTCATCATTGAAGAAGAAACAATATTCTGCTTTCTTCAGTAACACAGAGATCACAGTTGTTTCAAAGCTCAAAAGTTAGATTAGCATCACCCCAATCCAAAAATGACATGAAAATTCTTAAAACATTTTATATTTTTGCTAAAAATCAAAGGAATGGTCTGTATTGGTAGGAATTATTTTCAATTCTATAAAATAGGAAACCTAAACAACAGTACTTTAAACAAATTACAGTAGTTATTTTCTTTTGATTTTTTTCAAAGAAACTATCAAAGATTCAAGGAGCCTTTTGCTCTAACATTATTAATAATTTTCATCCTTATGAGTGAGCACTTTATGATACAAATATAGCTACTTCTTTTTCTATTTTGCTTCTATATTCTAGGGGTAGTGCTAATAGATGTTCTCTAAATGTTTTGTAGAATTCAGCAGTGAAGCTATCAGGACCTGGGCTTTTCTTTGTTGATAAAGCTTCGAATTCACTGTTTATAATTGGTGTGTTTATAATTTATATATATTCTTTGTTCAAGTTTAGTAATTCCTATGTACCTAGGAATCTGTCCATTTCTTTTGCGTTTTCCATTTTTTTAGAGTACAAGTTTTTGAAACAGGTATTTATGATCCTCTGGGTTTCTGCTGGATCTGTTATGACTTCATCTTTTTCATTCCTAATTCCATGAATCTGAACCTTTCTTTCCTTTTTTTTTATAAGGTTGGCTAAGGGTTTATCAATTTTATTTACTCTTTCCAAAAAGCAACTCTTCGATTCATTGTTCTTTTTTGTATCATTCACTTAGTTTCCATTGTATTGATTTCTGCTGTGATCTTTATAATTTTCTCCCTTGTATGAGCTTTGGACTTGTCTTGATCTTGTTTTCCTAGGAGCTTAAGTTTCAGAATTAGGTTGCTTAATGGAGCTCATTCGATTTTTCTAGTATGGGCATTCACTGCTATGAATTTCCCTCATAGAATTGCTTTCATCATGTTCCATAGATTCCTTTATGTTGTATTGTAAGACCTAAATTACAAGCCCATGCTAAATAACAAAGGGCCTAGGAGACAGTGCTCTAACCCCCTCCCATTATAGCCATAGCCCCGACCTTTGTTCAAACCCTGGCTTAGGAATGTAAGGCAATCTTGCACTGTTTGAAGTCTGGATCCTGATTATCGTGTAAGTTAGTGGTTCTATACTATAAAATACATAGAGACCCCAAGTTAATTGTCGAACTGTTTGCTCATCCTAAATGTCTTGGCAGCCTTTGAATCATCCTATAGGTATCTGTTAATCATCAATGTGTGACGCCAAGTATGTGACTGCTGACCACCAGCTCACATCAGCAGACCTTTGTCCCCTGCCTGCAAGCTTAGAATGTTAATCCTCTTTTTACCCCCCTATAAAAAGGACCTCAGGCCCTGAGCTGGTACCTCTCTGAGCTACTTGGTTCTGAGAGTGCCATCTGGCCAAACTAATAAAGGTCTATTCACCATCTAGCCTGGTGTGTTCCTTCCTGGGTTTCTCATTCCTCCATCATGCTCCCAGAGCCTTGCTTGGTCTTAGGACCCAGCATCGTGGAGGCCTTTTCGGCTGTTCACACACCATGGAGTGTAAGTGAGACTTTGAGTCTTACAGTATTGGAATTACCATTTAATTGTAGAAATGGTATCATTTCATCTTAAATTTCCTCTGTGACCTATTGGTTGTACAGGAGGATGTTATTCAATTTCCATGTGTTTGTGTAGTTCTTATGGTTTCTTATGCTCTTGATCTCCAATTTAATTGCACTATGGTCTGAAAATATACATGGGATAACTTCATTTCCTTTGCATTTACTTAAACATGTTCTGTGAGTTAGTATGTGGTCTATTTTGGACAGTGACCATGTGTAGCTGAAAAGAATGTGTATTCTGATTTTATGGGGTGGAACACTCTGTAGACATCTATTAATTCCAGTTCTTCAAAAGCTTGGTTCAGTTCTATCATTTCATTATTGACTTTTTGTTTACATGATCTGTGTATTTGTGACAGTGGGGTATCAAATTCCCCCAACACAATTGTATTAGTGCTTATTTGGTTTTTCATGTCCATTAGTATTTGTCTTGTATAGTTGGGTGCATATACTTTATGATTGTCATCTTTTCTTCTTGGATTATTCCCTTTACAAGGATGTAGTGGTCTTCTTTGTCTCTCTTAATTAGTTTTCATTTGAAATCGACTTTGCAAATAAGATAGCTTCCCCTGCTTTTTTCTGGCTCTTACTTTCTGTCTACGAATTTTTTTTAATTAAGTGGGTTTCTTGTATGCAGCATATTGTTGAATTTTACTTCTTAATCTATTCTCTCCTAGTTGATTTCTTTTGATTGGTGAATTGAGGTCATTAACATTAATGGTTATAACTGATATGTATTGACTTATCCCTGTCATGTTATTTTCCTAAAACAACAAAAACTTTAAAAAAAAAGTAATATTTCAAAAAAATACAAAAATTGAACCTATGGCTTGATAAGATAAGATGTATACAAGGAAAAATGATACAGATCAAAATACAATGTGGTCAAGTTATTTATATTTAAATGTTTAAAAATTTGTTTATTTTGGTACAGGGATTGATATAGCAAACTTCCATGACAAAAAGCATGAAATATTATCAAGTGCTGAAAGAGAAAGTTAAGAATATTATATCTAGTTGAGAAGCATTCAGTCATGAAATCAAGCAATAAGCATTTTCAAAGATCAGAAAACTCAAAATATAGCAATTATGGATTGAACTATGCTCCCCCAAAATTCATATACTGAAGTCCTAACTCCCAAAGTGACTATTTGAAGACAGCATTTAAGGAAGTAATGAAGGTTGAATCAGTTCAGACCGGGAGGGTTAATCCAATAGGTTTGATGTCTGTATGAAGAGAGGGCAAGTTACTAGAATTTTCCTCTTTGCACAGGTATAAAGGAAAGGGTAGGTGATCATCTGAATGCCAGAGAGCCTTCACCAGACCTCTAACCCTGATAGCATGTTGATCTGGCCTCCAGAACCATGAGAAAATAAACTTTGGATTTTTTAACTACCATTAGTGATATATACATGTAGAAGCTGTCTCAGACTAATGGAAACACCTATGAGACTTTGGGGAAAAATAACTACATAATTATAAGCCAAACAACAAAGGAAATCAAAATTTTAAAACTTGGGAGTGGAAAAAGCATGTTAAAAGGGCAAATAATAATCACTGACTATATAAACATAAAATGAAAGGTCAATAACTGGGTCACTAGAAGGCCTATATGTTAGGTAGCACATATTCAGTGCTTGTTTCTTTCTAGACCCTATCCCTTGTGTTCTTCAATAAATTTCCTAATAGCCCTTGGGGATATTCAATATTTTGTTCTCATTTTTCTCAGGATAAAACAAAGGCATAAAAATAAATATTTTGTTCATAATACAAAGGTCATATGTGGCAGGGCCAAATCACATATAGGTGTTAGAATCTGTAGTCAAGATGCTTCCCACCAGGGAGACCACCACCCATACTGGTTTTAGTGCATAAAATCCTGAGTTCTAGGAAACTATCTCGGACAGACCGGGATCATTGGCCAGCCACCCTATTACCCAGTGTTAATCCTGTTCTCTTTCATAGCAGAAAAATATCTAGAACTAAAATTAAAATTAATTTTAAAAACAATATAAAGACTCCAGTTTTCATGATTTTTTTGTCTTAACCATAGAGGATCTAAGATACCATACACCTTAATGTTAAAGAAGGATTTATCAAGTGTCAAACATTTTTTTGCATCTCAGTATAACATTTTTTCCTGTATAAAGATGAATTTCTTTATGGTTACAGAAAAGATGGTTTAGATATTATATTAATTTAAAATTTTAATAATCAATTTATTAATTCACAGATTCTAATTTCATTCTTCCACAAGAATTTAAGTTCAGGTTATAAATCTCATTATTCCCTTATAAGCTTAGCAAATTTAAACTGTCACTTTTAATGGGCTTCAATTAGTAGTTGATTTCATTCTCAAGTTTAGTTAATTAAATCTTTTTAAGTGTTTCAAGTTGGGGTTTTTACATTCTTCAATTTTTTGAGTGATAGACTCTCTCAGGTAATAAAGTCTCTTTTATGAATTAAACCAATTAATCTTAAAATATGATGGATATTATGGCCTATTGAATATTCTAGTACTATATGTAAAATGAATAAAATTTCTACTTAAATTTATAAGCATAAATCAATTACTATATTTTAAATTATAATTAATATTATAAGCCAAATATACACAGATCACAGCTACAATTGTTCTTGTGATAGACATCTTTATGTGTAATTTTTCCCCACAGGATTAAAACTTAGGGTCCAGAATTGGTGTTTCATTCATCTTCCCCATTCTCACTTCTTGGATAATTTCCCTGTGCAGTTCACAGCATGAAAAGGACATCCTAATGATACATGATCTTTTAACCCCTGTACCTGCGGTAACAACTGATTGGAGAAAGAGTAAATACTAGTAAATACTAGTCAACTTCTCTCCTGAATTTGGAAGCGAATCACACACATACAGACACAAAACCACCTCTGCTTGGGTGATCTTGTACTCTTGGGAGCTGAACCCTGATGGGTCATGTACAAATGGGTGATGGAACAGAGGAGCAGACTTACAGAGAGCAGAATGAAACAGAATTGTGCAAGACACCAGACTCCATACAGCCAAGAGAAAATGGGAACAGAGCCAAGAGGGTGTGTGGCCCAGGGGTACAGAGAAAGAAGACATCTGATGACATTCCAGTTTCAAGGAGACTTAACTGTCTCTCTGTACCATTGCCCTTCACATATGCAAATATGAGTTAGAATGCTCATTCCCTTGCCTAAGGGGGATCTCTTATTCATACAGTCTAGCATTTGGTTTTGATCATTAAATATTTATTAAATTGAACTCTTAAACAGTAATATGTCAAACAGAATATCCTTGAATTGAACGGTGACCAAGCCTCTGAAATACAAAACACCAATGTCACATGTCTGGCAGCTGCTAGTGGTTCCTACTGAGCTGACTTTCCAACATCCACAAGATAGAACAGAACTTTTCCCACTGTTCTAAAATGTCTCATAAATTTCACATTAAAAAAAATCAAGAGTCATTTCACCAGAGCCATATACATTTATTACCTATGCTATTAAACATAAATGGTTCAATATTTTATAACTTATTCCAGATTTTCAGTAATCTTGGCGTTAACTTGATATTGATTGATAGAATGAGGCCTATTACTGGAAGGCTACATATAAAATATTTACAAGCACAAATACGGACTGAATTAGTCATGAGATTTGATTAAGATTTATAGAATTCTATCTTTGATGATCATATTAATAGAGCCAAAGTAAAGCTCCGATTATAACTGAACCATGGCAACCAGATCAGAATTGACCTACACGAAAATTTGAACATTATTTTAGACATTTTAATTTTGAAGCCCTTTCCTGAATTGCAATAAATAAATTGTAGACTAGTCAATGCTAAAACAAGAAATATTTTAAACTTGAAATTTATTGAAACATTGTGATTAACATGAAACTATATTACTAAAAATGATTTAAGAATTTGTTGAACAATAAATTAAGAAATTTGTTTTCCATATTTATATATGCATACATACGTATATGGAATTCATTTATTGAAAGAAATCTGAGTAGACTGTATGGACTTTAAAGTGAAAAAGAAAAAAAATATCAGCACTTTTGGCCATTAGAGAAGTGCAAAACAGACAAAACTGAAATTCCACCTTACCTCAATAAGACCAGGTATTATCAAGGACTCAATAAACAAGAAATGCTGGTGAAGGTGTGGGGAAAAAGAAACCCTTCTATATTGTTGGTCAAAATGTAAACCAGTATAATCACTATGGAAAGCAATATGGGGACTTTTCAAAGAACCAAAATGGAAATTTCATTCAATCTAACTATACCTTTTGTGAGTACCTTCCCAAAGAGCTCAAGGCATTATATCATAATGATATATGTAAACCCATGTGTATAGCAACACAACTTGCATAGCTAAATCTTGGAAGTAGCCTACATCTCTATCAAAACCTCAATCAATTAAGAAAATGTGATATAGATAGATAGATAGATAGATCTATCCACAATGGAATACTACTCATCCATAAAAAGGACAAATTTGAATCATTTGTAGAAAAATAGATGGATCTTGGGGCCAAAATACAAAGGGAAATAAGTCAACCACAGAAGGTTAAATATCTCCTGGTTTTCCCAGTATAAAACCCCCAAATATAAATAATATAAAGAGCAAAATAAAAGAGACATGTTATAAAACAGAAAGATAGACTCTGCAGAGATGGAAAGGGAATCTGGAGAAGAAAGGAGAGGGCAGACTGAAGGGAGGGAAGAGAAGGGGAGTAAAAATAACCAAGATGCCATAATACACACATCAGTAATACAAACTGGATATAATTATAATGTATCACAAACACAGACCAATAAAAAACAGTATCTTAGGATTTTTCAGCCCTTTGAACCCCTTTCTATCACCTTGTTAGTCTGACAAGTTATAGTACAGACACAACTAGTTTTGTAACCAGAGCAGGTCAGACATTTAGTCCTTTGAATCACAAAGTAATTAGTGAAGCAATTCACAGTAGCATGAGCTGGGTACTGACACTGCCCACTTTACCAGATAATTCTTTCCTTGCCTAGTTGATTTGGCTTTGTCAAAATTGGTCAAATGAACATGTTCTGAAGCATGTAACACTTGTCATGTTTAGAGCTCATTAGGAGCTTTTGACCGATATTTTGATATGGTTCATTATAAATTCAGTTATTGAGGGAATCAGTATAGGATAAGAAGTAATCAAAATGATTCTATCCTTTGTATGTATATGTTTCAAAATGGACACATCTTTCACATTTTCTTCTTCTTTAAGGAATGTGATACAACATTAAAAGATCAGTTAAGTAAACTCTGGAATATTATGCAGAGGACTATTAATAGAATAACATACATTCGTTAACTGTAATATATAGAGAGACAAAGAAAAGTGCTGTGATATAACATTAAATAAAAAAGAAAATTCTACATCTATTATATGATTTTTGATTATGTAACAAAACGACCCAAATGAAAAAGATTAGAAGGCACTGTATAGAACACAGAGATTACATTTGGGTACCACTAAGTTATATTTCCCTTCATTTTAAAACTGGGCAACTTCTTAATGAGCATACATTATTAATGCGAAAATAAGCTTGACAATGTGATCACAAATCTACTCATTTTATGATCAGATGTACAATGAAAAATAAGGCTTTGAAACTTTCCTCATGATTTACTTGATATTTTAAATAAGCCACCAACCCAATGGGTTAGAAGAAAAGATTAAATTTCATTCCAATCTCATATGCATAGTTCAACCTATTAATTTATTTATGTAATTCAGTATCTGCCTGGATGACCCAAGAAGAGATGGTTTTGTAGGGCTTTATCCTATTCTTGAATTCTCTCCAACATTAGCTGTGAGATGTGAGGCTTACCTGACCTCATGGCTAAGAAATGGAGCCCCAGTCCTAGGAAGCTCATGTGTCTACCATATTCTAATGGTCTAGCATAGAGTGGTTGGTCTGTTGCTTCCTGAACAGACTTCCAGTGAGGCATCATGAGAGTTCACCAAAGTGTCCAGCTCATGGCACTGTGATATGTTCTCCATAGTTCAATCAGAACAGTGACTTTCCTTGCACACCCAGTTTTGAGTAACATTGCCAAGCAGGTAGGTCCAGGATCACCTAAAACTAGCCTGCCTCCACATTCCTTAGTTAAGAAACCATTAGCCGCCAAGCACAATGGCATGTACTTATACTACCAGCGCTCTAGGAGACTAACTCAGGAGGACTGTGAGTTTGAACCCATCCAGGGCGACTTAGTGAGATCCTACCTAAAAAAAGAAAGAAAGGAAAAAAGAGCCAGGGTTGTATCTCAGTATGAAGACCCTGGGTTGAATCCCCAGTAACACAAAGAAAGAAAATTTAAAAATAAAAACTATTAGCAACGCTTTAATATTTAACTCAGTTTGGGTAAGGCCCTGGGTTCAATTCCCAGGACCAGAATAAAAAGAGAGACTCAAAGAATAGAAGAGTATGTATCTCTGACATTTAAAGATAGGGGGCAATTTCACTGATGCTCAATCATAATGGCTAGTCCAGGAGAATGAGGATGGGGAGGGTGGAGAAGACATCCCTTTCAGTGCACCATCAACAAGATGGCGTCATGGACTGGACAGTCTCAAAATGATGCTTTGATGATGTGGGCACAAGTACGTGTGAGGTACCATAGGTAAGTGCCTAAATGTGTCATATCTAATGAAGGGCCATCAAAAGCATCACAGAACATGTGAAAAGTTTTGATTTAACATGATATATCTGTTGGGGTTTTCAGAAAAGCCAGGATCTTATAAGGAGCCTTCCTGGTAGGATCAACTCCTCTGCCCGAGGTGCCATTAGGTGACTTTTGGAGCACAGATGGAGCAGGCAGTTCACAAGAATTTGTCTGATGATGGTGCCAGCAGGTGTCTATCTAGTCTTTAAAACCAGTGTGTATCCAGGAGGGTTGAGGTGAGGAAGGCTCCATGAAGGGAAATTTATTTGTTGTCTTTACCAATGTGCAAAAGCTCCCTGCATTAACAGAGAAGAAAAAAGATAGTGAAAATTGATATATAAGATGTGAAATTATACTGTGCTTGAAGAGCCCTGAATACTTGGGGATGGCGATTTGTACTCATGGAGGAGAAGGAAGACTAAAAAGGGGCTGGGCTTTCGTGGTAAAGGCTCTTTCCTGATAAGCCTATAATTTGTAACTTCATGTTATAAGTGTTAAGATTTATCAGAGCTTTTTAAACAGCCAAATCATATGGATTACTTTGAAGTTCCTGAAGATAACTCCAAGGCAAAAACAGTAGTGGAGAGGAAAGAGCCAGGTATGTTGGCACACGCTTGTACTCCCAGCATCCAGGAGGATAAGGCAGAAGGATTTAGAGTGGGAGGTCAGCTTGAGTTATATAGCTAAATCTTGACCTAAAAAAAGACTAACATCTACAGAGAAAATTCTGAGGACTACAACACAATCGGTGCTGAGATAATAGGAAAGACAGGATCATTCCAGAGCTAGGGATAGGGTGAGCTGGAATTAGGAATTGGCAAGATGTGAAGATAAAAGAGAGGGTCAAATCGAGGCTGAATTCCAGATTTCTCTATTTAACAGCTGGTGAATAGAGGGAAGACAAGGAACATGTTTGTGAGAGTAGAAGAGGAAGATACAGTATTTTCATTTAGAGACATCTAGACAAACTCGACTAGCTAATAGTAAATAGAACGGTCAAGTGTACAGTTTAGGAGAGCATATGAAGATTGAAAAACAAATTTTCAAGTTATAAACACATATCAAAGTCATAGGGGAGATGGCAGTTCCTGAAAACAGGTGATGGTGCATAAAATGACATTATGCCTTGAAGCTAAGAATTCCTTCAGTTGACAAAAGAAAAGCATCATTTTTATTGCAAATACATGGGCGCTCCTCCTTTATGAAATCTTCACAAACTTCTATAACCAAAATTAAGGTTTTCTTATGTGTATTGCTTTAATAGGATTACCATAACAAAATACTACAGGAATTTATGTTCTCACAGTTCTGCAGGCTACTGAGACTAGTGTCTGCAGGTATGGTTTCTTCCAGGGCCTCTCTCCTTGATGTACAAATGGCCACTTTCTTGCTGTGTTTTCGTATGGTCATCTCTCTGCATGTGCCTGGGTGTCTCACACTGTTTCCTAATTTCCTTCTCTTCTAAGGAAATCAGTCAGATGGATGAGAGCCCCCTCACCAAAGGAGCTTGTTTTACTTTAATTACCTCTTTAAGAGCCTTACCACCAAACAGTGGGATCCCTGGGTTAGGGCTTCAACATGGCAATTTTCAGGGGGACACAAGTGCATGGCTGGGCTGACATCCATTTCTGTCTGTTCCTCTGTGTGCCTTACACTGTTTTCAAAGCCTGTAGTCATACGCTCCCCTCTCCTGCCCTCCCCTCCCCTCCCTCCCCCCACCCTGCCTCAACTCAGTCCTGTTCAGGCAGTAGCAATGCATTGTTCATATGTGTCTTCATACACTAACCTACCACCCTGGCTTCAAAAGTTATTTGAAAGCTTGCTTGAACACTTTCTAAATCTGAGGAGAAACATCTTGTTAACAAACAAATTTTCCCAGATGAGAAACAGATGGCCCAAGAATAAAATCCAGCCCACAGATGTATTTTGTTTGGCCACATTATTTTTGTTTTATGAAAGCAAAACTTTTCATTTTTTAAAAATTTGGAGCTTTAACTTATCTTGAAAAATGAGGAGACCAGGGAACTTGAGACTGTTCTTGCTTAATAATAACCAGCTTGGACTTATTAATGGCTACCATTTTATCTTTTTTCATAATTTTTATTATGAACATACAATGAATTCATCTATGTTGATCATATATTTCAACAATTATGATTGTTTTGCCAATTTCATTTTTCTCTATCTGCAATTTTCAGGGCTTCTGCTTAATTTTAAAGTAAATCCCAGATATTTTAATAAACCTTTGCAATTGAAAAATGATTTCATGTTCTGTAGCCACTACACAATTACATCTTTTAAAATGAGTAATAATTCTTAATACTCTATATTCATAATATAGAATATTCTATATTCATATTTTTTCTGGTTATCTCAAAATTGTGAAGGTCAGTCTGATTTACATAGATGCATCGTGTTTTAAAAAAAAGATGAGCTGGTCATGGTGGTGCATGCCTGTAATTCCAGCACTTGGGAGACTGAGATAGGAAGATCACTGTGAGTTCAAGACCAGCCTGGTCCCTAAGTTTTAACCCTGTGGGGAAAAATTACACATACTTGTAGTTTGAGTCAAAACAGTGCTGCTGATGTCACTTTCTATAAGGAAGGAAATTGTCCATGTCTATGCTGTCCAATAAAGTAGCCACATACCACAAGTGGCTAATGATCCCTTAAGATAATTAAGAAACTAGGCTGGGGATTTAGCTCAGCGGTGCCCCTCCTGCCTTACAAGCACAAGGTCCTGTGTTCGATCCCCCATACCAGGAAAACAAAAAAGATAATTAAGGAACTGAATCTAAATGTATTTACATGTTTAAATCCAAATAGCTATGTGTGGCTACTAGCTGTACCCACAGTTGTCTTCTCAGTTTCCAGCAGTTCCACACAATCAGAGATTTGTCTCCGGAAGGGAATCCAGCTACCTGTCTGGTTAACATTCCACTGGATTCAATGGGGATTGACCAGAAGGTGCTGGGGAAACCTGTCCTCTGATTTGCAGGTAGCAGCTGCCATATAACTAGGCATTTAACTAGCTGGCAGAGTAACCTTTGTTTGTTTTAGTGCTTTATAAGAGATGGATAAAACAAATGCTCATTTTTCTATGGGTTCAATTTAAAGGTTCTTAGGAGGAAAAGGTAGGGACAATTTAGGATTCCTTTCTTTCTAATCTTACATGCCTTTGAAGAAGGAAAGTACAAAGTTGCAGGGAAAGATCAGAAGTGAGATTAGAAAAAGGAAGCATTTTCTTCTCATACTCACTGTGAGCTAATGAGACAACTTGCTTATGAGTCATTGCTCTCAGCCTGGAAAGGAGAGAATGGGTAATCTCAAGAGCTCAGAGTGCCTCCTCACCAGCAGATCAGACCAGAAAGGAAACTAAGGGAGAGCAGGCTCAACATTCCCTCTAGGGTGCAGAGGGATAATCAGGGCCACTTTGGCCCAGTGAAACCTGTCCCCCAAATTTTAAGAATGGCTGCTGGCCTATCATTGCCTTTCAAATGGCAGATGGGGTTCTGCAATTCACTTATTGGCATGTATATCTTCTAAGTATGAACTAGATTTCATAAAAGATCCATTTTATAGCCCTTCACACCAAGTTCACTAGTGAATATCCTAATATTACTTTTTCCTAGTGCTGCTGCCTAAGATAATACAACAAACTACAATAGTTGAATAGGTCAAGCAACTGACACCAGTAAATTCAGCAAAATACAGCATATACAAATCAAGAATATAAGGTAAGCTTGCCTGAAAAAGTATAATGTCCACCAGGGACATAGCTCAGTGGCACAGTGCCTGCCTGGCTAGTGTGAAGTCCTGAGCTTGATCCCCAGTATCCCCCCAAATGTAATGTTCCCATTAAAAAAATCATAATCTTCCCATGTTCTCAACTTAAATTTGCCATCACTTTAACAAAAGACAATGCATAAAAGAGACTAGGCATAAGAATTCAAGACATAAGCAATGGACAAACAAGTATGACAATGACAATTTTTAATTACTTAAATCCTAATCCAGAATATATGAAATAAATGTAAACTATTACCTCTGTCCAATTATCTCGATGGGACCTCCAAATATGATAAGGAAATGATATAGAACATCTAAATGATATTGGGGAAATATATGTCTCAACCTGTTAGATGTCAGACATGCCAAGTTTGTGTTCCTCAACACAAACATTTTAAGGAACAACAGAGGTAGGAAATATTTATTGAGGAGAAAGATACAACTCCTGAGAGATAGGAAGGGGCTCAGAAGTGGGTTACTGAGGACCCCATTTCTCAGGGGAAGTTTTATAGAGCACAACAATGTGGGTTACAGCTATGATCAACCAATATCTCATGGGGAAGCAAGTCATATAGAAGTTTACATGCAAGGAACAAAGAACTTTTCAGGAAGGGATGAGTCTGATGGTCTTGGTTACCCACCAAGGTGACTGATGTCTATCTAAACTTTATTGGACCATGTGTTACCACTTATTTCAGGAATGGCCATTTTGTCTTTATACTGAGCCTGGTCTTTACTAGATGCACCTCTGGCCACAGTTATAATGTGTTTTTATCTTCGTCCTAACTTTCTCAAGGGCCTAGCATTGTCTGACTGCCTACAACATTTTTGTCTAGCTTAGCTCTCTATAATAATATGAGATTTAGAATAAAATTCATTATTATTTTAAATGAATTCCTGTTCATTGGGGCCAAGAACACTTAGCATCACTCCAATCTGAAAGCTATCAGCATTCTTTTAAAAATACATGAACAGCAGCTTCTTTAAAAAAGTTTTACACAATTTCCTTCTCTTTAAATTTATATTTGAATTCTACTTCCTCCACAAAACCTTATCCTTATAATGTTATATCTTATGTATAAGTCTTAAATTGATAGTTTTCTCATATTCTTTTCAACAAAAAATATACAGACTAAACATAAACTTTTCAGTTTCTCTTAGGGGTACAGGTTAGTGGCAGAACATTGTCTATCCTGTGTGACTGGGTTCCATCCCCAGCACGGCAAAAGTAAATGAAATGAATTAAACTCTTCAGATGTAAGATTTTATGGTCAGAAAATATCTTCTAAATTAAATCAACCCTATAATTGTAATATAAATACAAATTATTAAAGTTACATGAATATTTAATATTTTGATAAAAATAATAAAACAAAATATATGCTAGATATTCATCTCTTACTGTCCTAGATATAGCTTTTAAAATGCTACGCCCCACCTCCTAAGAGGTATACCTCCCCCACAATAATGCCATGAGATAGAGACCCAAGCTTTCAATATGTTCAAGATCCAAACTATCACAGACAAAGAAGTGACTGGGGTCCCACAATCCCTTTGAAGGGTATACACCCCCAATAGCCAGGAAGCTTCCATGAAACACCACCTGTGAAAATCTCCACAGCAACAAAGTTAAGCCCATGGTTTAACACATGGGCCTATGATAGACATTCCTGATCCAAACAAAAACATGGATACTGAGGAATATCTATATGTGTATGTAAGAATATAACTGTATATGCAATTTTATCTAAATCTATTCCACTGATGCTCAGGTCTATTTCTTTGCCTTCATAGTGATGTTTTTATCACAGTAGCTTTGCAGTGTAGTTTCAAGTTGGGGATTGTAATACCCGCTGCCCTGTCTCTGTTGCCCAGAATTGCTTATGCTATAAAGGCCAATTCAAAATGGGCATCTGAAATATACAGACATTTCTCAGATAAAGAAGTAAAAGCAGCAAATAACCATATGAAAAAAATATTCAACATCATTGGTCATTTGGAGATGCAGATGAAAACAATGCTGAGATTCCACCTCACCCAAAAAGAATGGCTGCTATCAAGAAATCAAACAATAACAAATGTTGGCATGGGTTGTGGGGAGAAAGGAATCCTTCAACATTGTTGGTGGGAGTGCAGACTGGTGCAACCACTGTAGAAATCAATATGGAGATACCTCAAAGAGCTGGGAGTAGATGTTCCATTTGACCCAGCCATCTCTCTGCTGGGTATCTTCCAAAAGAATTAAAGGAGTCATACCAAAGTGACATATGCTCACCCATGTTCATAGTGGCACAGTTTGTAATAGCTAAAACTTGGAAACAGCCCATCAACTGGAGACTGGATAAAGAAGATGTGTGTTTTTTAAAAAATAAATTAGAGTAGTACTTAGCCATAAAGAACAAGAAACTAGAGACATTTATAGCTAAATGGCTGCACATTGAGGCCATACTCTTAAGTAAAATTAATAGGACACACACACATGTAAATACCAAATTGTTTCTCTGGTGTGAAAATCTAAAGATCCAAATGTATAATTGATATGTGTAATAGGAAGAAAAGGTCTGAAGGAGTAGGGGAAGTGAGAGGTGTAGCGGAAAGGTATGAAGGGAAAAGAAAAAATATGAGAAAAGAAAAAAATAGAAAGAAAATCTCTGTAAATAGAAAGGGTGGAGAGAGCAAACACAGGGCAGGAGAATGGGGAGAAAATAAGTACCGAGAGTATAATTTAATTTTGTGCAGATTAATGACAATTTCTGTTTTGTTCACATTAACAAAACAAAGTGTTTCAGTGATTGCTATTAAATGCATTACTCCTATAAAATTCAAAATGTTTACTATACACATACAGTTACAAAAATAACTGAAATGGGAGAAAAATTAGTGAAAGTGATTTTCTACCAGCCTAAGTAAATGGTTAAGAAAACATACTAACTCTCCTTCACTGTATATTCTTTTTCTTTAAAGACATTACATTGATTGTTCAAAAGTAAACATGAAACTTTTTGCTTTCTCTTTCTTGAAATTTTGCAAAGCACATAGCAGAGACGTACACACAAGTTCATGGAAATAGCCACTAAGCTAACCAGAGTGGTGGGAGTACCGAGCCAATGGATATTTCCGAATTTGATGCCCTCAAATTCTGAATGTTCAATTATACAAGGCACAGAACATTGTCATAAATTTTTCACCCTGGTAAGAGAAGGTGCCAAAGATGATACACTGCCAATGGTCTTTTTGTTGCTTTCACTAGACCCACCACAGAAAGACTTCTTTGACAAGAGCCAAGGAGTGGACGAGCTTTAGAACTTTGGAAAAAATTGTCATTCCTCCTGTTGCTCTGCTTCCTAATACATCTGAATGCAGACTAAACTCTTTTTAACATCACACTTCAACGTCAACTGGAATAGATGTGAAATATCAAAAAACACCAAAGTTTCCCATGAGCTTATGGTATGTTAATTAAAGAAAGCTTCTCCAACTCTTATTGTTTAAAATAGCCTGTTGTTTGTTCCTCCTGAGGTTTTACACCTTGTGAAAGCAGCACAGTTAGAGCATGGAGAAGTGGGGTAGCCATACCAGTAAAGTAAGGAAAATCTGCTTTGAAAAGGGAGACGTGAAACCAAAAGGCAAGAGTCTTCTGACTCAAATACATCTTAGGCAGCTCAATTATAAGAAAGAAAAAGATACCACATTTACATAGAGAATCTAGACATTAATTCCCTTAAAAGTTTCCATACAAGAGCATACCTTAGAATATTTTTTTATGCATGTACTTATACCCTGGTTTGAAAACTACTACTATTTAGAATGTATTGATTATCAGTAAATATTCTGGCTATTTCATATATTCTGTAGAATTTATGAAAAATTTTAAGAAGATTGACATGCTCTAGGAAACTCTTGATTAAGAATGATATTGCTGGCCAGGGATTTAGCTCAGTGTTGCCACTGCCTGCCTCACAAGCTCAAGGTTCTGAGTTCAATTCCCAGTACAAAAAAAAAAATGACATTGCTTCTATGTCATTGTAAAGCCATAACATAAGTTCAGATCCCCTCCTATTGGAAGGGGTAACTACAATTATATGTATATTAACACCATGTAGAGATAAAGACATTTCAGATGTATGAGGACTGGTAGAACAGTGAAGTAGAAAGCTCATTGGACCACCACAATGCTTTATGTTTCTTCAAAAATGTCCCTGATACACAAAAATGTCCCTGTAAACTTGTCCCCACTCTTGGACTAAAAGTCCCCCTGAACTTGAATTGTTAGAGTTTAGTACCTTTGATGGCAGAATTCTAGAAAGCAGATCTCCTATTTCTTCTTTATTTCTGACTTTGCAGTAGCTTACATTTTCAGTAGTTGCATTTTCATAATACAGTAGAAAAAATCTTTAAATATCCTCCAGTGTTACACTGCTAAACAGATCAGTGAAGTAGAATTGGCTCCATAAACAAAGTACCTAAGAGAATTTAATATTTTATAAAGGTAGTATTTCAAAAATTAGTGGATAAAAGAATCAATGGATGAAGATGAAAAAAACCTCATTCTCAAAATCAATTTACGATGGATTAAAATTTCCAATGGAAAAAGGTCCATAAATTATGCCAGGAGGATTTTTCTGGTCTGCTGTCTTCCAAGATTACATTCAAATTGTAATGCTGGAAGACCCTGGTGGTGGGGCAGAAATTTGTAGTCAATTTTTTTATAGTTAATTTTTATTACTTGAGACCTGGGAATATCTTAGAAGTTGAAGTTTATAAACTGTTGCATTTCAAAATTTTAAGATGTTTATGTATTGTGAATAATTAAAAACACAATAGAAGGGTCTCTTCAGCTGCCTGCCTGCCTGAGATCACCCGGCGGGTGCGTGACCTCCTGGACTGCACGACAACAGACCCATTAAGGAAGGTAGCCACGCGGGTGCCCTTGAAACACCCCCACAACGCCCCCTGCATTCTCAAACCTCCTGATTGGGCCAGTCCTTAGACCAACTCTACAGAGGCATAGGTTCTCATGAAGGGTAGTTTTCTGAGCTCCCAATTTTGAACATCTTTAAAGAAAGGGCAGGGAAAACCTGTAATAGAACTGAGTGGAGTTCAACCCTGAGGGTAGGGAAACTCAAGTTAGGCCTTGTAGACTGTGTTCAGTCTCAGTTGTGGGGAACCGCCATTGGCTACCTGAGACCAGGGGATTCAGTTCTGCATATGGCTGTACATCTGGTATAATATGAGAACAGAAACAGTCTGAAAGAGGCCCTTCAAATTCTTTTTTTTTCTCTTTTTTCTTTTCCTCATTCCACCCTAAAATTTCTTTCTTTTTTCTGTCCTCTCTCTCCAACTCAGTCTCTTGCTCCACCATATTATTCCTCATCTCTCTTTTTATTCCAGATCCTGCCCTAACTCAGACTTCTTCTTTTATTATTTTTTGTTTTTAGGAGGGGATTCACTTTATGTTCTTTTCTCCAGTCATTTTACCTCACTCATGGCGCTGTACCTTCAAGGGAAGGCAAGCGCCTGTTACTGTTAAAGGGATATATTCTTGTCCTTATTCCTGCACTCTCTCTATCCCCCCTGAAGTTAATAGCTTTGTAAAGATAGTAAGGTAATTCTACAACCTCTGGATTCACTTCAAACCTGCTCTAATTCTTTCACTTATCTAATCATCTCATTCTAAGTCTAACCCCCATCCTAAATGGTAAAGATGCTATATTGAAAAGCATATTCACTGCAAACATATTATGGGCTGCTTCTTGAAATTAATTTAATTCACATGGTTTAAAGGTGATACATTAATGACTACCACAAGTGGTCAGGTGGCAAGGTGTGCCTGATCCTATTGGGCTGCTAAATGCATCAATTGGGATAAAGGGTTGTGATTGATTTAAAGAGTTGTTTTCTCTGATATTATGAAAATGAGGATGCCTATGAGTCATTAGAAACTCAAAAGCTAAAACGCAACAATATTAGGAAGATTTAAGTAATACCCAGAAATTAAAGAAGGACAACCCAACAATAAAAATAAAAATGAGAAAACACTTAAGCAAGACACAAAAACAGATTTCCAGTTCACCAATGGCAAATAGTAGGACAAATGAGGATGAAAAGTCTGATAGTGAACCAACAGGACTCCCTGGACCCATAGCACAAGAGGTAACAAAACAGATCAATCAGGCTCTAGAAAAATTCAAATCAGAAATTATTTCCCAGTTACCCAGAGAGATGATGAGTAAAATGGAAGTCATGATTCGAGACTGTGGAGCAGAAACTGACAAAAAAATAGATGAGTTCAAGACCATGATAGAAGCCATGAAGACTCAGCATAAGAAAGAAATGGAAACAATGAATGCCCAACAGAGGAAAGAAATGGAATCCATAAAACAGATTCAAAGAGATATCCAGGAGATTAAAAACTCTACTGAACGAGTATGCAACAGAATAAAAGATTGCGAAGATAGAATTTCAGATATAGAAGATAGGATAGCAGTCAATGACCGTGAAAAAAGTGGTCTCTTAAAAACAGTGAGGGATCATGAAAAATTAATCAATCAATGCCTAGAGGATACAAAGAAAAATAACATAAGACTGATAGGAATTCATGAAAAAACAGGAGAAAATGCAAATGACCTTAAAAAGCTCTTCACAGAATTAATGACAGAAAACTTCCCAAACAGAAGGGAAGAATTAGACATACAGATGAGTGAGGAATATAGAACCCCAAGTAGCCACGATAAAAAGAAATCTACACCTAGACATATAATAATCAACATTCCAGAAATCCAACAGAAAAACAAAATACTACAAGCAGTAAGAGAAAAGAAACAAATCACATGCAAAGG
>NW_022900949.1:58319627-58357288 GCF_012274545.1 Fukomys damarensis
CTGCCACAGATTAAAATTAGACCCTTATCTTTTGCCATGCACTAAATTAAAATCCAAATGGATTAAAGATCTAAATATTAAAACAGAAACATTAAACTTGCTGGAAGGTAAGTTAGGCAGAACTCTGGAAGACATTGGTATAGGAAAAGACTTTATGAACAAATCCTCAGTAGCATGGGAACTAGCAGATAGAATCAACAACTGGGATCTCATCTTACTAAAAAGCTTCTGTACTTCAAAAGAAACCATTAGCAGAACTAAGAGACAATCTACAATGTGCGAAAAAATTTTTACCAGCTGTTCCTCAGACAAAGGACTACTATCAAGGATATATAAAGAACTCAAAACAATCAGCCGCCCCAAATATAAAGACCCAATTCAAAAATGGACATCCAAAATGAACAGACATTTCTCAGACAAAGAAGTCAAAGCAAGAAGAAAATATTTGAAAAAATGTTCCACATCACTGGTCATTCGAGAGATGCAGATGAAAACAACACTGAGATTCCACCTCACCACACAAAGAATGGCTGCTATCAAGAAATCACACAATAACAAATGTTGGCGGGGTTGTGGGGAGAAAGGAACCCTTCTCCATTGTTGGTGGGAGTGCAGACTGGTGCAACCACTATGGAAATCAATATGGAGATACCTCAAAGAGCTTGGACTGGAGGCTCCATTTGACCCAGCCATCCCTCTGCTGGGTATTTTTCCAAGAGAACTAAAAGAATCCTATCACAGAGAAGTATGTACACCCATGTTTATAGTGGCACAGTTTGTAATAGCTAAATCTTGGAAACAACCCATTTGCCCATCCATTGGAAACTGGATAAAGAAGTTGTGGTTTTTCTATAAAATGGAATATTACTCAGCCATAAAGAACGAGAAAATAGATTCATTCATAGGAAAATGGATACATATTATAGATATATTCCTAAGTGAAATAAATAAGTCACACATGTGTAAATACCGAATAGTTTCCCTTGTGTGAATAATCTGCAACAATGCATAAGATTCTAATAAGATTACTGACATTTAGAAATGGGAAGAAAGGAGCTAAAGGTGTAGGGAAGGTGGGCTGGGTAGGGGAAGAGTAAAAAGGGAAACGAAAAAAATGTGAGAGAATGAAAAGATGAAAATAAAGTGTTGTAGATCAGGAGGGGAGGAGGGGGTGAAGGGAGGGCAGAGGTAAGGGGAAAAAATGAGAATCAAGACTTGTCATGTAGAGGTACAAGATCCCAACAATGAATGTAACTGTACTGTATCCCTAAAATGTACCAATAAACTCAATTAAAGCTGGAAAAAAAAACATAATAGATTTTGTTCCACTTTGACAACCATAGCCAAAGATATTATCTAGACATTTTAAAATATTTCTTCCATATACAAAGTCTGTGTTTGCAGGGCACACTTCTCCCATAGATATGGGAAGCATGCATGTTGCAGAAAGAATCACTGGGCAAAAACTCATTCAAGCTGGCGAGGTGAAGGTACTTGGAGGTTAGAGGAAGATCTGCACCCTTAAGCACCCCTGGTCAGAGACCTTGCTCAATCCCGACATTTTTTTCATGTATATACCTATTTGCTACTGGCCTCTCCTTTAGGCATACCCCTTACCCATAATTACTTTCACATCCTTTAGAAGATAATACTATGATCTATGCTGGTAATTTTGCTCCCTTTTGTTAGTTGAAGACTATTAAGGGAATGTATCCAGTTGGGGGACATTTTTTTTGGAGGCTATTATTTCACAACAATCAAATACTCAAAATTGCTTCACTTTAGAATATAGAAGCAAGCCGGGCATGGTGCTGCATGCCTGTAACCCCAGCACTTGGGAGGCTGAGGTAGCAGGATCGCTGTGAGTTTGAGACCAGCCTGGGCTACATAGTGAGTTCCAGCTCAGTCTCAACTACATAGTGAGACCCTGTCTCAAAAAACAAAAAACAAACAAAATAAAACAAAAAAGAATATAGAGGCAGTTGGCTTTCTCAAGCTCCAAAATGGAACGTTCAGTAATTTAAACCATGTGATGTAATAGAGGACACTTTCTTGAGTCTCCAAGCTGAACTACATTCAGATTTGATTGTGATGATGACTTTTGACAAGGTTAATTCATAAGTGTGTTTCCTTCAGGCACAAAAAATCTGTTTTCTTATATTTATAATGCTAGCAGATATGGATGATTGATACTTGGATTTAATAATTCAAGAGGGACTATAAATATTGATAATGAAATTCTATTATTTCTTCTTCAGTTATTCTCACAAAGAAAAACTATCTCAACTACTCCTTATTTACATAGCAGTATAGTTTACATAAGAAAGGTAACATAAATGCTTGCTTTATATTATTTACTAGTTTTCAAATAAAAAGAGTAGCTTCTTAACATCTGTCATTGATGAACATATTAGTCAGGGTTTTCAAAAAAATCAAAACCAAGAGGATACATGACGAGGAATGCACTATAGAAATTGGCTCGCGTGATCACGGAGGCTGAGAGGTTCCATGACCTCCTGTCTGACCGGTAGAGAGCCATGTGAGCTGGTGCAAATGGCACTAATGGAAGCCCCAGAGTCTAAAGACCCAATAAACAGAGTTCCAGTGTTCAAAGGCATGAGAAGATGGACATCTCAGTTCAAATTTACCCTTTCTTTGTCTTTTTGTTCTATTTGATCCCCCAATGGATTGGATGATGCCCACTCACATTAGTGAGGACAGATCTTCTTTCTTGGACAACTAATACAAATATTAATCTCTACCAGAAGCAACCTCACAGACACAAGCAGAAATAATGTTTTACCAGCTTTCTGGATATCCTTTGACTCTATTAAGCTGGCACATAAAATTAACCATCACAACAATCAACTGGACTTTTTTTTTTAATTGGTCAACTTTCCTACTGCTGGAACAAAATACTGGCAACTTAAAGTAGAGATTCATTTTCACTCACAATTTCAGAGGTTTCATTCATGGTTAGCTGACTCCAAGGCAAAAGCATCATGGCAGTAGGACCTGGCAGAGGAAAGCTGTTCAACTCATGGCATCTAGGAGAAACAGGGGAAGAACCAGAGAGGAAGAAACCAAAGATCAAATACAGTCCCTGAGGTCATGCTGCCATGACTCATGTAGACACACCCAGAAGTGTGCTTTACTAATCTGCTACACATCTCTCAAGACAATCAAATTGACACTCAACATTAAACATTACAAAATTCCTCTGAGAAAAGTCCTTTTCTGGTCATTGTAACAGTTGCCTAACAAAAATAATTCAGAAAGAGAGTCGGTTTTAAAAGAACGTTATTTTCTGAATGAAACTCAGATATGTTTCTTGTAGATAATAGAAACTAGCTGAGAGAAAAAGAATTTACCATAGAGAAGTGGAATAAGGGAGAGGGGAGGGGAAAAGAAAAAAGGTACAAGAAAAAAGAGAAAATAGAAGAAAAATGAAAACAAAACTTGTATATATAAGGAAGGGAAAAGGGGTTGAAGGGGGTGAAGGAAGAATGGGAAAAAAAGAAGCAAGCTGTATCATGTATTGATACAAATTCCCTGTGATGAACATTATTATTATGTGCATCTAAAATGTACCAATAAATGTTTTTCTTAAAAAAGAAAAAGAAGTAGAAATAATGCAAGTGGCCCAAGGGCAGGGAGTTCTTTTCAGGCCAGCTTTCTATCTGCTCCTCCTTTCTGAATCAGTTTTTTCCTCCTCTCATTGGCTTGTGTACTTCCTGTTTCACGTGGTAGAAAATACTCATTGGCATTTTCTTAGTGTCAATCTCTTCTGTTCCAAAAACCAGGCAGAATAAGCTTAAAATTTCTAAGTCTAAGTTCCAAATGTCTTCAGGGGGATACTGGTTCATCCTCATCTTTGATTCACGTTCCCTGAACATATCACTGTGGCCAAGAGCGGGGTGCAGGGTAGTCTCACTCTGACCATGCGATGGCATGGCATTGAGCATGGAACATGGAGATTAGTGCAGTTGTATTTCTTGTTATTCTGGTAGCTGGAAATCCAACTGCAGCATGGTCTGGTTATGATCTGGGCCCTTATGAGTCATATACTGACCCCTTCTCTTCATATCCTCACATGATGGAGAGAAAGTAAAAGAACTCTTTTGTGTTCCTTTTATAAGGACACTAACCTCATTAGTGAGTGAGAAAAGCAGTAGGAAGAATGAATACAAATCTCAGAGGAGTTTATGTGGTTTGTATGTACAGTACCTCACCCCTTGCATTTAGCTACATCTGAATCACCTAGAATCATCATTTAGCCTCATCCTAATTCCTTGCACATATTTCTAATTAGTGGAAATAAAAATTTGAGACTCCCCTGAGCTCAAGGCCCAGAACAAACGCCCCTAATCTCCACATCTGCCACATGTTTAGTTTTACAGATGGTTCATTGCACACAGGAATGCAACTGAAGGAACGCATTAGAGCCAAAACTCAGTTCATGTTCTACTAACACAGCTTTTAGCCCTAGTGCAGAGCTCTGTTCAGTGGAGAAGGAGGGAACTTTGCTGATTTTTACAAATCCATCAGATAATTTATCTTTGGCTTCTCTTTCCACCACTTCCCTTTCTGGATTTTGTAATTATTTTAAGTTTTTATATAACATAATTTTCTAAGGGCCCTTTACCTTTTTTTTTTTTTTGGTCATATAAGATGTTATTACCCAAGTTTTATATAATGAACCAAGGCTTCATGAAGCCAAATGATGGGTCCCAGGGATTCCACTGATGGTGGCAGAATTGACTCTAAGTCACAGATCTTCAGCTTTTTGTTGGGGTCTTGCTCTACGTCCTGCTGCTGAGTGTGATTGCAGTGGAGGGAACTGCAGTTGGCTGCGGTGATGACATGGCCTTGGGATGCCCCAGTGCTTCTCGCGTATTTTCTTCGGCACACTGAGTTTTCTGCTATGGTAACTTTTCTTCCTCTCCCTTGCTGGTGTTTGAAAATAGAATCATTGTTTTAACCAAGGCAAGTGGCTATTTTATTACAAAAACAATCCTCATTTTCAATTATCAGATAAACTTTTCACAGTCTTTATGTTAGAGAATAGAAATGTGTTAAAGTCAAATAAAGACAATCTCATAGATTGACATTTTATTCCCTAAGCAGGTAGTTAGGGTTCCTATATTTGCTTTAGAATCTCTCTTTGACTTCCATTGCAGAGCTCACCAGGAGCTCCTAGGGTTAGCTTTTCATGTCCAGAAAGTTTTCAACCCCAAAATGTCTTTTCTTGGCAAAATAAGCTCATAAAACCACACGAATGGGAGCTCTCCTCCTGAAGCCTATGGTACAAGACAAACAAATCTTCATTGTGAAAAACACTTCCTTTTTTATGTCATGTGTTTAACCACATGACCAGGATCCACTCAATAATTCTCAATCTATCATGTTAGCAGCCAAATCTGCCATTGCTATGTGCAGTAATATTAGGAATAAAACATAGAGAAAACTTCTATATCTATAAGAAATGAAATGCTTAAGCCGGGCATGGTGGTGCACTCCTGTAATCCCAGCACTGGGGAGGATGAGGCAGGAGGATTGCTGTGAGTTTGAGACCAGCCTGGGCTACATAGTGAGTTTCAGGTCAGTCTCAAATACATAATGAGTCCCTGTCTCAAAAAAAAAAAAAAAGAAAGAAAGAAATGAAATGCTTAAATATACCATGGAACTAGGGACATTATGTAGCAGTTATAAACAATGAGGTTGCTATAAATGTGACAAGTAAAACTCCCTGACAAAGTATTCTGTGAAAGGAATACATTAGTTATCAGGTAATGCATTACAAATTATTTCAAAATCCAATAGCTTATGTCAACAAACATTCATTGTCTCCCAGCTGGAGCCTAGGAAGCAGGTGCAGTTTAGAGTCTCTTTAGGAAGCTGTTACCAAAGTGGGAGCCACAGTCAGTCATGTCAAGGCTCCAGTGGGTATACATCAGCCTCCAACTCACCACTACTGTGGCTGTTTTCACATTTCAAGTCCTCACTAGCTGTTGGTGAGAGATAGCTATTTCTCACCATGTAGCTTCTCCGTGGGGTTAACACAATGTGGCAGCTTGCATTCTCTAGAGAAGGGGGCTGGAGGGAGAGAAAATGAGAACAAGATAGAATCCAGAGTGTTTGTAACCTAAACTAGGAAATGACAGGTCATCATTTTGCCCTCCTTTAATGATCTACCTATTTAACATCTGTTTGAATGTACAACTGAGGCTCACTGTTCAGTCTTATGACCTACTTCTCAGACTTATGACTTGCCTCTCATTTTTTCATACAATTCTGTACATCTTGTCTGTAGAGCCTCAATATCTTTTTTGTACAGTATACCTTGTTTACACAAAAAATTTGCTTAATTTCCTGTATAGTACTAAACTGTACAGTATAGTACATTACAGTATAGTATACCATATAGTACCTTATTATAGTTTTATTTTTGTTATACAAGCATTATAGTATTGCATGTAAGAGCTAGGCAAATAAAAGCAAGACACCAAGTTGGAGTTTCCTTTGACCACTTCTTTGTTTTGAATATTGTACTTCACATACTATATATAGCTCCTCATTTAAAGACCAATGAATAACCTGGCTGGAAGGAAACTCAGTCATAAAATAAGGAATGTCTTATTCTGTTGATTAGAAGAATCACTAAGCCCAACCTGCACTTACTTAGGTATGCATAGAAATAAGCTCTCAACAGTTTGTGATGAAAAGACCTGGAAAGCAACAGAGCAAGTCCACAGTGGTGGTTCCCTGAGGACAGCAGAATTTGGCTGTGGGTGGAAGGTGGGATTACAGTTGTGTGCCATCATACCTAGCTATTTTTTACTTTGATACAGGTCTTCCTATATTGCTAAATTTCCCAGATTGTGCTCAAATTTGTGATCCCTCTGCCCCAGCCTCTCATGGAGTGCTGTGATTACAGGTGAGCACCACTGTGCCTCACTTGACCTTTATTTTGTATCTGTCTATTTTATTAACTTAAATCTTTGAGTAAGATCCTCGTTCAGCTCTGCATATAAGAATGTTAATCATTCAGGGAGTGTCTGTCTAATAACTGGCGATACAAGGTTGATTAGCCCTAAAATGTCCACAACCTATCTCATCCCCCTTCAAGACTGAAGATACAAGGTAAAAAATTTACAAGGGTATTTACCTGCCAATGTTTATAACATTTTGCTTCAAAACCTGGAATGGGCATCTAGAAGTTTCCAGTCATTTCCCTAAGTGTGTGGTCACCTTGGATTCCAGCATAGTCTCTGCAAAACTGAGACTGGCCTCCCCCCAAAAGAGAAACAATCATCTCATGAGAACTGGATTGTCCCCTCAGACCATAAGGATTTTCCCAGACCTACAAAACCAGAACAGAGACAATGATTGACCACACACTAACTGCACTCCCCTACCAGAAATCTCAATAAAATATGGTCCTTTGTACTTTGTTGACCATTCTGATCTCCATCAGACATCAAGTCTTTTCCTCATTTTCTCTTTGTAACTTTGCCCAACAAATATGCCTATTCTTATCTCAGAAATGTCCTCAAATCCTTTCATGTAATGAAAAGTGAAGGAACTTCCTAGACAGAGTTGCAATCACCATCTTGTCTTTAGAAGGACCTCCCTAGACCCCATCCAATGACAGTATCAACCACCTAATTTTGTGATGGAGAAATCCCAGAGTCAGGGAGGAAAGTGTTCTGTTCATGGACTTTCCACCAATGAAGGTATAATTGGAGTAGAAGCTAAATCTGGCTTCTTGACTTGTGCTCTTTTCCCACCACGTGTCAAGTTGAAGGTTTCAGATCCTTCCAGCTGAGATGGGTTGATAGAGTTAACAAAAGTACCAGTTCCAAGTAAATAAACTACAAGTACTATACTGAGGTTGGTAACACAAAGAACAAGAAGCCATACAGAAATGTGGAGAATCAGAGCACACCTCAAAGTTAGAAATACAGGAAGAGGTCATCATTCCAAAGCACACCCTACCTAACAAGTGGAAGACCTCCCTGTGAAAGAATGAAAATAGTATCAGCTGTCAAAGACTGAAAAGACATAAGTCTAATAGAAAGGAATACATTCCTGCAAAGGGATTAAATGAAATGAACCAGTAATTGGGATGATTTCCTAGTCCTGGAGAAAGGATCAGATGAAGAATAATAAATCAGAAGAGGAGCAGGGCCCTTGCGAAAAGCAGTCTGGGCTCTGTGTCAACTTAAGGGCATCACTGGGACAGAGCTACAGCTATGATGGTAACCTCAGTAGGGTTTTCAAGGACTCTGAGAAAAATTCTGTTACTTAAGTGAACAGCCAGGATGGCAAACTGAGAGGCAAGCAATGTCTAAAGGAGTAATAAAGATAACTGATGTATTATATGTAGAAGCTAAAAATTTAATCTCAAAGAAATAAATAATAGAATATTGGCTACTAAGCCTGGAAAAGGCAGGGAGGAAGGAGATAGAAAGGGAAAGAGGATGGTTAATAGGTATAGATGTGCAGTTGACTAGGAAGAATAGTTTCCAATATTTTTAGCACAGTAGAATAACTATGATTGACAATAATTAAATATTTCAAAATAACTAGTATAGAGGATTATGAAGGTTTCCAACACAAAGAAATGATAGAAGACTGGGATGATAAGTGTGCCATTTACTCCAATCTGACCACATGCACAGTATACATTATAGAAATGTCAAAAAAAAAAGAAATGTCAAATTGTACTCTGTAAATATGTACAGTTACTATATATTAATTAAAAATAAAATATATCTTAAAATCAAAATAAATCATGAGCTGAGTAAACAGATACATTTGCCTCACCATTATTTTTATCCCACTCAAAAGAAAACTACTAAGACATGTATAAGTCAAACTCATAAAATTGTATTATATAGGTGAGCAGTTTTTACTTTCTATAAATTATACCTGTTTTCAGCTGCACACCAGTCATTCTCCAAAATAGATCACATGCTAGTTCATAGAACATGTTTAAGTAAATGCAAAGGAATTGAAATTATCCCCTGTATATTATCAGACCATAGTGCAATTAAATTGGAGTTCAATAGCATAAGGAACTGCAAAAAAATTACAAACACGTGGAAATTGAATAACACTCTCCTGAACAACCAACAGGTCACAGAGGAAATTAAAGACAAAATTAGACAGTTTCTCCAATTAAATGATGGTGCCAATACAACATAGAGGAATCTATGGGACATAACAGTTCTATGAGGGAAATTCATAGCAGTGAATGCCCATACTAGCAAACTAGAATGAGCACAAATAAACAACTTAATGCGGAAAGTTAAGCTCCTAGACAAAGAAGATCAAGACAAGTCCAAAGCTCATACAAGGGAGGAAATTATAAAAAATCAGAGAAGAAATCAATGCAATGGAGACTAAGAAGATGACACAAAAAAATCAACAAATGGAAGAGTTAGTTCATCTAAGGAATAAATAAAATTGACAAACCCTTAGCCAAACTTATCAAGAAAAAAAAAGAAATAAAAGGCTCAAATCCATGCAATTAGGAATGAGAAGGGTGAAATCACAACAGATCCAACAGAAATCCAGAGGCTCATTACTACCTACTTTGAGAACCTGTACTCAAATAAAATGGAAAACAAAGAAGAAATGGATAGATTTCTAGATACATATACATTATCAAAGTTGAACAAAGAAGATATAAAATTTCTAAACACCCAAATTTCAATCAGTGAAATTGAAAATGTAATCAAGAATTTATCAACAAAGAAAAGCCCAAGTCCTGATGGCTTCACTACTGAATTCTACAAGAAATTTAAGGAAGAGCTACTCCCATTACCTCAAACTCATTAATGAAATCAAAAGGGAAGTTATACTCCTAAGTTCTTCCTGGAAGCAATCATTATGTTGACTGCAAAAGCAGAGAAAGACCCAACCAAAAAAGAGAACTACAGGCCAATCTCTGTAATGAACATAGATACAAAAACCCTCAACAAGATACCGGCAAACAGAATACACAGGGTCATCAAGAAGATCATACACCCTGACAAAGTGGGATTCATCCCAGGGATGCAAGGTTGGTTTAACATACATAAATCAATGAATGTAGTACACTATATTAACAGAGTGAAGAATAAAAACCATATGATCATCTTAATAGATGCAGAAAAAATTCAACAAAATCCAACAACCATTCATGATTTTTAAAAACCCACAAAAAAAAAAGGAACAGATGGCTTTTATCTCAACCTGATAAAGGCTATCTATGAAAAACCAACAGCCAACATTATATTTAACTGTCAAAAAGTAAAGTATTTCATGCTAAAATCTGGAACAAGACAAGGATGTCCACTATCACCACTCCTGTTCAACATGGTTCTGGAAACTTTAGCCACAGCAATTAGGCAAGAGAAAGAAATAAAAGGAATAAATATAGGAAAGGAAGAAGTTAAACTGCCCTTATTTTCTAAACCCAAAAACTCTGCTAAAAGACTTCTAGACTTAACTGACAGATTCATCAGATTAGCTGGATACAAGGTCAACACTCAAAAATCAATACCCTTCTTAGACACAAATAACAGACTCAATGTGAGAGAAATTAAAGAAACAATTCCATCCACAGTAGCATCCAAAAAAATGAATTATCTAGGAATTAATCTAACAAAGAAAGTAAAAAAAAAAAACTCTACCTTGAAAATTACAGCACCCTGAAAAAAGAGATTGAAGAGGATATCAGAAAATGGAAAGACACCTCTTGTTTCCAGGTAGGAAGAACCAATATAGTAAAAATGGCCATACTTCCAGAACTGCTATATAGACTCAATGCAATCCCAATTGAAATCCCAACAGTATGTTTTACAGAACTAGAGAAAAAAATCCAAAAATTCATTTGGAACCAGAAGAGACCTAGAATATCAAAAACTATTTTAGGCAAGAAAGACATGACTGGGGGTATCACAATCCTCATCCTGAAACTATTCTACAAAACCATTGTAATAAAAATAGCATGGTGCTACAAAGAGACAGACGTGAGGATCAGTGGAATAGAGTAGAAGATGCAGAAACAACTCCAGACATACTCAGCTAACTCATCTTTGACAAAGGAGCCACCCATCCTCACTGGAGGAAAGATAGTCTCTTTAATAAACGGAGCCAGAAAAACTGGATTTCAGCCTGCCAAAGATTAAAACTAGACCCATATCTTTCATCACGCACTAAACTAAAATTGAAGTTGATCAAAGGTATAAATATTAAAACAGAAACACTAAATGTGCTGGAAGATAGGTTATATAGAACTCTTGAAGACAGTGGAATAGGAAAAGACTTTATGAACAAATCCTCAGCAGTATGGGAACTATCACAAAGAATCAACAACTGGGATCTCATCTTACTAAAAAAAAAACTCTGCACTGCAAGAGAAACCACCAACAGAGCTAAGAGACAACCCACAATGTGGGAAAAATTTTTACCAGCTGTTCCTCAGACAAAGGACTACTATCTAGAATAAAGAACTTAAAAAAAACCAGACCCCCCCCCAAATTAAAGACCCAATTAAAAAATGGGCATCTGAAAGGAACAAACATTTCTCAGAAAAAGAAGTAAAAGCAGAAAATAAACATGTTAAAAATGCTCAACATCACTGGCCATTTGAGAGATGCAGATGAAAACAACACTGAGATTTCACCTCACCTCAGAAAGAATGGCTGATATTAAGAAATCAACCAACAACAAATGCTGGAGAGGATGTGGGGAGAAAGAAACCCTTCTCCTCTGTTGGTGGAAATGCAGATGGGTGCAACCACCATGAAAATCAATATGAAGATACCTCAAAAAAATAGGATTAGATGTTCCATTTGACCCAGCTACCCCCCTGCTAGGTATGTTCTCAAATGAATTAAGACACCACAGCAATATATGCACATCCATGTTTATAGCAGCACAGTTTGTAATAGCTAAAACTTGCAAACTGCCTAATTGTCTATCAACTAGGAGACTGGATAAAGAACATGTGGGTTTTTAAAAATAAAATGGAATACTACTCAGCCATAAAGAATGAGAAACTAGAGACATTTATAGCTAAATGGATGCATGTTGAGACCATTCTCTTAAGTGAAACAAATAGGACACACATGTGTAAATAACAAATAATTTCTCTCGTGTGTAAAACCGAAAGTGTAAATAAGGATAAAAATGTAAAACTGATTTTGTGAAATAAGAAGAAAAGGTCTAAAGTTGAAGGGGAACTGGGAGGGGTGGGGGAAAAGAAAGAAGGGGAAGGAAAAATATGAGAAAAGGAAAAAATGGAAATGAAATGGTTATAAATAGGGAGGGGTGGAGGGGTTGAAGGGAGGGCAAGGGAATGGGAAAAAATAAGAACCAAGATATATCATGTAATGGTGCTGTTGTGCCCAAGTTGTGAAGTCCCCAAGAAAGACCACCGAGGAGTCTCTTCTGATGCAATCACATAAGGAGTTTATTGCAAGCTCGAGCCTGGACCTCCAGTGTCACCGACACAGCGGCTTCAAACTGGAAGCCCCGACCCACTCATTCAGCCTATCTTTATAGGGTTAGGGTGGCTTGAAATTCTCTCTATCTTATTGGCTTCTTTTCTAATACTTTAAATCTATTGGATATTTCTGGGGTGCTTGCAAAAGTGGGAAGAAACATTAGATCTAGGGGAGGGGGAGTTCGGTGGGGGTCAGTATGTTCTGTTTCCTGCACACGGATGTGGTGTGTTCCCCTTATCTGCACAGAACATCCTGTTTTTCTTCTTTTCAAGGTTGGAGTGGCTTTTCTCCCACCCATCTGTTTTTTCTCTTATCTCAACTAAGCAAACTAAGCAAATTTCTGTTACCTGAGCTCATCTGGGGGTCAGGCCCGACACCAGATGGCTTTCTAGCTTAAAATGGAGTAACTTTGGGCTTCACAGTGCAAGATCCCAATTGTTACAGAAGGAATTGGCAAGTGACACATAGAAAGGCAGCAGAATGGAAGTAAAATAAAAAAGTTTACTCCACTGATGGGGATCTGTAAGACTTAAAGTCTCACTTCCACTCCACGGAGTGTGAACAGCCGAAAAGGCCTCCACGATGCTGGGTCCTAACACCCAGTGAGGGTCCGGGAGCTCAATGGAGAAATGAGAAACCCAAGAAGGAACACACCAGGCTAGATGGTAAATAGACCTTTATTAGTCTGGCCAGACGGTGCTCTCAGAACAAGTAGCTCAGAGAGGCCCCTGCTCAGGGGCAGAGGTACTTTTTATATGGTTTTTCTAAACAAAGAGTCAGGGAATTCACAGAACAAGACTGCAAACACATTGCTTATCTTATGCAGGAAATGTTCTACGGTCACCTTTTGTCATACCATTTGCTCCTGGTCAGGCTGTCAGCCAAGTTAGCAATTAGCATATGAAGAGCACACTTTGTGAAGACTAGTGGAGAGGATGGTAAGCACAGTAAGTGGGCAAGGGTCAGTTGCCTGCTATCCCTTAGGGCATCTGGTTTATGACATGTCTGGCATCCTGCGTTGGTCACCCCCAGACCCAGGATGCCCTGTCTTGATCAGAGTCCTAAAACATTACCTTTGTTTACTCATACCAGGTTTACATACACTTCCTTCTAATCTCATCTGTAGATAGAAGGGAGCAGAGCAGAATGGAATGTACTTTGTTATATACTGACTGTCTAGGGGCTACACAGCAGTTGGGGTCCTACAGATCAATGACACTGTAAGAATGAAGAGCCTTAATGACCGCTCCGAGGAGCTCAATAGCCAAGAGAATCACCCCTGAAGGAGCACACCAGACATGTTGGAAATGAAACAGACCTTTATTAGTCTGGCCAGAGGGCACACCCAGAGCCGAGTAGCTCAGAGAGGCACTAGCTCAGAGGCTGAGGTCTTCTTAAAAGAGGACACAGGGGGAGTTAACATTCAAAGCTTGCAGTCAGGTGGCAAAGGTTCATGGTCTGCTGATTCGCACTGGGGGCACCTGTCACATATTCAGCAGCCATGCATTGATGGTTAACAGATGCCTACAAGATGTTCTCAGATCTTAAAAGCATTTCAGGTTTAAGCAGTTTTCCCTGTTGAAGGTAAGGGGAGGGTGAAACAACAGCCTCTGGGCCATTAGCTGGCCAACATGGAGTCACTTTACCTCAGTCAGGCCTCACAATCCCTAATGGCGTTGCCATGATGGACTCCCCCATTGGGTTACAACTCCTTCTTTTATAGGGTTTTACAGCTTTGATCTTACTCATTTGGTTACACTGCATTTTCATAGCTCACATTGCTGATACCCAAAACATGATAGCAAGGCAGTTGAATTTCAACCAGGATGCAGATCTTTGTCAGGCGATTACCTTTAAGATTTATTCAATTACCTACTCTAGCCAGGGGAAAAGGAGCTGGTTTGATTAATGAAGCTAACCATGGTTCTTTTCACTCACAAAACTTTTGTGAGAGACTAGGTGTGTCCAGGTACCCATTAATTCTGAACTAAGCAGAGTGAGGGGCAGAAGTTATCTTATATTGTGACATTTCCTAAGTTTTTGCTATTAAAGTTTTCCCTATCACAATGATGAATCCCATAGACCTAAATTTAAAGAAGGAGAGATTAATTTCGGTTCAAGATTTCAGAAGTCAGTACATAATATGCAAGCTCAACCTGGAAATGGCACAGTGGAATGGACTGCCAAGGAAAGCTGTTCATATCATGACAGTTAAGAATCACAGAATGAAAGGAGGAAACAAGAAGGGAGCTAAACCCTTTTAGGTCTCACCCCCAGGACTCCACCTCTTCCAATCAGGCCCTAAGTATAATGCACCATGATCCAATCACCTTCCAAAAGCCCCACCCCTTAGCACTTGAGAGTTTTGGGGGAGTCATTCTTGATCTAAACCATAACATCTTGGGTTTTTCTTTTTCACTTTCTTTTTATTTTTTTATTTTTTCCTCTCATTGAGTTTATTGGTTCATTTTAGGTATGCAGTACAGTTACATTCATCATTGGGATCTTGTATCTTTACATGACAGGTCCTAGTTCTCAATTTTTCCCTTTGTCCCTGCCCTCCCTTCACCCCCTCCTTCCTTCCCTATTTACAAACACTTTATTTCCATTTTTTCATTTTCTCATATTTTTTCCCTTATTACCTTTCCCCTACCCTTCTCACTTTCCCTACACCTTTAGCCCTTTTCTTCCTATTTCACATTGTCCATTATATCATTAGGATCTTATGTACTATTATAGTTTTTCACACCAGAGAAATTATTCTGTGTTTACACATGTGTGACTTATTTATTTCACATAGGAGTATTGTAGAAACCAAAGTAACTCCATTTTAAGACAGAAAGCCATCTTATGTTCAATGTGACTCCTAGATGTACTCAAGCAGGAATTCACTTAGTCAAGATAAAGACAATACCAGATAGCTGGAAAAAGAAATCATAAACTTGCAGAAAAGAAAGACAGGAGGTTCTGTATAGATAGATAAGAGAAGCCCACCACATTCCTGAGCACACTGACCTCTCCCTGAACTAGCCCCCTCCCCAGCCTGAAATAGTTTTCTTCCTGCTTTTGCAAGGGTCCCAGCAACACCCAATAGGAATAAAAAGTAGAAGGTAGCACCAATGAAAAAGAGAGGATTTCAAGACTCCCAAACCCTATAAAATTATGTCTTAGAAGGGGGTTGAGGCTCTCATTTCTGATCTACTTGGTTGATGAGGCATGAGAGTCCAGGCTCGAGCTTGCAATAAACTCCTCATGTGCATTTACATCGGACTCGACTCCTTGGTGGTCTTTGGGGACTTTGTGATCTGGGCACAACAGTATATCCTCATTATGTATTCATTTTCCTATGAATGAATCTAATTTCTCCTTCTTTATGGCTGAGTATTGCATTTTATAGAAAAACCACATCTTCTTTCTCCAGTCATCTTTTTCACTTTAAAGTATTCCTTGGGAATATTCCATATCAGTTCACAGAGATCCTTGCTACATAGCACTCTTTTGTTTGCATGTACCATTATTTATTCAACCAGGTTTATATAGATAGGCATGTACGTTGATCTTTATTCCTTCTTTGAAATGGATTTGTTTAAACCTTCATCTCTACTAGGGACAGTTTTGGAAATTTTTATTTTCCTCGGGAAATACTTCAATAAAGATTTGCATGATGTGTATGAAGTAATCTTTTAAACTAAAGTTTTTCTTGTTTCAATGTGTATGCCTCCCTCAACATTTCTAAATCTTCTAAAGTTACTGAATTGAAGAAGAAATTATATTAATTTGGAAAAGTTATATTTGACAAGTTGTACTAACTTGTCAATCATCCAAAATAATGTTATATTAACTTCTCATTTCTTATTTTGCATAATTTTTCTTGCTATTGTTATTGTTCTTGATTAATCAAAGTTAGGTACATGTCTACTTAGTTTTTTCTTTTCAAAATTATGTAGATTATGTTTAAAGACTTATTCATTAGCTTTTCTGTTTTTTTCTTTCTCAATCATTAATTCCTGCTTTTTGATTTTTATTGTTTTCTTCTTCCTACTTTCATTTGATTTGTTTTATTGTTCTTTTTTATATGTTTAGAATTGAAATTCTAGTTCATTTATTTTCTTTCTCATATTTTCTACTGATAAAATTACTTAAAGCTATTTATTTCCCTCTGCTTATTGTTTTCACGGCTCCCCTATCCACCTACATTTCCTTTAAGATACAAATTAGACTTAGAAGCCTGTTCATCACTTCTTGGCCTTTTGGCTAAGATCAAGTGCAGTTTTAGAAGGCTGTTAAAATTCAGGTTTGGTTTTCTAGGTTTTTTGTTTGTTTTGTTTATTTATTTGTTCATTTTGCACCAGGGATCAAACTCAGGACCTTGCAATTGCAGGACAAATGGGGCACTACTGAGCTAAATCCCCAGCCCCTCAGGTTTGGTTTTGATGCACTGATAATGCTGTGTATTTAAAAATATGTCACACCAAGAGGCTCACATTATCAGTTATTCTTATTTAATGTTGCTAAAAAATTGATCATTAGGTTCCAGTGGAATCGATTAGTTTCCCTTTTAAAAATTCCTATCAACATTTTATCTAATATCTTAGGTGACAGTTCTCCCAGACAACCTTTATTTCACTAGAAGATAAAAATGATGGACAGTTTTATTATTTCTTTTTTATTCAGCTATAATTCACTCACAGAAAGAGCTTTCCTCATTTATTTCATTTATACAGGAATGACAGGATATATGATTCAACCCTATTCTTTGTTTCTCAATGTTTATAATGTAGTATTATTGTTGAATGTTTAATTAACTTCTTGGATATTACTTTTACTATTAAAAAATCTCACTTCCTAATAACATTAACACAACTATTTATTTGACTTTCCCCCTGCCATGTGACTATAGAATTACAATAAGACAACTACATTTCAGTGTGAAATTTCCTTGTGGTTCTTTTCCTTTTAGAATATTGCCTTAGTTAATTTCTCATTGCTGGGACATAAAACCTGACACCACAAATTAAAGAAGGAAAAAACAAAATTAAAAAAAAAAAAGAAGAAGGAAAGATTTTTGCTCAGTTTGTAGAGGTTTTAGTCCATAGTTAACTGGCCCTAAGGTAGGGCAGCATGGCAGATGGACAGGGCAAAGGAGGACTGCTCAGAGTGTGACAGTGGGAAAGAGAGAGCATTTGAGGCAAGTGGAATATAATATAATATAATATAATTAATATAATCTCCAGCTACACCCACAGTGACCCACCTCCTCCAGCTAAGCTTCACCTCCCAATATCACACCCAGCTATAAACTTCTCAGTGGTCTAATCTAGTATCACATACCCATTATCCAATCACCTCCCCAAAGCCCCACTTATGAACATATAAGGCCTTAGGGGGACATCTAGATATAAACCATAACAAATATACCTTACTCACTGTGTTGTATTTTTGCTTTTAAAATATGTCTTATAATTTTTCCTTGTTATCTGGACATAGTATGGTGAGTGAAAGGAAATATAGTAGATAGACTTTTGGTAATGTGCTAAGGCATTGGGAGAGAGCTTTCTGTAGTTCTAGGACTAGTTCTCATTCCTTTATGGGCCTGAGTCCCTTATGGACTATAGGCTTTACAAATGCTTGTTAATTCTTCACCCCAGCAACTACTTCCCAAACATACATGCCTTAGATAGAATAGGGTTTCCTAAGGGAGCTGAAAATGGGGCATGATGGCACATACCTGTAATCTCAGAATTCAAGGAGTTGAAGCAGGAGGCTCAAGTTTGCGGCCAGCCTGGGCTACACAGTGATTTTAAGGCCAGCATAAACTACAAAATGAGACCCTGTCTCATAAACAAACAAATGAACAAACAAAATCAAAAAAAGGAGCTGGAGTTGGGTATATCCATTCTCTTCTCTCATGTGGAAGACTACAGGGAACTAGGGTTAAATATTTCCTTCCTCAGTGTGGAAGCCTAGAACTGAGAGGAACTGGTCATTTCCATTCTCTCAGGTCAGTTATACATTATGAAAAAACTAAAGCAGGTCAGGCTTTAGTTAACCAGTGCCTCCTGAGTGCAGATCTTACTAAAAGCAGAGTGCTTTTGCAAATTTCACAATTGTTTCTTTTCTCCTTCCCCTGAAGCACCAGAGGATCTTTCCCTCATTTAATTTTGTGAATCTGGTAGAACTCTAGGAAGCAAAACACATCAAAATGTCCCCTGGAGTTTTCAACTCTCAGGCTTGTCCACCTTGAGCCTCCAGCGATTCATCAGTCAACAGTTTAGATTTTCCTACTCCAGCACAGTTTCTGTGGTAGTTTCAGTTTTAGGGATTCTACTCCAGCAAATTACAAATGTTTGTTTCCACCTATTTGTTGTTGGGTTTTTTTTTTTCTTGAGCAATATTCTTTTTTTTAAAGATTGCAAAGATACATGATAACAAGAAATGAAGACACTAAATAAAAATTTCAAATATGCATATATATGACAGCAAAAAAAGGATATGAAATAAACAAGAATTTATGTAACACAGACTAATCGAAATACATTAGTTTTATGATCTTCAAACATAATGTGCTTTCTCATTTTCTTATATTTTTGAAACAATGTAATTATAAATAAAACAAAGTTACATATTATAGTTGAGAGCTGGTCCTCAAAATTTTATGATTTATAAACTCCTTGGTTTAATTAATTGATAAATATCATATACTTTTTGATTGTACCACTTACATTTTCTAAGAAAACTTCCCACAGAAAAAATTACTAATATTTGAAATCCAAAAGCAACTAAAAATTTTCACATTTTTAAGATCAGATTTTTCTGTTTCTATTTTATTATATCCCATACTTATTTTTATTATATTTTTATAAGCATAATGATAGAATTTAACATCAATAGACATGTAATATTCTTCCCAAATGAATGACTATGAAGTCAAGCATGTAATTTAAAGAAATCATAAGGTTGCCAGAGAAACTATCAATATGCCAACTGTGCACAATCCTACCACATTCATGCCCATGTTTCTCATTTAATAGTGCACACATATATGTAAAAACATACCCCACACACATATACACAATGCATATTTTCTACAATACAATATATACTTTGGTATAATAAAATATTACAGTGATGTGTGGAAGGTTGGTGATTTGTATAATTTGAGAAAAAACAAATATCATCTTTGAAGGAGTTGGAGAATTTGTAATATGTATCAGGTATTAAATGATATTAATGATTAAGTATAACATCATCGCCCTGGCTTGGACTCAGAGCCCTCTGTCCTGCGAGGCCTCCTCTGGAGCTGCACCATTTCCAGTGGGCACTGAGTGATTGGCTACAACGTGAGCACTGAGTGATTGGCTACAAGGCGGGTGAGTTTGATGTCATCACCACAACTTGGACTCAGAGCCCATTCTCCTGTGTGGCCTCCTCTGGAGCCGTGCCATTTCCAGTGAGCACCACTGATTGGCTCAGACACAGTGGCAGGAGGGTAGCCCTGCAGCCACTGCTAAGACCCATTCCCCCCGCTCCCCTATTAGATCCCCGGACTGAGCCAGTTCTAGGATGCACTCTGCAAAGGCATGGTGGGCTATAAAGGGTGGTGATTGATCCTATTATGTTTCTGATTGTATCAATAGGGATAAAGGATACAGATTGATTTGATGAGTTGTTTCCTCAATTATGAAAATGAAAATATCTACAAGTCATTACAGAATCAAAGGCTGGGATACAATGATATCAGGAAGATTTCATGACCCAGAGATTGAATCAAGGACAATCCAACAGCAAAAATAAAGATGAGAAAACATGTAAGCAACCACAAAGGCAGACTTCCAGTCCACCAATGGCAAACAGTAGGGCAAAGGAGGATGAAAAATCAGAGAGTGAACCTCCAGGACACTGAGAACTCACAGCACATGAAGTAAAAAAACTGATCAATCAAGCTCTAGAAAATTCAAAACAGAAATTATTTCCCAGTTAACCATAGAGATGATGAGTAAAATGAAAGACATGATTCCAGAATCCAGAAAAGAAACTGACAAAAAAAATAGATAAGCTTCGGAACATAATAGAAACCATGAAGGCCCACAATAACACAGAAATAGAAACAATGAACACCCAACATAGGAAAGAAATGGAATCCATTAAACAGATTCAAACAGATATCCAGGAGATTAAAAATTCTATTGAAAGCATACATAACAGAATAAAAGATTGTGAGGATAGAATCTCAGATATAGAAGATAGGATAGCAGACAGTGACCATGAAAAGAGAGGTCTCTTAAAAACAGTAAGGGAGCATGAGAAATTGATCCAACAACTCCTAGATGATGCAAAGAAGAATAACATAAGACTACTAGGAATCCATGAAGTACCAGGAGAAAATGCAAATGACTTAAAAAAGCTGTTCACAGAATTAATGACTGAAAACTTCCTAAACAGAGGGGAAGAATTTGACATACAGATAAGCTAGGCATATAGGACACCAACTAGCCATGATCAAAAAAAATCTACACCTAGACATATAATAATCAAGATCCCAGAAACCTAACAGAAGAACAAAATACTACAAGCAGTAAGAGAAAAGAAACAAATCACATGCAAAGGAAAGTCCATCAGAATCACAGCAGACATTTCAACACAAACCCTCAGGTCAAGGAGAGCCTGGAGTGAGGTATTTCAAGTCCTAAAAGAAAACAACCTACAACCGAGACTGATGTATCCTACAAAACTCTCTTTCAAAATGGATGGAGAAATAAGATACTTTCATGACAAAGAACACTTGGGAACCTTCATGAATACTAGACCAGCACTACTAAGAATTTTAAACAATATTCTAGAAAAAGACAATGAAGATCACAACACCAGGAGGTCCAACAGAGCAAATCAAATAGCCAAGGCTAGAAACAAAAAAGAAAGGACAAAAAATAAAAAGAGTCAACAAAAGGATAATAACATGACAATAATAGGTTAGTGCATATCAGTTATAACTATCAATGTTAATGGCCTCAATTCACCAATCAAGAGAAATAGATTGGCAGAATGGATTAAGAAGCAAAATCCAAAAATATGTTGTATACAAGAAACCAGTGTAGTGCATAAAGAAGCCCATAGACTGAAAGTGAAAGGATGGAAAACAATTCTCCATGCAACAGGAGCCCAGAAAAAAGCAGGGGTAGCAATCTTATTCACAGACAAAGCAAATTTCAAACCAAAACTGATTAAGAGAGACAAAGAAGGCCACTACATCCTTGTAAAAGGAACAATTCAAGAGGAAGAAATGACAATCATAAACATGTATGCACCAAATATAAATGCCCCCAACTATATAAAATAAATATTAAGTAACATGAGAAACCAAATAAGCACTAATACAATTGCAGTGGGGGATCTGAATACCCCACTATCACAAATAGACAGATCATCTAGGCAAAAAATCAACAATGAAATACTAGAAATGAACCAAGCTTTTGAATGCATGAACTTATTAGATATCTATAGAGTATTTCACCCCACAAAATCAGAATATACATTCTTTTCAGCTGCACATGGGTCATTATCCAAGATAGATCACATACTAGCTCACAAAACAGGTTTGAATAAGTGCAAAACAATTGAAGTTATTCCCTGTATATTATCAAATCACAGTGCAATAAAGCTGGAGATCAATAGCATAAGAAACCATAGGAATTTCACAAACACATGGAAATTGAACAACACTCTCCTGAACAATCAATGGATGACAGAGGAAATCAAAGAAGAAATCAGACAGTTTTACAAATAAACGAAAATGCCAATACAACATACAGGAATCTATGGGACACAATGAAAGCAGTTCTATGTGGAAAATTCATAGCACTGAATGCCCACATTAGGAAAACAGAACAAGCTCAAATAAACAACCTAACAATGACTCTTAGACTCCTAGAAAAACAAGAGCAAGAAAAACTCAAAGCTTGAACAAGAGAGGAAATTATAAAGATTAGAGGAGAAATCAATGCAATGGAAACTAAAAAAATGATACAAAAAATAAATGAATTGAAGAGTTGGTTTTTTGAAAGACTAAATAAAATTGATAAACCCTTAGCAAACCTTATCAAAAAAAGGAAAGAAAAGGCTCAGATCCATGCAATCAGGAATGAAAAAGGCAAAGTCATAACAGATCCCACAGAAATCCAGAGGATCATTAATACATACTATGAGAACCTGTACTCTAATAAAATGGGAAAAAAAAAGAAGAAACGGACAGATTTCTAAATACTTATGAATTACCAAAGTTGAATGAAGAAGATAAAAACATTTTAAACACCCCAATCACAATCAGTGAAATTGAAAATGTAATTAAAAACTTACCAACAAAGAAAAGCCCAGGTCCTGATGGATTCACTGCTGAATTTTACAAGACATTTAGAGAAGACCTATTGCCATTACTCTTCAGACCTTTCAATGAAACTGAAAGAGAAGCAATACTTCCAAATTCATTCCTGGAAGCAAATATCAGTTTGGATACAAGGTCAACACCCAAAAATCAATAGCCTTCTTGTACAGAAATAACAGACTCACTGAGAAAGAAATTAGGGAAACAATTCCTTTCACAATAGCACCTAAAAAAATGAAGTATCTGGGAATCAACCTAACAAAAGAAGCAAAAGACTGCTACACTGAAAACTACAGCACTCTGAAAAGAGATTGAGGAGGATTTAAGAAAATGGAAAGATGTCCCCTGCTCCTGGGTAGGAAGAATCAACATAGTGAGAATGGCCTTACTACCAAAAGTGCTATACAAATTCAATGCAATACCAATTGAAATTCCAACACTATACTTCACAGAACTAGAAAGAAGAATCCAAAAATTCATTTGGAAGCATAAGAGACCTAGAATACCAAAAGCCATTTTAGGCAACAGACACATGGCAGCGGGCATAACAATTTCCAATTTGAAACTATACTACAAAGTCACTGTGATAAAAACAGCATGGTACTGGCAAAGAAGCAGACCTGAGGATCAGTGGAACAGATTGGAGGATACAAAAACAACTCCAGATGTACTCAGCTACCTCATCTTTGACAAAAGAGCTGCCAGTCCCCACTGGAGGAAAGATAGCCTCTTTAATAAATGGTGTTGGAAAAACTGGATCTCATCCTGCAAAAGATTAAAATTAGACCCTTATCTGTCACCACGCACTAAATTAAAATCCAAGTGGATTAAAGATCTAAACATAAAAACAAAAACTCTAAACTTGCTGGAAGATAAGCTAGACAGAACTCTGGAAGACATTGGCATAGGAAAAGACTTTATGAACAAATCTTCAGTAGCACGGGAACTAGCAGAAAGAATCAACAATTGGGATTTCATCTTATTAAAAAGCTTCTGCACCACAAAAGAAATCATCAATAGAACTAAAAGACAACCTACAATGTGGGAAAAACTTTTTACCAGCTGCTCCTCAGACAAAAAGACTATTATCTAAAATATATAAAGAACTGAAAACAACCAGCCCCCCCAAATACAAAGACCCAATTCTAAAGTGGGCATCTGAAATGAACAGACATTTCTCAGACAAAGAAATAAAAGCAGCAAGTAAATATATGAAAAAATGCTGCACATCACTGGTTATTCGAGAGATGCAGATGAAAACAACACTGAGATTTCACCTCACCCCACAAAGAATGGCTGCTATCAAGAAATCACACAATAACAAATGTTGGTGGGGTTGTGGGGAGAAAGGAACCCTTCTCCGTTGTTGGTGGGAGTGCAGACTGATGCAACCACTATGGAAGTCAATATGGAGATACCTCAAAGAACTAGGATTAGCGGTTCCATTTGACCCAGCCATCCCTCTGCTGGGTATCTTTCCAAAAGAATTTAAAGAATCATACCACAATGATGTATGCACACCCATGTTTATATCAGCATAGTTTGTAATAGCTAAAACTTGGAAACAGCCCATTTGCCCATCCATTGGAAACTGGATAAAGAAGATGTGGTTTTTCTATAAAATTGAATACTACTCAGCCATAAAGAATGAGAAAGTAGATTCATTTATAGTTAAATGGGTACATTTTGAGGATATACTTGTAAGTGAAATAAATAAGACACACATATGCAAATACCAAATAGTATATCTGGTGTGAAAAACTATAATAGTACTCAAGATCCTAATGGGACACTTAGCAAATAGGAAGAAAAGTACTAAAGGTGTAGGGACAGTGTGAAGGAAAGGGAAGGGGGAATAAGGGAAAAGGAAAAAAATATGAGAAAATGTAAAAATGGAATTAAAGTGTTTGAAAGGGGGAGGGGAGGGTGAAGAGAGGGTGGGACAAGGGGAAAAAATGAGAACCAAGACCTGGCATGTAAAGGTACAAGTTCCCAGTAATGAATGTAACTATACTGTCTACCTAGAATGTACCAATAAATTAAATTTTTAAAAAAATGATTAAGTATAGTTATAATAAAATGTACTTGAAAATTAATATTCATCATCAGTAGAAAATAAGTACAAAGATATATTCATAACATAATAACATTTATCTTAACAAATTTCCAACCAAACAAGCTGTAGTGACAGAAAAGAAAGCTTGTAGAAAGCATAGATGCAAGAGGAAAATGACAGATGGGCCTTAATAATTTTCATACTACTCATATAAACAGGTTTCATAAATTCTCAAATAAAAAAACAAAGAAAATGAGAACCAAAATAACTCGTCAATTTGGTAGAACAACATAGAGGCAAGGATTAATGTACTGATAAATTTAAAAAATATGAAATGTAAAGCCTGAGATTTAGCTCAATAGTGCTGCACCTGCCTAGCCAGAACAATATGCCGAGTTTAATCCCCAGCAGCAGAGGAAGAAAAAGAAAAACAGAAAAAAGAAGAAAAGAGAAAAAAAAGCATATATCCTTTCTGACATACTCAATAAATTAAAAATGAATTATTTGTTATCTCTACCTCTTGAATTGTTCCCTTCACAAGGATGTAGTGAGCTTCTTTGTCTCTTTCAATCAGTTTAAATTTGAAACTTACTTTGTGAATAAGATTGCTAGCCCTGCTTTTTTTTGGTGGGGGGCTCCTGTTACATGAAGAAGTTTTCTGTCCTTTCACTTTCAGTCTATGGGCTTCTTTTTATAGTAGACATGTCTTGTATACAACATATTATTGGATCTTACTTCTTAATCCATTCTGCTGGTCTATTTCTCTTGATTGGTGAATGGAGGCCATTAATACTGATGGTTATAACTGATATGTACTATCATGTTTGGGTTTTTTTTTCTCCTTTTAGTTTCTTTGCTTGCCTATTTGATTTGCTCTGTTGGGCCTCATTGTGTTGTTACCTTCATTGTCTTTTTCTAGGATATTGTTTAGAATTCATTGTAGTGCTGGTTTGGTATTCATAAAGTTTCTCAGGTGTTCTTTATCCTGGAAATATCTTATTTCCCCATCCATTTTAAATGAAAGTTTTTCAGGATACATCAGTCTAGTTTGGAGGTTATTTTAGTACTTGAAATATCTCATTCCAGGCTCTCCTTAACCTAAGGGTTTATATTGAAAAGTCTGCTGTAATTCTGATAGGCTTTCCTTTGCATGTAATTTGTTTCTTTTCTCTTACTGCTTGTAGTAGTTTGTTCTTATGTTGAGTTTCTGGGATCTTGATTATTATATGTCTAGGTGTAGATTTTTTTTTATCATGGCTAGTTGGAGTCCTATATGCCTCCCTTATCTGTATGTCAAATTCTTCCCCTCTATTTGGGAAGTTTTCTATAATTAATTCTGTGAACAGCTTTTTTAAGTCATTTACATTTTCTCCTATTACTTCTTGAATTCCTATCAATCTTATGTTATTCTTAGTATCATCTGAGTTGTTGTATTAATTTCTCATGATCTCCTACTGTTTTTAAGAGACCTCTCTTTTCAGAGTCACTGACTGCAATTTTATCTTATATATCTGAGATTCTATCTTTGGACTCTTTTATTCTTTTATGAACACTCTCAATGGAGTTTTTAATCTCCTGGATATCTGTTCGAATCTGTCCTATGGATTCCATTTCTTTCTTGTATTGGGCCTTTATTGTTTCCAATTTTTTCTTATGCTGGGCATTCATGGCTTCTATCATGGCCCTGAGCTCATCTATTTTCCTCTCAGTTTCTGTTCTAGAGTCATGAATTATAACTTTCATTTTGCTTGTCATCTCTATGATTATCTGGGAAATTACTTCGGTTTTATATTTCTCTAGATCCTGATTGATCAGTTTTGTTACTTCCTGTGCTTTGAGTTCAGGGTGTTCTGATGATTCACTATCAGACTTTTCATCCTCATTTGTCCCACTATTTGCCATTGGTGAACTGGAAGTCTGTCCCTGTATCTTGCTTAACCGTTTTCTCATTTTTACTATTGTTGTTGGATTATCCTTTAGATTATTACTTAAATCTTCCTGATATAGTTGAGCTGCAGCCCATGGGTCTCAAATGACTCATAGACATTCTCATTTTCATCATATTGAAGAAAACAGCTCATTGAATCAATCACAATCCTTTATCCTAATTGATACAATCAGCACCACAATATAATGAAGCACAATTTGCAAACTGACCACTTATGGTAGTCATCAATCTATCATCTTCAAACCATGTAAATTTAATTAAGATCAAGAAGTAATCCAAAATATGCTTACAGTAAATAAACTTTTCAATAAGGATATTTACCATTTACAATGGGGGCTTAAAACAAAGTTAATACAAAAAGAGTAGATAAGTATAAGAATTAGAGAAGGTTTCATATGAAGCCAAAAGACATAGAATGACCAGACAATCATCAGGAAATTGTTAAATTCAAAAGGAACAAACAAAATAGAAATATAGTAACCCTTGAGTGAGATAGAATAACATAAGAAAAGAACATAAAGAAAAGAGAAAAAAATAATAAAAGAAGAAATCTGAATTAGGACAAGAGCAGAAACAAAAAGAGAGATGAGGGATACTGTAGTGCAGTAAGAGACTGAGTTAAGAGAAAGAAAACAAAAAGAAAAAAAAGAATTTGCAGAGTAGGATGAAAAAAAGAAAGAAACAAAAATGAGTTTAAAGGGCCTCTTTCAGACTATATCACTGCTGTCATAATATTCAGTATGCGCTGCCATGTGCAGAGCCGAGTCCCCTGACCTCAGCTAGCTGGTGGCAGAACCCCACGACGCAGACTGAGCTCGGGCTGCAAGGCCCAGACTGAGTTCCTCAATCTCCTAAAGGGCTGAACTCCACTCAGTTCTACTATAAGTTTCCCCCACCACTTCTTTAAAGATGTTCAACGTTGAAAACGGTGGAAAATACTCTTTATGACCACCTCTGCCTCTACAGAGTAAGTCCAAAGACTGGCACAATCAGGAGGTCTAAAAGCGTGAGAGGGAAGGTTAGGGGGAGGTTCAGGGGTGCCCGCGCAGCTACCTTTCTAGGGCTGAAGATGGCGGCAGTGGTGCCAACAGGGGAGGACGCGGCCAAGAAGGCCTTCTGGTGTTGAAGATGGCGGGAATGCAGCCTGCAGGAGAGGGTGTGGCTGAGAAGAGCTCTGGCGCTGAAGATGGCGGGAATGCCGCGGGGAGGGTGTGGCTGAGAAGACCCTCTGGCACCAAAGATGGTGGATGCAGCCTGCAGGAGAGGGCACAGCTGAAAAGACCCTCTAGTGCTGAAGATGTTGGCAATGCTGCGGGGAGGATCTGTTTCCACCTACTTATTTGTCCAGTTTTGGGGTGATGGTTTGTCCTGTGACCTAACACCTGTAATAAATAAAAGAGTTGTTGGTCTTTCAATTTTACAGATTTTTTTACTTGTTAGGAGGTGAGGCAATGTCCCAGATTTTACACATTGGACTGGAAATTGGAAATCTGAACTGAGTTTTGAAAGATAAAAAAGCATTTCTTTAGATCTTCTTTTCTTTGTTCAAAATAGTGACCATGTGCCTTATGTGGCTGTTGAAATTTCAATAAAGTAACATTAAAGTTTCTCACTCATTAGCTACTCTATTTCAAGTGCCCAATAGCTACCTGTGATTACTGCTTACCATTATTGGAAGCACAGACAGAATTTTTATCATTGCACAAAGTTTTATTGGGTAGCACAGCTACATAGACTCTTTTTTTTTTTTTTTTTTTTTTTTTTTTTTTTTTTTTTTACCAGGGATCCAACTCAGGTCCTTGTGTAAGACTCAAAGTCTCACTTCCACTCCATGGAGTGTGAACAGCCAAAAAGGCTTCCACGATGCAGGGCCCTAAAACCCAGTGAGGCTCAGGGAGCTTGACAGAGAAAGGAGAAACCCAGGAGGGAACACACCAGGCTAGATGGTAAACAGATCTTTATTAGTCTGGCCAGATGGCACTCCAGGAGCCAGGTAGCTCAGAGAGGCAACTGCTCAGGGGCTCAGGTCCTTTTTATAGGGTTTTTCTACACAAAAAGTCAGGGCATTCACAGAACTACCAGAGGACAAGATTCCAAACACACTGCTTATCTCATGCAGGAAATGTTCTAAGGTCACCTTTTGTCATACCATTTGCGCCTGGACAGGCTGTTAGCCAAGTTAGCAATTAGTATATGAAGAAGCACAGTCTGGCCTATTAGCATGGAGTCACTTTAGCTTATTCAAGTCTTACAATCCCCACTGATCTTAGGTAGAATCAAATCCTTGATTCATCATTTTACTTAAATTTTTAGCTAAGGGGTCATAGCAATTTATAAAGGCATCTCTTAGACAGCTAAGTTGGGGATTAGGATTCCCAGAGCACATAAAGTTTTCATATTTTTATCGTCTGTAGGCTCATAAACTCTTAATTTAGAAGCATAATAACTCATAACAGTTTGATGCAATATAAGAGTCTATATCTGTACAGTAGTTCTCATTGTTCAGCCGTGCGTAGACTCACCAGCTTCTGGTGTGGTGAGAGCAGGGCTTTGAGTGCATTGTCTCCTGGTCTCCTGGAGTTGGAATCCCTGGAATTCTATTTTACTCTAGAGTGGTGGTAGCTGAGTTTCAACCACCTTGATAGCTGTGAGAGTAACCATAAGTGACTCATATGGCCCTTTCTATATAGGTCAGAAAGGGGTTCTTTTTAAAATTTTAACATAAACTCAGTCTCGCAGTTTTATCAGATGGGCAGGAGTTAGCACAGGAAGGTCTTCTTTATTTTTAATTTACCTTTGAATATTTTTCTTAAATACTTGCCCAATTTTAACCCCTGTGATTTCATACTGGATAAGCCCAGTAGAGATAATTTTATAAAGTCTCTACAACATCTGTTACAAATGCTGGCCCATTGTTACTGCCTATGGAGAGAGGCAGACCAAACCTTGGATTTTTTTTTTAAATAAAATCTTGTATACCTCTGAAGTCCTCAGGCCATCTAGAAAAAGTACAAACCCATACTAACACATATTTATAACCTGTATAGGTGGTGGGTGTAATCATCTAAAGTTTCTGTTTAGTTGCCCTTTTGGCTTATCTACCTTAGCATTGCCATATGCTATTGCATCTTTTTCTTTAAGTTTGCCCTCTGCTGTGAGAAGCCCACATTTTTATAGACTGTGCCACAGATATATCAAGTTGCAAACAGGAGTCTATATAAACAATTACCCTCTTTTCTTTTGCCTATTGGAGAGCCTGTATGAGTGTCCACAGTTTTGCTCATTGAGCTGACCATCCAGTGGCGAGGGGTCCTGCTTGGACCACATTATCTTGAGTCATCTCTGAATAGCCAGCATAGCGTACCCCATTTTCTGTGAGGCTGCTCTCATCCTTGAGCATGATGAAATCAGCCTCAAGCAGGGGGTCTCTCTGCAGATCTGAGTCCATTCTGGTCAGAGGGCCAGGTTCCGAGGGTAAAAAGTAGCAGGGTTTAAGGTTTTAACTGGAGCAAAATATAGGGAAGGATTCTCACAGATGAGGGCCTGATCTTATGTGACTCTCTTATTTGAGAGCCATCAATGTCCTGTTATTCAATAATTCTAAAAGGCATGGGAAAACTGAATAATTTACTTTTTCCTAATGTTATCTGGTCAGCTTTTTCAATTAGCATTACTGCAGCTGCCAGGGCTTTATAAACAAATGAACTATCTCTTCACAGCTGGATCTAAACTCTTAAATATATCACTGGCTAATTCTATGGGCCTATTCCTTCAAGAAGCACCCCTAAAGCAGTATGATTTCTTTTAGTCAGGTACAAACTAAAAGGCTGGGTCACATTTAGTATCCCTGATACAGGGGGGCAGCAGAAAGTGTTAGTTTTAGCTGTTTAAATGCTGACTCTTGCTCTTTACTCTATAATAATCATTGTCTTTTGGGGCCCTTTAAAGATTTATACATATAGAGAATCTAGATCCTGTAAAAACCTTTTATCTCAAACATTTTTATCTGTTTTAAGTCCCTTTATCTGTAAGCAGCATAAACTTTATATCCTGCCTCTTGAAGCAGCATTAATACTCTCTCAATACCCTGTTATTTATTTATTTAGTACATCAAAAAATTAACCATAATTACAATTTTATGTATGAAACTTCATAACCTTTAATCTAATTAGGTATCAAAAGCATTTTTTATAGAACCTCTTAATAACTTTTTCTACAGAAATCCTATTTTGAAAATGAGCACTATAAACATATCACAATAACATATTTATAATTTAACCCTTTGATGATAACCAATGTAAACATTCTATAACAACATATTTGGCCATGTTTACTGGGGGTATATCTTCTCAGGAGGCCATTAGTGAATAAAGACCAGAATAAATTTTTCTGAGTAGCTGTCTTTTTTTACTATTAACAGGAGTCTATCTAGATCTGAGTTTATACTTAATTATCTTGACAAAATTTTAACTTATAAAACCAAGTTATAGGAATTAACAATTAGTATCCTTGCTGTCATTTTAACCAAATATAATTGGACAAATATTTTTCAAACAATTGTACAGACACAAATTTGTAAGACAATTTGTGAAACTATAATATACTCAAATCTATTTGGCCAATTGAATTATAAAATCTCTTAATTTTCTTTTGTTTTTGTTAATGGGGATTGAACTTGGGTCCTTGTGCTTGCTAGGCAGGTGGCAGCACCACTGAGCTAAATAAATCCCCAGTCTTAAAACCTCTTTTAGTTAAGACTATTCAAAACCTTTGCAAATTAACAGATCTCATAGCATTAGAATCAAAAGGAATGAAAGCTCTTTGTTCCTATAAAAGTAAACCTTCTGTAACAAACTTGAAACCATCAAGCAAACATACATATTTTTCTTGTTAAATCATTTCCACATACCTTTTCTACATACTTAAGCCTTCTGGTCTTGTATATCTTTCTTTATATCTTTTTAACAAGACATACATACAAAATCCTTTCATATCAAAAGTATATTTCCTTTACCCATAGCTTTTTAAATGTCTTTTTCCATCTCATTTAATATTAACCTTTTATAATAAACTTTAGCTGTTAAAATCTTAAAGTGTTTTTCTTCCTGTTTTCAGATTGTTATATCTTAAGATTTGACTGGCTACCTACAGAACAGTATTAACCTTGAGTTTTTATCAACAAAGTAAAGAAAAGAGCAAGTTAACCCTATAATCAAAATTCAAGAATTTGCAATTTACAAGAAAGGTTTTAAGCACACCAATTAAACTTAATTTAAGTTGAAACAAAGATACATTTATCAAATAGTTAAAATTTCTAACTTGATTTTTCTTGTAAAAATCTCTTGATGTCTGGTAAAACACAACTGCAGTTTTTCTGGCTTGCAGTGTGTTTTTTCTCTTGTATTTTTGTCTTTCAGAATTTTCCTACCAGATTTTAATCCATTTAAAATTAATTCTCATTTTAATTCTTTCTAGTCTTGAATGCAAGCCCTGTTTCATCTTTTTTCTGAGTTCCATCATGCTGTCCCATTTGCACCCTCCAGTGCAGTAAAGCTAAACAATTTTGTTCTGCCCCTACCTCCTCCATACCTTTTATCTCTAAGCAGCATAAGGGTAGGGGAGGCAGCTCGACCTCCTCCAAAAGGGAAACACTGGGATTTGCTTGCAATGATGTCACAATTTCTGAGAGAGGCAAGTTCACCATGGGAAAACAGCAGATTTAGCAAGCAGGTGTTTTAAGACCAACACTAAATAGTTTTCACTAGCAGCTGATTAACGCTGAGTAGAAGCTTGAGCAATTCCTAGAGCAGCACACAAGGCTCTAAGTTGTCAAAGACTCAGGTAAACAAAACAAAGCCAGATAACTTTTCTTTTGTATAGTTTTTTTTCTGGGGGCCAAGACTGGTTTAGCTGAGACCATGATAACTCACAAAGTGTTAAAGCATCTTTGGTTGCAGTTTTATCTTATAGTCCCCCACAAAATCTTTATCAAAATTTTGAATTATGCACTTAAGAACAGTTGGTTTAGTATTAGCATTTCCCACAACCATTAGATATTCCCTTGTCCCTTGTCTGGTGATGCAAGACAAGCAAAGAGTGGGGTGACATTCCAGAAAATGGCCTCATTTATTCATCTGGAGGGCTCTTTAAGCACAAGCCCCCTTCCCTTTCTTTTGATGTACAGATGATGGCTTTGTAGCTGGTTCCCCTCACTCTCCTAACCAAGTCTCTTTCACACACACAGTCACACAAGAAGTTAACACATTCCTTCCCTGGGTCCCCTTCCAAAGACAAACTGGGGAGCAACCCAGGGGATCTCACCATTTAGACAGATGATTTCATTCATTCTCCTTCTTTCCATTCCACTATCAGTGAGGTGGCCTCCGCGTCCTAGAAAGGGAACCCAGGAAATCCTGGGGGTGAGCCTCTTCCCTTCCAAGGAGGCGGACAGTCGCTCTCTCCATGGGACTCGGGTTGAGGCCCAACATGGGCCATGTCAGTTATCCCTTTCCTTCCTGGCCAATGCAGTCAGATGCTCTTCATAAACCTGGACCCAAATATTTATATGAGGAAATTGGTCGGGGCGGCTGGGGTACCTGGTGACTTTTTCCCATACAGCCCAACAGAGGCCTGGCTCAAAGGAGCCCTTGGTTGGACATTCCAATTGTCACAGGGAGTGAAGCTTTCCATGAGAGAATTTAGCCCCGTAATCATTCTCCTGCTCAGGGGAAAAAGCCAATTTAAAATTAGTGAGAAAGCAATCTAGCGGGGTGTTCTTGGAGCTGGATCCTCCCATCCCTGTTTCAAGGAAAACACAAAGTTAACACACAACAGTCAAGGCACCGACAAGACAAACAGGCGTAACAAAAACCAGCTTTGATTCTACCTGGAGACCTTGTCAGGGGCGGGGTCAGGGGAGGCTTCCTGGCTCATCAGCCACCTCAATCCTAACAAACAGATGGTTGCAACCAGTCCAAAGCTTACCTCTGGAGGCTTGCAAAGGTCTATGTCTGAGAATCTCCTGCTGGATCCTGCTACACAGAAATCTCAGCCGGATTTAGTTCCCACTTGGGCATCTCGCTGGGGCCTCCAATATGTAAGACTCAAAGTCTCACTTCCACTCCACAGAGCGTGAACAGCCAAAAAGGCCTCCACAATGCTGGGCCCTAAAACCCAGCGAGGCTCAGGGAGCTGGACAGAGAAAGGAGAAACCCAGGAGGGAACACACCAGGCTAGATGGTAAATAGACCTTTATTAGTCTGGCAAGACAGCACTCCAGGAGCCAGGTAGCTCAGAGAGGCAACTGCTCAGGGGCTCAGGTCCTTTTTATAGGGTTTTTCTACACAAAAAGTCAGGGCATTCACAGAACTACCAGAGGAAAAGATTCCAAACACACTGCTTATCTCATGCAGGAAATGTTCTAAGGTCACCTTTTGTCATACCATTTGCCCCTGGGCGGGTTGTTAGTCAAATTAACAATTAGCATATGAAGAAGCACAGTCTGGCCTATTAGCATGGAGTCACTTTAGCTAATTCAAGTATTACACTTGCGCTTGCAAGGCAGGGGTCGGAACCACTGAGCTAAATCCCTGGCTCAGCTACATAGACTCTTACTACTCAAAATATAGTCCAACAACCATCAGTGTCCTATCATTAATAAGTTTGTTAAAACTGCAAAGTCTCAGATACTATTCAGGATCCATTAAATAAAAACTTTCTTTTAACATTATTGTTTTTTTTTTTTTTTTTTTTTTTTTTTTTTTTTTGTACTGGAGGATCGAACTCAGGACCTTGCACCAGGTGTGTTGCTATTGAGCTAAATCCCCAGCCCTCCCCCAGTGATTCTTAAGCACATTTAGATTTAAGAAGCACTGTTTAAATGTTCTGGGACTTATGTAAATCATATGGGTCTGGCTCCAGGGCAGAAGAATTGGAGAATAAAATCATATTCTAAAAAAACAATGAGCACAAAAATATAGTACATGAAAATGAACATTAAACAGACACAATAACAGGAATTCATAGGCAAGGGCAGATTGTGTATTACTCAGTGGCCCCTTGGATAGTAACCTGTAGGGAGCTAATGACCAATTTAAAAGGGAGTGCATTGGAAGATTCGAGTTGAGGAGAGCCAAGCTATGGATAAGGTGAAGAGCTACTGGACAACTTGGATGTTGGAAAAGCAAATATGAGGCTCTGACTCAAATGCAGATGAGATGAGGCTTTCTCAGAAATAGGACAAGGGGGTGGGGAGAGAGAGAGAGAGGGAGGGAGAGAGAGAGGGAGAGAGAATCCAGAGTCTTGGTGACTGGATGATGAGAGAAGGAAATACTATACATAAACCTTGGATGGCTGGGAAATGAAAATACTCTAACCAAATCAAAAATCCAGGAGAATAAGCAGATTTTACAGGAAGGTACTGAGGGTAGCTTGGGTATATTAAGTTTGAAGTATTCCTGGAACATCTGTTCACTAGTTTTCCTACTTGACAAATGACAGTAATAATAGTATTTATATCAGAAGATTGATGTATTAATAATCAACTGATGTCATGTGTGTCCAGGGTTCTTAAAATCCAGGCCATGGACCAGGCCTGTTAGGAACCAGGTTACACAGCAGGAAGTAAGCAGTAGGAGATTGAACAAAGTTTTACCTGCATTGAAAGCCACTCCCATTATTCATATTATGGCCTGAGCTCCATTTCCTGTCACATGAACAGCAGCATTATATTCTCATATGAGTGTCAACCCCACTATGAACTACACATGTGAGAGATCTAAGTTGTTCACTCCTTATAAGACTCCAGTGCCTAATGACCTGAGGTGGCGATACTAGCACTGGGGAGGGACCGCAAATACAGATTAACATCAATAGAGTGGTTTGACAACATAGAGACATAATAAGTCAGTTGCTTACAGACTCATATCAAAATGCTATCAGTGAGTAGCAAGTGACAATTAAGCTGCATCTAATGGGATGCAGCTTATAGGGTTATCTGCCGTGACAGCAACCAAAAAAAGATTATGGAGTAGATAGAACATAAGCAGCACACTTTGGGTATCACTGTCCCCCATAACCTTCAGATGGGACTGAATAGTTGCAAGAAAACAAGCTCGGTGCTCTCACTGGTTCCACATTATAGTGAGTTGTGTAATTATTGCATTATATATTACAATGTAATAATAATAACAGAAATAAAGTGCAAAATAAATGCAATACACTTTAATCTCCAGGAGCACATTCTTCTCCAGGACCACCACTCCCAACCTGGTCCATGGAAAATTTGTCTTTCATGACACTGGATCCTAGTGCCACAAAGGTTGAGAACTACTGGTATATGTAAATACATTTTGTTATTATTTAAGTTCCATGTGCATATTATCTGGTATCACTCCTTCAAGTGTTTGTAACCCAAACAAAAAAGGCAGAGGAGAGTGAAAATACTTCTTGCATTTGCACAAAAGCAGCACTATCCATCAAGTTTAGTAAGGCAGGAGGCACTGGAGGAAAATGCTGAAAAGAATGAAAGATGGGGATAGTCAAAGAAGAAATAGAAGATAACAAATCATCAATTAGAAATACTCCCTAGCTGCTTCTAAACATAATAAATTGTCAAAGCTTTCCATCAAGTAAAAGAAGACAGAGTTACAATGAGATTTTGGAACAGACGCATATTGAAAAATCCAACTGAGCAATTAGCAGCAGCATTCACTACAGATTAGGAAACTCTCTGGAATCACTTCTGCCTGGGAACACATCCTGCATATACTGCAAACCATCATTACATTTTCATCTGCAGACAAATTTAAGGTTAAGACATAATATATCCTAAGAAGGTGACCACTTGTTCAAACATATTAGGCATACAGTTCTTTAACTCTTGATTATGTATTTGGAAAACTGCTACGATATTTAATCATCTAGAGGTATATTAGGGCCACCTCACACCCCTTTTTTGAAGGTAATATGGTTAATGCATATAAGAACAGCACTTCTTTTATTTTTATATTTTTATTATAATATTCAAAAATGGGAGAAAAGAGGTGGGCCAAGGTCGAACATTTATTATAAAGTATAATCCTTTGATATATGCTTTTCTTCTAGAATATGTAGGTAGCGCTGGGTTCTTAAATTTGCTTTGCTTCTGTGAACCTAGCAAATAACCTGGCTTTAAACCTCAGTAAGCCTATTTCATTCAATTCCAGACTTATCTATAGAAGCTGAGGCATCATACAGCAGAGAGGCAGGGCCCCAGTCTCCTCCCTAAAGAGCTCATAATCTCATGGCAGACACTGGCAAGCAAGCAGTGATGGGCTTGAGTGCACGCTCACTGAATGATAAACAGGTGAGGCAGCCTGGGGAAAACAGAGGAAGAACAACAGCTGCCATCAGAGATCATAAATTCGGAGCATCGTGGCTCAATTTGAGGTTTTTAAATCAGAATTTGAGGAGCAATCAAATACTGAATTCAGCAGCAGTTCCAAAATCTTCCTTGAAGCAGGGTGTGGTGGCCTGTAATCCCAGCTCCTCAGGGGGCTGAGGCAAGAAGATTGTAAATCCAAGGTCACCTGAATAACTTAGTGAGACCTTGTATCAAAATGAAATTTTAAAAAATCTGCAGATATAGTTCACTGTTTGAACATTTGCCCAGTATTGAGAAGCCCTGGGTTCAACTCAGGGCTAAAATAAAATAATAAAATAAAAATAAATAAATTAATTAAAATAAATAAATTAAATAAAATAAATCTCATATAAATAAAAATAAATAATAAAACAAAT
>NW_022900949.1:58357326-58361960 GCF_012274545.1 Fukomys damarensis
AAATAAAAATAAATCTCATATAGTAGAGAAAATAATAAAAATAAAATAAATTAAACAATAATAACAAAGTAAAAAATAAATAAAAATAAAATAATAAAAATAAATCTCATATAGTAGAACACATGGCAAAAACTTGCCCTATGGTTGAGCTGCTCTGGCCACAGTATCTTCAGTTCCTAACACGGAGAGGCAATCTATTGCCTATCCCTTGAATCTGGACTGACTTGGTAATTTATTTTGAGCCACAGACGATGGCATATATGATACCGTGTGACTTCCATGGCTATGGCTAATTAAGAAGTCTTACACTTTCCCTGTCTACTGTCCTGGCTGTGGCCCACATACTGACAAAACAGCCTACTGGAGGATAAGCAGCACGTGGAGTACACAGCAGATGTGTGAATGAAGCCACCTGCAAATTTCAGCTGAGCTGACCTTCTAGTTCATGGGTTGACAAACTATAATATGTAGACATGGTCTGTCTTGGTAAGTCCTTTGGGCTAAGAATAGCTTTGAGGGTTTTTTGTTTGTTTGTTTGGTTTGTTTTTGTTTTTTTGAGACAGGGTCTTACTATGTAGTTGAGACTGATCTGGAACTCACTATTCAGCCTAGGCTGGTCTCGAACTCACAGTGATCCCCCTGCCTTAGCCTCCCAAGTGCTGAGATTACAGACATGTGCCACCATGCCTGACATCTTTGAGGTTAAAATAATAAAGAATAATATACCACAGAGAGTTTAGTAGTCAGCTTTGCATTAGTAACAAATGCCTGCAACAAAGCAACAGGAAATGTTTATTTTGGCTCTCGGTTTTAGAGGTTCTAGTTGATAGCTAGTTAGACCTTTTGGTCTGTGGTGAGGTAGCACATTATTGCAGGGCATGTGAAAGAATAAAGCTGTTCAACTCCTGGCCCAGAAAACAGGGAGAGGGTAGAGAAGTAAGCATTAGAGTTGCATGGTCCCCCTTTGACCTCCAGTTATTATAGACAGCTAATTTAGGTAGAAATAGTACAGGCAGTCAAACAGGGCTAGAGAGAGAGAGAGTCAGTGCAAAAGATGAAAACACATTACAACCGTGGCTAGAGGCACTTCTGTTGGAAGACAGAATGACAGACCTATATACCTCCCAGGGGATAGATAATTGGCATCACTTGGTCCAATAAAGCCTAGAGGGACATCAGTCATTCGAGTGGGTGACCAAGACCTCCAGATCCATCCCTTTCTAGAAAAGGTTTTGTTCTTTCCATGTACACTTGCTACTTGACCTGCTTCCCCATTGAAACAATATTACCTAAGTGGCTATACTTGTAATTTTATTGGTTAATCATGGTTTCGACCCACATTGACCTCACGATTTGGCTCTGCAAAACTTCTTTGAGAAGTAGCCTCATTGGCAACTCACTTTGGTGTGCGCTCCTGTCTCTCGGGAGCTATGTCTCTCAATAAATATTTCCTACTCTTAACTTCTGATGTTCATTAGAATTCATTCTTCAAACTCTGCATATCTGGTCTCTAGCAGGTTGGGAGTTATATTTATTTCCCCTACATCATTTGCAGGCCCCAGCAAGACAATTGTAAGGAGGTTTGCTTTTGTTTTCTGGATTCTGGACTGTGATTCCATAAGGTAACCCAAAATTGTCATTGTCATCCTTGTCTGTCAATTACTTATGTCTTGAATTTTATGCCTTGGCTTTTTTTTAATGTTTTGTTGTTAAAATAATGATAAATTTAAATTGAGAGCATTGGAAGATTATGACGTTTCTTTGATGGAACATTTTACTTTTCCATGCAAGGTCCTGTATTCTTATTTTGTATATGCTGCATTTGGATTTACTGGTTGCTGAATTTATTGGTGTTCCTTGCTTATTTGTTTGACTTGTTTTGATTTTATGGTTTGTTGTCTTAGCCATCAGCTCTAAGGAAAATTAATGTTAAAGTCCCTAGTGGACTTTGAAACTAACTAAAATGTGAATTTATGAAATGCTATAAAATGGGCTTTTTATGACATCTAGTTTATATTTAGGAAATATACATACCTATTAATAAATCACAGGAACCTAATTGTCAGTTAAATGGCAGTAGGCTGGCAATAGGCTGGCAATCAAGTCTTAAGACTTGGAGAACAGGTTTTACTGGGACAGTCTGGCCTGATCTCTCTACACTCTAGAAGGGAATGTCAAGCCTGTTCTGCCTCAGTTTCCTTTCAGGTGAATATCTTCCACTGGTGATGAGGCAATCTTACCTCTTGAGATTCTTCATTCTCACCTTTCTAGGCTGAAGGTCATGACTCATGGGCAAATAGTCTCAATATCTCACCATGAGCACAAGCAGAAAAGACTTCCTTTTTCTAGTCTCATTTCTGATCTTTTCCTGTCACTCTGTATTTTCCTTTTTGAAGCATGTTTCTGCTAAAGACTAGAAAGGGACACACCCTTAACTGTCTTAACTTTTTCCTCCTATCCAACCACTAAGAACTTTAAATTGAGCCCTTAGAAAATAAGTGCTTGGTGGTGCCACCACCTGCCTCATAAGTGCAAGGTCCTGAGTTCCATCCCTGGTATCAAAAAAAAAAAAAGTGGTAACACTGAAGACAGGAAAGTCTCCTTAGATAAGGAACGCATCAGTTAAGGGAGAAATTCTAACTTCCTGGCTCTCTCTCTTCCCTCGTAGTTCTGATTTTCATCATGTATATGTGTAGGGGAATGTGGGCAGGAATTTTGGGAGCCATTACTTGCCTCTATCTACGGATCTCTTGCTGCCAGAGAAGACTTGTTAGACACTCTTTTGTGATGGCAGTTCCTTCATGGAAAATGAGGCGAAAAAGGCAGGGTATGCAGTAGTGCCTCTATATCAGACACTTGGAAGTTCCTCACTTTCCTGTGGGACTATTGTCCAGCTAGCAGAACTTACAGCTCTGACAAGGGCTTTACAACTCAGTGAAGGACAGAAAGTCAGTATTTATACTGATTCAAAGAATGCTTTCCTAGTGCTGCACTTTCATGCAGCCATATGAAAAGAAAGGAATATTCTGACAGCCATTATATCTCTCATAATGTATTGTAAGGAGATAGATGTACTTTTATCATCCGTCTAGTTGCCCTCCAAAATAGCAATAATTTACTGTAGAGGGCACCAAAAAGGAGTTGACAAAATATCCCAAGTTAATTAACTGGCTGACACCGCTGCAAAAGAAGCTGCTTGAGGGACCCCCTTTCAGGCCTCCCTGATCTAGACAGGGTCCCTTGATCATACTTGGACTGACTCAATGGAAAATGCAGCCTTTTCAGAAGTGAGGATACAGGATATTTAAATATTACATTTGCCTGTGGAATAGAAAATGTCCATTGAGAATTCTCTCATGAAAGATAGGATAGATATTACTATGAAGTAAAGTTGACTGAGCTCTTGTCAAGCAGAGGCCAGGCCCTTAAGAGTATATAGAAAAGCTTACTGTGTATATCCACAAATGTATATGACATAAATCAGAGACCAGATGCCCAAAGGCAAAGATTACACAATGAATTCCACAGTCTTCACTTATATCTGTTACTAAAATGGAGGTGGGTGATTAGACTAGGTATGCTACGTTAGTATTTGCCCATTGCTGGCACAACACCTGCAACTTTGGAGAGAACAGTTTATTTTGGCTCATAGTTTTAAGAGGATTCTGTCCATGGCTGATTAGCTCTAAGGCAGAATGGTATGGTGGAAGGATTTGGCAGGAGATGGGTGCTCACCATGTGGCAGCCAGGAAGCAGAGACTGACATGAGGAGCCGGGGACAAGAATACACTGTTCCAGATCCCATTCCCATTGATGACCTCGACCCGGGTTCTACTTCCTAACTGCATATCCAGCTCCTGAATTCTTCAGTGGATGAGCCGACTCATGAGTATAGTGCCTCCGAGATCCAGTCACCTTTCAAAGGTCCCACCTCTGCACAGGAGACTTCGGGCAACATTTTAGACGTAAATCATAATATTCCACCCCGGGCTCCCCAAAGCCTCATGTCCATTTTATGCAAAATGCATTTAGTCCATCACTAAGAGTTGCCGGTCTTAACAGTTCCAGCCTCGCTGAGAAGACCAAATCCAAGGTTTTCTCTCAGATTCAAGGCAAACTTTTAGTTGTAAGCCCCTGTAGAAATCAAAAAGAAAATTAAATTCTTCCAACACATAAAGGTGCAGAGTAAGCAGTCTCACTCCAAAAGGGAGAAAGAAAAGAATAGAAGAGAACCCGGCCAAAGAAAGACAGAAACATTAAATCCCGACAGGGATTAAATCCTGAAGCTCCACGACCCGCACCTAGGGCACGTGAATTGAGATGTGAACTCCAAAGGGTAGTCACACTGTTATGGCACTGCCCCGATTTTTTCTTTTCTAATTCGCTCCATGTAGGGTTCAACAAGCAAATCCTCTGAACAGTAGAAAACTTGGAACAATGGCGTGGGAGGAAAGCAAACATTAAACACATTCTAGCCTTAAGGCGCCAAACCTCTGCTACCACAAACACTAAATGTATGCACAACTTGACAGTGTTTGGAAGGAAGGTGGTGACAAGCATGAAAGAATGCTCCAAGCCGACTCCAGGGCTGGGGGTGCCGGGCCTCGCTCGCCGGCAAGGGGCTCGGGCTGCGG
>NW_022900949.1:58362050-58369435 GCF_012274545.1 Fukomys damarensis
AGGCTGGGGGCGCATGCAGGGGTGGAGCGATTTTCTCCCGCATAGGAGCCCCGCACGGGAGGTGAGTGTGCCGGGAGGTGACTCCGAAACTGTAGGGTGGGCCAGCCTGCAGGTGTGGGGTGGCACTTGACGTGTTGTGCTCCGTTTCCAGGACGCACCGAGCCGGGAACACCCAGCTCCAGATTGCTAGGCGGGGAGCCAGCAGGTTGTACCGAGCCACCACGCCCCGCGGTTTGGGTCTTTGCGGGGCAGCCGCCGGGCTTGTGGGCGGGACAAGGGACAGGCGGGGCTGTGGGAAACTGGAGGAGCCGCGGGGCGCGGGGTGAGAGGCCCAGGCCCCAGCTGCTTTTTTTTTGCGCCCGGTACAGCTCCAGACTCCGCCTGAGCCCCCAGCGGCCCGGCTGCGGCGGGGATGAAGACAGAGACGGTGGTACGGTATTGGTGGACCTGCAACAGGCCTGGGTCGAACGCAATCTCGAGGCTGTGGCCTAAGGCCTAGGGCCCGAATTGTAGGAGGATGCTGAAGGGAAGGGATTGCAAAGAATACAGACCTTCCGAAGGGAAGAGGACTGGGGGGGGGCGGGGGTGAGGGCTGTGCGATTCAGGAGTGACGGTCTCAGCCATCACAGGCGTTTAAAAAGAAATCGTAGAGGTGCAGTGCAGTCTGAGTTTCAGAGCGTAAGGAATGAAGGCAGCAGGGAGTCAATATTTGCATTTTTGGTATTTCTTTTCACCTCCCCATTGCTGGACTAGGAGGGAGATTTTTGTAGAGCAGAGGTGTGTGTTTTTTCTTCCGTGTAGTTTGTGGTGACAGCTTTTAAGAGAGAGCTGCTTTGGTAAGAAAAGCTGCTACCAAGGAAGAATTTGTCAAACCATGTCTGTGTCCTTTCTCTTTTCTATTCTCAGAGGTAAGAAAGGTTTGAGTTTATGGTTTTCAACCAGGAACAAGTCTGTGTTTTAGCTAACAAGGGTGTCTTGGGCACAGGGAGTGAACTGTGTTATGCTCTCAGATGTATATCAATGCCTCGTAGAAGTGCCAGCTGAATTTGTATCAGCTAGAAATGAACAAGAGTCCATGACTCCTGCCTCTCAACTGAAAGGTTCACTCAGGATGAATGGCTTTTGGGTAATTTGGGCCCTGAAAAGTCGGTTATCAAGACAGTGTCCAAATAATTCCAGAGTAGAGCGTAGAGGTAGAAGAAAGAATTAAGGCTTTTCCAAAAACGACAAAAAGCGTTGATACTCAATAACTTGCTTCTATAGCAATTTGGTATGTCTAGAATATTGATGTAGACGTTATAGTGCCAATGTTGTTATTATGTAATTTTTTTCCACTTTACTTACTGTTCAGTGGTTCACAACAAACCTGAGGGCTTTAAAGAATGGAATGTAGACAACCACAAAAAAAACTTCAGCTAGTGATTTAATCTCACCTGAAATTCAACAGGTAAGTTTATTTTATTTATACTTTTTAAATTATGCCCACTGTTATGGTTTGGGTCTAGATGTCCCCCCAAAGCTTCACGTGGTCCTAGGCTTGATCTAGAGTGTGTGAAGCTCGAACTGATTCATGGTGCAATGCCAGGTTCAAGGGCACCAGGACTAAGGGTGTGAGTGCTGCCTGCCCTAAGTAGCTGAATAAGATAAAAGGGCACTTGGGGATTTAGCTCAATGGTTCATCCACTGTATGCAAGCGCAAGGTCACAAGTTTGATCCCTGGTACAGAAAGATGCTGGTAACTCTCCTTGTTGCCTTTGCTGCCTTGGGCCTGCCATGTCTCTGCTCTGCCAGGCCAGTTTGTCATCCCTGCCTTGGATTCAGCCAATTCTGGACCGAAACTTCTATAAACTGTAAGCCAAATAAGCCCTTTCCCTTTAACTTTTGGTGCTGGGTATTTTGTCTCAACAATGAAAGAAAACTAACAAACATACCCATCATAATGCCCTTTATTAGGTTTTAAATATCTTTGACATAGCTCAAAGCTTGGTATAGTATATTCTAGTATGTTTCTCTCCCTAGGGTGTTTGAAGAGGTCTAGTATTGAAACTCTCCTAAACTGTTTTGGGTAATACATATTTTCATTATTAAAAATTAAATTATTATTAAAATATTACCCTACTTCAGGAAAACTTAGTGACTACATAAACTCAATTTTGTGGGTTATATTTAACTTCAAACTCAGACTCCACTCTGTTTCTAAGAAAATGCTCCACTGAATGCTTTCTTTTTCCTCTTGGGGTGGCTGATTTGCCTTCACCCTGTGTCCAGACTCCAGCTTTGTTCCATGCACTGTTGGATGATTCAGGTAGATCTCATTTTAGGAAATCCCTTTATTTTTTGCACAACTAGATAATGTCCAAGAAAATATGTTTTTCTGTTGCTGCTTTCATGGCTGTTATTGATTGACAAAGCTTTCTCTGTGGTAGATCCCACCCTATGGTAAATAGCCATCCTGCACAGCTTCCTGGTTGCGTGAACACATGGATGCACTCAGAAATGAGAGTCCTGAAGGCTTTTTGACACACATTTCTTTGGGAATTATGAACGGTTTATTTTCATAAAAATTGCATATCAAAAATATTGATTTGCTTTTGTTACAATGTAAACACTTTGTTATAGGGCTCTTGGCATATTGTGAATTAGTGGGGAGGGGAAGACAAGGCATGAGCTAGAATTGTTTGTAAGATTCACATCGAGATGAGAGTAAGAAGTTACAGAACATCTTGATGATTTAAAGTACTGGGAGGATGTCTGTAGATTATATGCAAATATAATGTCATTTTACATAAGGGATTCAGGCATCTATGGATTTTGGTATCTGTGGGGAACACAGTTACGCTCATTTGTTTAATATTGACTATGGCTCCATTTTAGAAACAAAAACAGTTGAGTTGCTGAGGCAGAGGCTATATAGTTTGAACAGAAAATGTTTACTTCTTTCCTTTTACAGAAAAATAAAAACTGCCTATACCTGTGCTAGAACGGATCTCTGCAAAACTCAAAGCTGTGCGTTTTGTATAGGCTCTTAGAAGGGAATAAAAAAGCAGCGTTCCCTCTCAAACATTTCTCAGCTCTGCAGCCACTTACCCCTAGCGTGACGGTGAGGGCTCAAGCTATGTCTTTTATCTACAACTATTTGATTTCTCTTCGGTTACAGACTTTGGTTTTGGAGATGGAGTTGCCCACTTTCTAAAGAGAAAAGTTATCATTTGCACTCATAGCCCAAATTACTTCCTACTGGGCATTAACACATTCTGAGAGTGCAGACTCGGCGTCCTGCCCAGGACTCTGATCCCTGATTTGGAGACATTTGAGCTGGGGGAGCTCCCCCGTCTTCTTCAGGTGGGCTTTAGTTTTGAAGTTCAGTTTAAATTTGGAGTCACGACTCTTCCACCGTACTCTGCCTTGAATGTGAGCAGATTGAGGGCAGGGCTTCCCTTCCCTACTGCTGCCTTGGCCTCTTGACGCAGGTCTTGGATGAATGAAATACTTTCAGGTAACCTGGGGGAGGTCATTGATGACTTTGTATGACAGATAAGATTGGCAGAGATCTGTTACATTCTTAATGGAGGGCAGTGATTGAATGAAATGATAACTAGAGCAGCTTCCCCTGCCTTCTTTTTTCCAGTGGGTAAAAGTGTTTATAGCAAAACAGGGACAGAAAGCTCAGCTTTCCGGCTAGTGTTGATGTTCTGCTTGATTTATATGCTCTTTAATCCAGTTTTGCTGGCTTCCCCGATGTGGTCCACCAGAGCTACTTTGTCGTATGATCCTCTCAGGCAGTGCAGAAATGTGTCTGCTTTTGCTCCACTCTCCCATCCTTGCCTCGCAGTCTGAAGAAGCTGTGTGATCAGGTGTGAAGTTGTGCTCCCACGTGGACTGCTCTGGAGCAGGAACTGGTTGTTTGGAATTGAAGGGTTTAAGTTTAGGTTCTGTGTCTGCCTAACCATGAGCTGCACAGGTCTGTGAAAAATGGGATTGATAGCAACGCCCATTTTCTGTTGTTGCGAAACACACACACTTTATAAATTGACACAGAAGTACTACAGATTTCTGTGGCTTCCCACAGCCCACTTTGCCTTAAACAAAAACCCTCTCCATCAAATTTGACCCTGTGTTGTAAATTGTTAAGAGCAGGGTTATTGTTGGATATAAGTGTAAGTGGGGCAGAAGCAAAAAGAAAATTTATAGCTCAGTTTTCCTTTGCAAATCCTGCTGCTTTTGGTTGCTCCTCGTCTTTCTCAGCCCAAAGATCCTGCACGTCATAATCCCCAAATCTACAAAATATTTCCATATATGGGGATTGTCTTCCTTCTAAGAAAGTACTTTTTTTGTAAACAGCATAGAATATATTTTTAAAAACTCTTTAAAAGCCCAGATGTCTTCTACCTCAGCACACCAAGGCAGCAGGCTTCAACTTCCATGAGGCTTGAGTAGAAGACATCTCAGAGTATCTCTGAAAGTGGTTCTGCTGCAGCCAGCGGGGGTGTCCCCGAACTGGGAAATGGCAGTGGCGTGAAGTATTGTACTCACTGCCTGCTGAAAACAGGCACTGACCCAGAGACTGGGCTTTTTTTTGAAACTCAGTGAGTACTTTGAGTGGGTTCAATCTGGATTTTCCTCCTTAAATTCAATGAATTGAGACTCATTCTGAAAAATTGTAAGGTTTTATTAAATTTCTAAAAAAAAATTAAATGTAGCTTTAATGGATCAACAGTTTTGAAACCATTTAGCCACCACCATCAGACTCGCATTGTTCTGTTTTGTTCAGAGTGACCTTTCAGTCCCCAGCTCTTCCCAGAAGAGATTTTTTTGTCTACTACTTCCCTTGACCTTCTGGTGGAGGGCCGGTGGGCATGAGATTAGACAAAGGTTTTTAGTGAGTTTGTTAGCTACTGATGTTCAGTGCTTTTGTGTTTGTTTTCTTACTTAGTTTATATTTCACTCAACCTAATTCTCCTCCTTAAATACATTTTTGATTTTATGTCTATTAATTTTGCAAAATATTGGTTTTCCCTTTTTGTGTACTGAAGCTTGAATCTAGGCCTTTTTCACCAAACCAAATCCTCTGCCCTTTTTTCTTTTGGGACAGAGTCTCTCTAAGTTGCCCAGGCTTGACTCAAACTTGTAATCCTCCTTCCTTAGCCTCCCAGAGAGCTGGGGTTACAGATGTGTGCAACGGTACCTGGCTTAATATTGGGTTTCACTGTGGTATTTTCGTGCATGCTTATATTTTCATCATATCCATCCCCCATTGCTCCCTCTCTTAACTCTCTCCTTCTTGTTCCCTTCCTTCTAATAATAGAGTCTGTTCTACTTTAATATCATCTTTAAGATTCCACATTTAGGGCCGGGGATTTAGCTCAGTGATGCCTCTGCCTGCCTTACAACCACAAGGTCCTGAGTTCTATTCTTGGTACCAAACAAACAAACAAAAAAAGATTCCACATTTAATAAAACATATGTGACTTGTCTTCCCATGTCTGGCTTATTTCTCTAAGCATGGTAATGTCCAGTTTCATCCATTTTTCTGCAAATGACATAATTTTGTTCTTCTTATTGGCTGGATAATACTCTACCACATTTTCTTTACCCATTTATCTGTTGATGGGTACCTAGGCCTGTTTTGTACCTTGGCTCGTGTGAATTACTCACAATCAGTATGGATATTCAAGACCCTGCCCCTCGCTGGGGCCTCGCGAGCACAGTCCAAGTCCGCAGACGTGGTGGGAAGGGCTGAGGCGTGCAGGGCTTGTGGTCTGTCACCATGGATGCCTCTCCTTCCCCAGCCCCCATCAATGGGGCGGATGAGGTGAGGACTGTGGAGCCAGACGTCCTGCTCACCTGTAGCTCTGGTCTTCCCAGAGAGTGACAAGTCCTTGCTGCCTTCTCTTAGGAATCAGCAGTATGCACCAGGAAAATGCTTCTACAGGAAAAACAATCCAGATTCACATACAGATACCTTCATATTGAGCTCTAGAACTGAAAGAGAAGTTGGAGGGCTCCATCCTTTCATCTACTTGAGAAACCCTAACAGAGAGATGAAGCCCTATTCTGAAATGAAAGCTTAGGACCACATCCCACTTCTGCACAAGGGACAGTTGAAAGGCAGAACAGGAAAGAGGACAAAAGAGAAATGAAGTGACGGGAAGAGAAACGGAAATATACAGCACAAGAAGAACTTCCATCAGCAAGAGACCAAGATAGATTTAGTTCAGATAATGAAAGACTCAAGAGTCCCCGCCGTCACAGGAGAGTAGACACAGAGAAACAGGTCCTGCGAGTGGCAGTCACACACGCTGCAACAGGAGGAAAAGGACGGAACTCACAGGGGAAAGTGGAATGAGGCATACAAAGAAAGAAAGCAACACCCTTTCACGGGACAGAATTCCATTTAGTCCAGCACCAAGAAAAACCATACTGCATTGAAAGAAACATGGCACAGCCAGGCATAATGGTGCATGCTTGCAATCCCAACTATTTAGGAGGCTGAGGCAGGAGGACCACAAGTTCAGCCAGGCATGGTGTCATATGCCTATAATCTTAGCATTTGGGAGACTAGAAGGATCTACATAAAGAGAACTACATAAAGAGACCCTGTTTCAAAAACACAAAACCAACAGAAAGTAAATCTTAAGTTTGAGGCTAGCCTGGACGACTTAGTAGACTATTACAACGGTCTCCACTACCACATTGAAAAGGGGGAGGGCAGAGGGGGTATGGTGGTGCACGCTTGTAATCCAGCATTCAGGAGGCTGAGGCAGGAGGATCACCTCAAGTTTGATGGCAGCCTGGTATAGTGAGTTCAAGGCCAGCCTGAACTACATTGTATGACCCTGTCTCAAAAACCAACCAACCAAATTCTATGCATACATGCAAAGGATTCCTCCACCTGCCTCACAGCATGGCTGGGAGAACTAGGTGAGAATATTTTCAAAAATACATATTAAACTACATGCCGGACATAAACAATCTATTGTTCTTTATCTTGAGGTCCTTGAAGCACAGTTTCCTGCTGTTAACTTCTTAGTAGTATCTATTAGATTGAAGATACCCTAGATTGCAGCTTTCTCGGTTTTATCCTGGACAGTTTGCAAAAGCAAACTATGAGCCTGAGAAACACAGTTATACCCAGCAAGAACTTCTGGGGCCCCAAGGCTGTCCTGCCAGCTCTGAGACCCTGAGGAGCTGATCACCAAATCTCAGGCTCCTTAGCTGGAAGATAAATGTTATAACTCTGATGATTACCCAGAAGATTGTTTTAATCACTGCACAAATACACATATGAAAGAAAAGTTTACTATGGTGGCAGGACCAAGCAAGTGATATTGCTAACATTGTGAAGAGACAGGAGTGTGAAGGAGTTAGAGTAGAAAGCAAATTCT
>NW_022900949.1:58369769-58372828 GCF_012274545.1 Fukomys damarensis
AAAATTTTTTTTTTTTTTTTTTTTTTTGGTACTGGGGATTGAACTCAGATCCTTGCGCTCGCAAGGCAGGCCACCGAATCACTGAGCTAAATCCCCAGCTGTGATATTGGATTCTTTCTTTTTTTTTTTTAAGCAAATTCTTTTTAATGTTAAGCCTCTGTCCACCCCAACAGAGTAAAACATTTTATTTTTAAGTGTTATTAAATTTGGCAAATGTAACAATTACTGTTCATTTACTAATTGAAATTTGATTTCTTATCTAAGTCTAGCTGTGCTTCAAAATAAATAGAAAAATGTAAACCTTATCAAAACGTACAGTCCTCAAATAAAGTAGCCTGATGCCATGCTAATATCTTGAACTTCAGTTGGAAGAGGTTCGTGTATTCTGTAGGTCTCCTTAAATTGCCAGAAGCTCCTTCTGTAGAATTTTGACAATTCAAATCCTGCCCAGAAAAAAAAAAAATTTATAGGGGAGAAAAAAAGGATCATGGGGGAGGGGAGCCTGCAGAAACAGGAAGTGTGCCTCTGGCAGGGGACCTCTACTCCGTGCTGGGGGTTTACTTCTTTATTATCTTTATCGGTACATTCCAGGTGTACAGTACAGTTCCATTCATCATTGGGTTCTTGTATTTTTACATGACAGGTCTTGGTTTTTATTTTTTCCCCATTCCCCTGGCCTCCCTTCACCTCTTCTGCCCTTCCCTATTTACAAAGAATTTGTTTCCATTTTTTTCCTTTTCTCTTATTTTTTTCTTTTCCCTTCCCCTTCCCCTATTCCTCCCACTTTCCCTACACCTTTAGCCCTTTTTTCCTATTACACGATATCGATTATACATTTTGATTCCTATTTACAGTTTAGTGTATCACACCGGAGAAACTATTTGGTATTTACACGTGTGTCCTATTTATTGCACTTAACAGGATGGCCTTAATGTGCTATAAATGTCTCTAGTTTCTCGTTCTTTATGGCTGAGCTGTACTCCATTCTATAAAAAAACTATATCTTCATCCAATCTCCAGCTGATGGGCAATTGGGCTGTTTCCAAGCTTTAACTATTACAAACTGTGCCGCTATAAACATGGGTGAGCATATGTTGCTGGAGTATGATTCTTTTAATTCTTTTGGGAAGATACCCAGCTGAGGAATGGCTGGGTCAAATGGGATCTCTACTCCCAGCTCTCCATATTGGTTTCCACAGTGGTTACCCCAGTCTGCACTACCACCAACAACGGAGAAGGGTTCCTTTTTCCCCATGGCCCCGCCAGCATTTGTTATTGGTCAATTTCTTGATAGCAGCCATTCTTTGTGCGGTGAGGCGGAATCTCAGTGTTGTTTTCATCTGCATCTCTCCCATGACCAGTGATGTTGAACATTTTTTATATGTTTACTTGCTGCTCTTCTTTGAGAAATATCTGTTCATTTCAGATGCCCATTTTTGAGTCGGGTCTTTATATTTGGGGGGCTGATTTTTTGAGTTCTTTATATATTCTAGATAGTAGACCTAAAGGAGCAGGCACTTGACGTCCTGGAGGAACCAGACTCCTTGGACTCCAGAGGCTTGCAGATTGGAGGGAGAAGGTGGATCCACTGTTTATTTGCATGTTTAATTATATTATAGAGCATATGGTCTCATATAAGAAACTTTCTGAAGCTAGTACCAGAGTTTGTAAGTAGAAAAACTTAGGCAATTGAAACTGAATTCCTGGAAGCAAGCAGTGTGGACTATATTAATAAGAGCAGCGCAATATCCTTAGTGTTTACTGTGTGCCAGCCCCATCCTACGTGTTTGACACATATTTCATGTAGTCTTTAATATTGCTCCCGTTTTACAGAAGAGGTAATTTAAGCTTAAAAAGGCTAAGTGATCTACCCAGTGGGTGCATGGTGCTTCTCAAACTTTAGTGCATCCATAATCTCCCGGAGATCTTGTTCAATAGGTTCTGATTTTGGAAGGCTCTGCAGCCCTGCTGAATCTCAGGGCAACTGGGTCACATGGGGAAGCCTCAGTTACTGCATGGACTGAGGCCCACAACCCTCCAAAGCTTACTTATTGATTTAGGTTGCAGTCTGTAGCTTGGGGTGCTTCCAGTGTTTTCCATACCTCCTGCAGATTGTCCTGTGAAGAAGCAAAGTGAGAACCACTGGGTTCAAAAAGAAAAGAAAAGAGCAGTGGTCCAATGTCACTAATTGTGTTTTCTGCTGTAATCAGAAGAGATCATCAGAAGCAAAGTAGCGTTGGGTTGTGGAGATAATTCGGTGTTTAACTGAGCCGTCTTAATCACTTTCTTTTCCCTGAGACAAAAAAGACAGTACCTGACTCTGCTGACTCAAAGCAGGAGACTCACACTGTGTGTAGGAGGCTTCGGTCAGTGGTCAGTCAGCTCCAAGCAGACAGGGGATGTGGCAGGGAGGGTCCATGATGGTGAGCTGCTCACACGAGGGAAGCCTGGAAGCAGACAGAAGGGAGGAGCTGGAAAGGGAGATCTGCCCTTCTGTGTCACACCCCAGTGACCGGCCTCTTCCTATCGGCCGCACCTCCTACCAGCGCAGTTAGCTATAGCTGTAGTGCCCCGCGATATAGTGACCTTTAGAAGCCCTGCCAGTGAACACCTGAGGCTTTAGGGGGATGCCTAGATGTAAACCATGATAGTGCAGTATTTCACTGAGTAATAGAGTCTTAAACAGCCTTGTTTATGAATTAGTGTGTTCGGTTTGAGAAGGTACTTGTAGAGAAATTCCTTCCAAGAAATGTGTATCGATGTGATTTTTTTCCTTTATAAGGATTAGGACATGATTAATGTATGTATTTGTGATTTGTATTAAATTTCATATGCACAGGAACCTTTTTAGGCAACTAGGTTTTCCACCCTCTTTACAGAATTATTTCTTTTATGTAGAAGAAAAGCTGGAATGTTACATAACTAGCAGTGGTTTTGCAATTGTCTTAATAGTTTCCACATGTTTTTGCTTTGACCCTGACTCTAGCAATGCTTCACCTTAACATTTAAAATCTGTTTTGTTTTTTTTTTTCTGTATAGCTTTTTTTTTTTTTTTTTTT
>NW_022900949.1:58372931-58381008 GCF_012274545.1 Fukomys damarensis
TTTTTTTTTTTTTTTTTTTTTGGTACCGGGATTGAACTCAGGACCTTGCACTTGCATGGCAGGTGCAGTGCCGTGTCTAGCACTTTTAAAATGCACAAAACCAGAATCAGGGTAGCCTATTAGAATAAGACTGTGTTATTGTTAGATAGTGAGGGGAAAATAAGCATAAAGTAATATTTGAGAGATTAATATCAGATTCTGTTTATTCTTGGGAGTATTTGTTAAGTGGATAAAAGTGCCTCACGAAGCCATTTTCACAGTATTCTACGCTAACTCTAGGGGTATGGCATTGAACAAGATGGGGCGGGTCTTACCCTTCCAGCTGTACCCTGCCCAACCTCACATTCTCTTGAAGGGAACAGACATTAAACAAACAGTAGACAGATTAAAAAAAATTCCAGGTGGGGTTAAGCGGTGAGAAGGGAGCAATAAGGAATACGGTGAAAACAAGGGCTGGGGAATTACTTGAGATGAGGAGTGAGGGACTTTTTCTTGAGTTCTGAAAAGCATAACAAGGAGGTAGCCTTTCCGAGGACCTGTTGTAGAACAAACAAGCCCCAGCTCTTCAAGAAGGGAAAGAAGTTGACATATTTAGAAATTGGATAGGAAGGTTACAGTTGAAATAGGGTTGGCAAGCGTTGTGGAAATGCATAAGATAGGGCTTTTGTTTACCCCTGAGCCAGAGACTCAATAGAACTTCAAAGACAGTACATTGTTATCTTCAGTAATTCTTGGTCTTTGTGCTTTTTTACGTTTACTAAATTTTCTCCAATCAATTTATATTACATTTGAAATTAGAAAATTTTTATATATTTTAATGAGTTTAATTTGATTTTGTGTTGTATAAAATAACCAACATTTTTGGCACCTGACGAAAAGATTTCAGGTTATTTTGGCTTAAGTAAGTGTACTATTATTGTAGTTTCTCTAGAGCCTTTGCATTTGAACTAACTTCTCTTCAACCCTATTTATTTTGTAGTGCTCAGTATGTTTTATCATGAAAAAATTTTTAAATTGCATGATTGTTATTTTTGTTAGTAACCTATTTTAGTTTTGGGGTGTAGGAATCTTTAGTTTTTCTGTATGAAGACCACAAGGCTATGATGCAGGTTCATTGTATGTATCTAGATTTGATGGACACAAGAAATTAAAATCCAAGCCTCAAAGTAGCAGGCCCACTAGAACATGAAGCATAGCAGTAGACAGCAGACTCCCACGATCTGGTGGCCAAGAACATGGGATTTGTTTGTATTTCTTCCCACCGCTTACAAGCTTGTGAGTTGGGGCAAGTTCTGTCCTTTTCCCAACCTTTAGTTTCCTCCTGTGTTCAGTGGGGATTGTAACATTTTAAAAAAGCAGTTCAATCTGTGGGACTCTTGTGAAGATCACATGAGCTGGTGCTGGGGAGCAGTTACACTGCTGTCAACATAGCTGGGCTCCCAGACTAATGGAAGGTGTAGACACCTGCCTAATCTGACCACAGCAGAATCTAGTGTACGTGTTTACAGCAAAGTATGACTCGCAAAAAGAAAAGCACAAGTTATACAATGAACTATCAAGGCTGCATGCAGGTCAAGAAACAGAGCATGGCCGGCAGGCCAGAAAGTCCCTGTAACCCCCGTCTGTTGCATTTCCTGCCTCTCCCAGGGATGCCATTGGCCTGAATTGCAGCACTATTGATTAGTTCGCCCTCTTTACTACTTCATGTAAACGGAATTGGACTGCCTGCTCTTTGTATGTCTGACTTCTTTCCTTCAACATTATGGTTGTGAGACTCTGTGTCATCATGCAAAACGGTAGTTTGTTCATTATGGGTAATGTGTTGTTACATATTTATCTCTCCTGGGGGTAGATATTGGTTTCCACTGGTGGGGCTGTTTTGAGTAGTGTGCTCTTATGAGCTTGTACGTGTTTTTTTGGAGATGGGTCCTTTACTCAGAAGGACTTGGGCCTCTTTCGCCTGTATCTTGAAGTCCTGATGTACATACAGGTTAACGTCGAGTGTTTTACCTGGAGTGAGGTGGCTGTATCACAGCATGCATATATGTTCAGCACTAATAAATAACACTGATGAGTAACATCAGAGTAATTGAACCAGTTTGTGTTTACTCCAAACTACTTCAATTTTTGTTTAAGAATTCATAGAACGTAACCTTTCAACTGAATACAAGGATGTCATCGGACCAGTTTCCAAAATAATTTCCTCCCTGCCAGAGGCTTTGAAAATTAAAACTGAACATGCTATCTCTCTCCGTTTATTCATGTTTTTTACATTCTTTAGAAAAGTTTCTTAGTATGTAGCTTTCTGTGTCAAAGTCTTGCACATTTTTTGTTGGCTTCAACACTAGTTTTTGTTGCTCTATCATGTTTTGCCTGTTAGACTTTTTAGTTTTTATTGGGCTCTAATATTCAGCATTTTGTTAAATCTGTTAGTTTTTCTACATAATCTTCTTTCCTTTCAGTGTTCTATGTAGATGGTTTTATAATATGAAAATAATGATGTTTTCTTCCCTTTCAAGAATTTTAATGTTTCACTTTCTTTCTGGTTGTGTGGGTCTCCAGAATAATACACTGAATAGTTTAGGTGATAGTGGGCATTCGGGTCTTTTTCCTGACTTCACTAGAAATGTTTCTAAAGCTTCATCATTATGATTACTATTTTTTCTGTAACAGACTAAGGAACTTTCCTTCTATTCCTAACATTTGGTAGTTTTGTGATAAACGTCTTTATTTTTATTTTATGCTTTATTTTTTCTGTTTTTTATGTAGCAACATACAATTGTTTTTTTAACATCTTGAGCTAAGTACTTAACTCATTTATTTTCTTTCTTTCTTTCTTTCTTTTTTCTTTTTTTTTTTTTTTTGGTATTGGGGATTGAACTCGGGTCCTTGCGCTTGCAAGGCAGGCCTCCAAACCGCTGAGCTAAATCTCCAGCCCCTTAACTCATTTATTTTCAATCTGTTTTTTTTTTTTTCAAAATGTGTTATTCATGATGAAAATGAAAGAAGCCAGACTCAAAAGTCTGAATACTTCATGATTCCACACTGCCTCATTCTGTATATTGTATCATTTTATTTTTGTGACATTCTGGTAAAGACAGAACTATATGTAGGGACAAAGAAAATTGATCAGTGGTTGCTTGAAGGTGAAAAGAAGGATTTCTTGCAAGGGGACACAAGTAGAATTTTTGTTGTGATAGAACTATTTTTTGCCTGGGCCGGGGATTTAGCTCAGTGGTTTGGTGGCCTGCCTTGTAAGTGCAAAGACCGGAGTTCAATCCCCAGTACCAAAAAAAAAAAAAAAGCTATTTTTTGCCTGACTTATGCTGGTAGTTACATAATCGTGAAAACATATAGAACAGTACAATAAAAAAGACAAATTTTACTGTATGTAAGATTTACTTGTGTTTAATAGCAGTACAGAAATCTAATGGATTCAAAAATATTCATAAAATAATTCTACCTTTAAGAAGTACGTTATTTTTAAAGTGCTATTAATTTTGCATAGGGATTAATTTAGTTAAATTTAGTTAGTACATTAGATTTGCTATAACAATGTTGCATTGAACAACTTTGTATTAATACATCATTTTGGACATATGCAGCTATGTCTGAAATAAATTCCAAGATCACAATTCCTGACAAAAGAGTAAATATATTGTAATTTAAGTATTTCCATTGTCCTCCACAGATTATTGGACGGAAAAGTACAGAAAGGGATTTGTCTTCACTCTTTATTTGTTATTATTAAATTATCTTAAATTAAATACAGATATCTTGGAATTTTGCTCCTAAATATGTCAGTGTAAGACTTAAAATAGGAAACAAAATAGTTTTGAACAGCTTTATTCTTATTATTTATATAATTGCAAAACTATTTTAAGTGCACACTTCAGTGATACTTCATTTAGAGTTGAGCTGTCACTGACAAGTTTTAAAACATCATCCCCAGAATTTCTTTATGCCTATTTGCTGTGAGTTTCTGATCCCATATACAGGCAACTACTAACCTACTGTTAATAGGTTTTTCCCTTCCTGAATATTTTATTTAAAAAAGAGCCATACAATTTATGGTATTTAGCATCTGAATTATTTTATTTAGCTTGTTCAATAAATGAATTCTTACAATTGACATTTGTTGTGTTGTATATTAGTACTTTCTTCCTTTTTTATAGCTAAGGAGTATCCCATTGTGTAGCTATACTGCAATCTTTCTTTCTTTCTTTTTCTTTTTTTTTTTTTTTTTTTTGAGACAGGGTCTCACGATGTAGTTGAGACTGAACTGGAACTCACTAGGTAGCCCAGGCTGGTCTCAAACTCACAGCAGTCCTCCTGCCTCAGCCTCCTGAGTGCTAGGATTACAGGCGTGCACCACCACACCTCACTGCTTATACTACAATTTCTTTATCTGGGCACATTTTCTTTTGTAGCCAGTTGATATTATCACACTTAACAAAATTAATTCTCCTGTGTCACCTAGTGTTTAGGCCATCTTCACATTTCTCCACATCTAGGCCACTACCATGCATTCTACTGTACATGTCCCTTAACCTTTTAATCTAGAGCCATCCCTGTTTTTGCAGCATTCTTTGCTGAGGAAATCATGCTAGTTGTCTCATAGAAACTCTTATCTCCTGGATTTGCTTGATTACTTCCTGGTGGTATTCCTTAGCTTATCCTTTTATCTGTATTTCTTTTAAACTTGATAAAATTTCAGTTAAATGTTTTTGGCTAGGATAAATCAGAGATGATATTCTACACTTCATATTTTATCTCCTTAGAAGATGCACAATATGTGTTTTCCCACTATATATAGTGTTAAAGGTTGATCGCTGAACTCATTGGTCCCACCCTCATCCTCCACCAGAGGGTTATATTTTCATATTTTTTCAGTCCTTGCAATCAAAAAGTAATCTTCAGAAGTATTTCTTTGACACCATATAGAAGCCCAGTTCCCCATGAACCTTTTATTAGATGATCAAAACAGTGATTGATACTCAATACTTGAATCATTGATGTCACAAAATGAGTTTTATTCTCTCATTCCATCTACATTTATAATTGCTATTTGTCTATAAATAAGAGCTTTACCTTTGAAACTAGAAAGATTTGAATTCTTTGAACTGTAGATCCATTCTTTAAAGCATGAAAAAAATTTGCCTCCCTCCTTCCCAACAATTCTTTAGGGTTAGTGTAATACCTGCTTCATTGAACTGTAGTACGCTGTTAGTATTCAGTTGCAGAGTTTTAAAAAATAATTTAAAGTATGATCTCTTTAAATTTATGGGTCAAACAAATTATGTGTGTGAATATTCTGAGTTTCCCTCCCCAAAAAAGTGTTTTGTTTTGTTTTTTCCCAGGGGTGGGCATCAAACCCAAGGCCTCATACATTCTGGACAGGTGCTGAAACACCGAGCCACATCCCTAGTCTGTAAAGTTTTGAAAATGTTTTCAATTTTTTAAGTTGATATATAATCATATTGTGGTTAATGTAATCTGGGTTAAACTGGGGTTTTAGAATTGATTTGCCTATGTAACAATAATAGTTTTTTGATAAATATTTCATACAGTCTTAAAAATAAATATTGATCCCTCACTTATCTGTGAGGAATTGGTCCCAGAACACCTGTGGAAACCAAAGTCCTCTGACACTCAAATCCCTCATATAAATGGTACAGTATTTTTAGTTTATAATATTGTTAGAAACTAACAAGGAGAACAAGTCTATACATGTTTAGTACAGACACATTTTTACCTAACATTTTCTCTTTTTTTTTCTTTCTTCCTTTTTTTTTTGTACCAGGAACTGAACTCAGGACCTTGCACTTGTGAGGCAGGTGGTGACACCACTGAGCTAAATCCCAAGCCCTTTCTACTGTGTAGTGGATCTGACAGATTTCAGGTTCTTGTGCATGGTGAGGAAGGAATTACAAATGCATATCTAATGGTAAAAGAGAAAGCAGCTACGTTTATTGAAGATGATGGGAAGGCATGCTCAGGGAAGTTCTGTGCCAATGAAAACAAAAAGTTGGCATGAACAGAAAAGTGGTGTCAGGATGACTAGAAAATAAAAAGCACAGAGATAAATCAGGCATTCACATTTTAAAAGATGTACAGCCTCTGCCCAGGTGTCTTTCATTGGATCTCTGGACAAGATTGAGAGGAATGATTGTCAGGGTGCCGAGTCATCTCAGTGGCTTTCAACATGCATGCCTGTCCAAGGATCCACTCAGATTAAATTACGTACACAATAAAGAAAGGTAAGCTTGAGACAGTTCTAGGTAATAGTTGCACCTTGAGACTATACTCTTATTTCATACTCTTATTTCGAAATGGGACACACGTGTCTAAATACTTCATTGTTTCTCTGGTGAGAGAAAGGAAAAGTGTAAATAAGGACCAAAATGTATAATAGATACTGGGTGGGCAGAAAATGTTCAAATGGGAAGGGGAACAAGGGAGGGTGGGGGAAAGGAAGGAAGAAAAAAAGAGAATAGAAATTTTTAAAAATGGAAATAAAGAGGGGGAGGGAAATGCAGAAAAAAGAATAACCAAGCTATATCCTGCACAGATACAAATGTTCCTATGATGAATGTTATTATTTATATCTAAAATGTACCAATAAAATTTTTTTAAAAGATTCCACATCACTGGTCATTTGAGAGATGCAGATGAAAACAACACTGAGATTCCACCTCACCCCACAAAGAATGGCTGCTATCAAGAAATCACACAATAACAAATGTTGGTGGGGTTGTGGGGAGAAAGGAACCCTTCTCCATGGCTGGTGGGAGTGCAGACTGGTGCAACCACTATGGAAATCAATATGGAGATCCTCAAAGAGCTGGGCTTAGAGGTTCCATTTGACCCAGCCATCCCTCTGCTGGGTATCTTTCCAAAAGAATTAAAAGAATCATATCACGGTGATATATGTGCACTCATGTTTATAGCGGCACAGTTTGTAATAGCTAAAACTTGGAAACAGCCCATTTGCCCATCAGTTGGAAACTGGATAAATAAGATGTGGATTTTCTATAAAATGGAATACTACTCAGCCATAAAGAATGATAAATTAGATTCATTCATAGGAAAATGGATACATATTGAGGATATGCTCCTAAGTGAAATAAATAAGTCACACATGTGTAAATACTGAGTAGTTTTCTGATGTGAAAAACTATAATAGCACATAAGATCCTAATGATATAATAGACAATGTGAAATAGGAAGAAAGGGGCTAAAGGTGTAGGGAAAGTTGGAAGGGTAGGGGAAAGGTATAGGGGAAAAGAAAAAAATCTGAGAAAATGAAAAACTGGAAATGAAGTGTTTGTAAAGGGGGAGGGAGGAGGGGTGAAGGGAGGGCAGGGACAAGGGGAAAAAATGAGAACCAAGAGCTGTCATGTAGAGGTACAAGATCCGAATAATGAATATAACTGTACTGTATACCTAAGATGTACCGAAAAACTCAATAAAAAGGAAAAAAAGATTTAAAAATTAGATACGTAAGATGCAGTCCATATGTATGTACCTTTAACAAGGTTCAAGTAGGGGAAAAGATTACTGGAGGTCTAGCCATGGGAACACACATGTGCTCTGGTCTGGAGCTTGAGAGATTCCCTGGGTTTTTGTTATTTTTATTTCTATTTCTCTTAGGACAATAGAAGGAGGATTCCCCTTGTTGCTTTGCCCAAATTCAGGTGGATGGGGAGGTGGCAGTGGTCTCCTAACACCTGTTGTTCTACCTGTACTAATTAAAGATTATTAATAATACGTGAAACTCACCTATTTTTTTGTTTGTTTGCTGATAGATCAGTTACTTAGTGTCAGACTGTTTTCTCTTGCTCGGACAAATTATCTGAGGCTGGATAATATTTAAAGGAAAATATTTAGTTCACAGTACTAGAAGTCTAAGAGCATGGTGTTGGCACTTCCTTGGCTTCTTGGAACGGCCATATATTGTTCCATATGTGGTGGAAAAGTGGAGTGGGAATCAGACAGTACAGAAAGACTGAAGGGAGGAGATACCAGGGAGCCCACCTGCCTGCCCGCCTGCCTTCCTTCCTTCCTTCCTTCCTTC
>NW_022900949.1:58381180-58411567 GCF_012274545.1 Fukomys damarensis
TGTGTGTTGTGTGTGTGTGCGCTAGTGGAGGAAAGAACCCAGGGCCTTGTACTTGGTAGGCAAGTACCCTCCCTCCACTGAGCCCATAACTAATACACTGTCATGAGAACTACATTAATCCTCTCATGACCCCCCCCCTCTGTCGTGTGTGTGTGTGTGTGTGTGTGTGTGTGTGTGTGCGCTAGTGGAGGAAAGAACCCAGGGCCTTGTACTTGGTAGGCAAGTACCCTCCCTCCACTGAGCCCATAACTAATACACTGTCATGAGAACTACATTAATCCTCTCATATAGGTTGACCCCCCCCCATGACCTAACTGCCCCTTCAGCAACACCACATTGAGGACCTTGCCTCAATGTGGATTTTGTTGTGGACAAACCACATTCAAACCATAATACTTAGGTACATTAAAAATCTTTCATGGCAAATGTACTTTTTTTTTTGGTACTAGGGATCGAACTTGGGGCTTTGCGCTTGCAAGTCAAATGGTAGAACCACTGAGGTAAATCTCGGCTCCGAATATTTTAGAGGTGCTTTTTTGGTCATTTATTCTCTTTTAGTGTTTATCTTTTTTTAATCTGTAAGAACTGATTTTTTTATTGGGCTTATACATTTTTGTCATAAACGTTTCAGGCATTTTTCCTCCAGTATGTTTTAATATTTTTCAATTTTGTTTGCATTTGTGTGTTTTCACTTTTTATCTTTACTCTAGAAATTTTTGAAATATCAAAATTTTCTTAAGATTTCTAGGTTGTTTTATTATGGTAGAGTTAGTTGGAAAGTTTCCCTATGTCAAGATTATTAAAATGTTCATCCACACTTTCTTATAGTGCTTTTGCATGTTAATTTTTTCTACCCATGATTCTTTAATTCCTGAGGACTATTTTTGTGTATAAAGAGTAATAAATGTTGGTACCTCCCTATTTCTTAATCCTCCTTTGGTTTTTAAATTTGACTGGTGAAAAAACCTAAAATATCTGTGACAGGAAATGAAAAGTGCCTTGCTGCCTACCAGTTTATTAATGTGTCATGGGTAGTTGAATGTTAGGAGGGACAGGAGCGGGTTAGAGTGGTAATTGGCATTTTTGTGTCAGGGATTCCTTCTCTGTGTATGTATAGGGAGCAGAGAATTCCAGAGAGCTTCGACCAGCAGACTGTTTCTTGGTAATTTCTTGTTTCACTTCTTCAGTGACCCAGGTTCTTTATCAAGGGAAGTGCAACTGTGGCATGATTATATAAGACATCGTTATTATTACTATTATTATTATTATTGTTATTCTTAGAAAACTTGGATATATGAGTGCTTTTTTTTTTCTTCCCTACTGCTGGGGACAAAACCCAAGGCCTTATGAAACCTACCGCTGAGTTCCATCCACAGCCCTTATATATTTTAAATCTTCAATCTGTATTGTTTGTCAATACCAAGTGCTCTTTTTCCATGATTATGCTATAAATTCTGAATTATGTGGACAAGCAGTATTTTTTGTAACTTTTTACTTCAACATATTTTCTTAGTAAATGAGGAGTAAAGAGTTTTTCCTTCCTTTCTTTGATGCCCAATCCCCTGAGTCATAAATAAATGCTATTATTAATTTCTTACATGTCTTTCAGACATCTTCAGCATCACTTTTAATAACTACATACTGCTGAATGTTCATTTGGTGAAAGTGAAGTTTTTTTCAGAAGAAATAAACCAAGAAGGTAAGAAATAGACATATATATATAGCTTTGAAGTATGCTTTTCTTCAAGTAGTAAGAAAGGGAGGAAGCTGGAAAGATCTACATATTGGACTTCAGTGTCTTTGCACTCCTGCTGTGGGCCTCTCCACCTTGCACTTTGACTTGGGAGAAAAGTTGTCCTTGCCAACAAGCCATGGAATAGAAGTGTATAGGCAAGACATATACACGGAAGCAATTGGAGAGAGTTCGCTAAAGCATGCCATTATATTGTGTGACTTAACATACAGAAACCATTAAAGATAGAAAAGATTATTATGGCCAAAGGTAATCAGAGTAGTGAACATGGCTTGATGGAGAAGGCAGGGTGCGGTTTGGTGATTTTCAGAGGTATTAAAGGGAGAACTGTGCGTCCAAATAACCTAAAATTGACTCTGGGAGACAGGCCTTCACGTGATGACATTAATGTTCATCCTCCATGGCTGAATTCCCAGGATCCCAGTTGGCTGTGAGTGAAAGGGCTTTGTGAGAAGCCTTTTCAGCCCCCACCGTGTTATCTGTGTGGCCCTGACTCTGAAGTTCCCTTAGCACTTGGTGTAAACAGTTGGCACTGCATCCTCATCTGTATTTATAGATTGCCTTGGGATTTTCTTTTCTTCCTATCCCCTACTTCCTTTGTTGTCCTTAGTGCCAGGTACAGCCTGTTGATGTAGAAGATGCCCAGTGAACCCTTCTTCATGAGTGTCCTGAGATCATTCTCAGGCATAGGGAGGCCCTGTGAGATCTGGTGCACAGCCGAAGCCTTGCTACTACCACTGTGAAGGCACTGGGTCCTATAGCTCTGTTTCCTCATCTCAGTTGGAGATTCTTGGTAAAAACAAGGGTTTTGGAAAGTTCCTTTCTACGTGTAGAGGGAACTCTGACTTGGTGTAAGATTTCTGAAGAGACTGGGATGAGAAACCTGTGAAAATGTAGTACTGAGGATAGGTCTTTCGTTTAAGCACTTGCTATCCAGAATGAGCCCTGAGATCAGCCAATGAGGTAGAAAATGGGCTGGGGTGGTTCTTTGGGGGCAAGTAAAAGCTGTTTCATAGTCTGAGTATTTTAAAGCTCAAAGCTTAGTTATTCTGTTTGGTTTCTGGAAAACGCAATTTCAAGGTGAAGTCTTCATATATATATGTGTGTACACACACACACACACACACACACACACACATTTTTTTTTAAGCCAAGGTCTCACTAAGTTACCTAGGCTGGCCGTTAAGAACTTGTGATCCTTCTGCCTCAGCTTCCCTTATATACTTTGCCACCACACCTGGCTGCACACTAATTTTATAACCATCATGAATAAATATTGCCACAGGTTTTTTTTTCCCCTCCAGATTGTAGAATCAGATCCTACGGTTGAGAAAGATGCTTCGTTTATTTGGACATACTGCTAAACTCACCAGTACCTCTCTTCTGTCCTTCCAGTTGTCTAGGGAAAAATTATACTTCATAATACATTTATTTGTTTACAATAAAAAGTTATTTGTTTCAAAATAGTTAAAGGATATATTTTATCCTTTATGTAAAAAGCTAAAATACATTTTTAGTTGATATCCATTTGCCTATAGTTAAATTAAGTTAGGCAGATTTAGATCAGGACTTCTAGTTTGGCTTTGGAGGTTTTGCTCTCCTCTTTCTTCTGGAATAGTTAATCAATGTCAACTGAAAGTGTGTTTGGGCCAGTGGGCTTTAATCTGATCTTCTATAAATCTTTCAGAACCCGTGCCTGACGCTCTTTTCAGCTGCTGTGGATGGCCCTGGATCTCTTGACTTCCCTTCCCAGTAGGATGTCACTGAGGTCCCTTAAATGGAGCCTCTTGCTGCTGTCACTCCTGAGCTTCCTGGTGATGTGGTACCTCAGCCTTCCCCACTACAATGTGATCGAGCGTGTGAACCTGATGTACTTCTACGAGTATGAGCCCGTGTACAGACAAGACTTTCGCTTCACACTTCGAGAGCATTCAAACTGCTCTCATCAAAACCCGTTTCTGGTCATCCTTGTGACTTCACATCCCTCAGATGTGAAAGCCAGACAGGCCATTAGAGTTACTTGGGGTGAAAAAAAGTCTTGGTGGGGATATGAAGTTCTTACATTTTTCTTATTAGGACAACAGTCTGAAAGAGAAGACAAAATGTTAACACTTTCCTTAGAGGATGAGCACCTTCTCTATGGTGACATAATACGACAAGATTTTCTAGACACGTATAATAACCTGACCTTAAAAACCATTATGGCATTCAGGTGGGTAACTGAGTTTTGTCCCAATGCCAGGTACATCATGAAGACAGACACTGATGTCTTTGTCAATACGGGCAATTTAGTGAAGTATCTTTTAAACTTAAACCATTCAGAGAAGTTTTTCACAGGTTATCCTCTAATTGATAATTATTCCTACAGAGGTTTTTACCAGAAACCTCATATTTCATACCAGGAGTACCCTTTCAAGGTGTTCCCTCCCTACTGCAGTGGGTTGGGCTATGTGATGTCCAGAGATTTGGTGCCAAGGATCTATGAAATGATGAGTCATGTGAAACCCATCAAGTTTGAAGACGTTTATGTTGGGATCTGTTTGAATTTGTTAAAAGTGGATATTCATATTCCAGAAGATACAAACCTTTTCTTTTTGTATAGAATCCATTTGGATGTCTGTCAACTCAGACGTGTGATTGCAGCCCATGGATTTTCTTCTAAGGAAATCATCACATTTTGGCAGGTTATGCTAAGAAACACCACATGCCATTATTAACTTCACACTCTACCAAAAGCCTAGTGAAGGGCATGTTAAAGCTAGTGCTGTAGAAAATTCTTGGGAAGGTCAGTGTGCTGGTTCACACTGAGGTGGAACTCAATGGAGATGGGAGGGCTACACTGTACTTGTGCTTTATTTGGATCAAATTCAAGTCAGGGTTCTTAACATGGTATTGGGCAAGATTAAACATATTTTAAAGAAGTCAGAGGGTTTTGCTCATAAAATTAATGGGACCAAACAATTTGAACATGTCATTCTATAGATTAGGACTTCTTCAAGGGGTTTCCCTGAGTTATAAGCTCATGAATCTATAACAACAAGGCATTGTGCAGTTCTATTTATTGAACAGTCTAGGAGTTTAGTGTGCATCTTATCATAGATTATCAGTTTTTAAAAACTATGTAGATCTGTGTAAAGAAACTTCACTGAAGTTGTACTGAACAAAATTTCATGTTTTCAAGTCTTTCAGAAGATACTTCCTTATACTGCAATATTTCAGAGTTATCAATTATTATTTAATATTACTTCAGACTTTCTGAATGCTTAAATGTTATGGTGGTTTCAATACTGTAAAAATGGAATAGTGAGTCACTTTTTACATTTGAATTTTGTTCCAGTTACTTCACTGATCATTTATTATTGATACTCCATTCATATGAAACCACAGGTCAATGATGAGTATTAATCTCTTGAATTTGTTACATATTTTACTGTGGCAATACAGAGAAGAACTAAAGCAAGAAAATCTGAGTTATTGTCATCTTGTTTTTAAAAATATAGTCCCCAGTGTTTTTAGATGTAATTTGTCTGTTTTGTTTTTCCTCTTGAAACTCAGGAATGATATAGAATGCCAGGTAGTGTGTTTCCTTTTGGAAAAGACCTTGAAAGCACAAAAGAGGGGCAAGAACCTGATGGCCAGGAATTTATGAAAAGTGTCATGTTCCAGAGTTTGAGTTGGAAAACCTGAATATCCAAGTTGCATTGTTAATCTTCCCCATGTGTTTCCTCATTAACAGTCAAATTGTGAATAAAAAGGAAAAAAGAAAAAAGACAAAGAAGTATTGGCTGCTATTATTTGTCATCAAGATGAAAGGCCTAATATGTAGTCTGAAGTCAAGTCCGATATAAGCCTGATATAAATGTTTTCACAGGAATGGCAGTGTATCCTTTGTGGACCTGCCACTCTGAGATCAAAAAGGACTGGTTGTCCCACGGTCCTGGGATTATTTGACTTTCTATTAGAGTTGATAAGTTCCTTTTTTCTTAATTATATACAAGCAAAGGGGTAAATCTTTTTGTAGGAGATAATTAGCCTGAAAATATACAATCAGCTCTTGTAATACTCATATATTTATAATTCTTCCTTGTAAAAAATATAACTTTATTTAAACTGCCATAATGTGTGGTCTGTATAACAGGGCTATTTGTGTTTCCCTGGGTTCAGGCCTGATCCAGTTACTAAAAATATCAATTAAATGAAACAGTCTATGGAGTCAACCTATGCCCTAGCTAATCCCTACCTATAAAGAAGTCACTTTCTTTCAGACTGATGGTGGCTATTTTTGTGGCATGATTATGTTTGATCAGTTTTGCAGAAAATTATATTAATGTTTGTGTTGCTAACTCAAAAGATTATCAGAGAAAAATTGTTAAATAAAAATAAATTATCTTCCCTCTAAGTTCCAGAACTACCAGACCCAAAGCCTTCCAAATTAAAGATTCCTTCCTAAAATATCTCTAAAATGATTATGAAAAAAAAGTAGATCCTTTTGTTCTTTTTCAGTTCATGTCTCTTGCTTTCAAGTAGTAAATTTAACATAGCAATGTTTTCTTTAAAATCATGTTACATGTCACTGGTTGCTAGGACCCTGCTCTCTGTGTCTTCTCATCCCAAGACACAGAAGGAAGGGCGGCCCCTGTTTGGGGCATACCATTCTAATGCAAGAAAGGAAGAAGACAGTGCTGGAAATATAATGGCATCCCAAAACAAATCCCATGTCAAGCCAAGCTTCAGCGGGGTAGGGAACTATATTCTCACAGGAAGTATGCAGGTCGTATTGCACCATGTTGAAATGTATTGCTCTTTCACACAATGAGGAATGAAACCCTGGTTCTACTCATGTGTGTGAAAAGGAGAGGAAGCTCAGGGGCCTATGGTTCTGTTATGGTTGGAATCTTAGATCATGCCAAAAGGCCCATATGCTAAAGGCTCGGTCACCACCCTTTAGCATTATTGGGAGGTGAGGAATCTGGGAGGTGGGGCCTTGCAAAAGGAAGTTAGACCATCGGGGTATGCCCTTGAAGAGGCTATCAGGACTGTGGACCCTTCCCCTCTTTCTTTTTGCTTCCTCATTGCTATAACGTGAGTAGTTTTCTCCCCATGATTCCACCATGATGTACTGGCTGGAAACACTCAGAAGTAATGGGGCCAAGTAACCACGGACGGAATCCTCTGAAGCTGTGAGCCAGAACAAAGCTTTCTTCCTTAAAAGTTGGTTATGTCCAGAATTTTGTCAAAGTGGTGGAAAATGAACATAAATTCTAAGGCTGCCTCATGTAGATCAGAATTTTCTGGCTTCAGCTGGAGTTGCTACTTTGGGATTTTGGCTCTTCCCTGAGAAATCTGCCTTTTCATCCTCTTTAGTTCTTCCTTTGTTCTGCCCTAAATGGTCTTGGTATTACTGCTTTCCCATTAATTCCCCACATGCACCACCGCCATAGTTGAGCTATTTATAAAGAAAGAGGTACTTCTGAGTATAAAGTGGGGATATTATCTTTTTCTTTTGTGAAGTTGGGCAGGCAGTTATTACAGGATGGAGAGAAGGAGAGAGACAGGAAGGGGCCAGCTCTGAGGGAGGAGAAAAGTGAATATGTGATAAGCTGGTTCTGCCCTCTTTGGGGTTTTTATATCTTTCAATCCACTAAGACTTAATATGCTTTATACTAAACTAACTCTGGATACTTTTGTGAACCGAAGATCAAATGTCATCGGAACCCCTTCATACTTTCCATCAGCTTCCTGATTATCCCATATCTGGTTAATATCAGAGCACACTATCATGGAGTCCAACAAAATAAGTGGCATATGCTGGTGGTTATAAAAAGTTGTAGGTTTTTTTTTTATTATGAACCTAAATTTATTTGAAATAAAAAAACAAGAGGCCTGTGTGTAATGGGAACTGTGCTGTATATGCCCAGATATTTCCAGATCCTTGATCCTTCCTCTCATCAATATCTGAATAGCATAGATTGAAACCCAACGTGCTATACTGTAGGGAGGTCACCAAGCTATGCTCTGAAGGTTCCAGGGTAGACAGGTAAGTCTATGCCACAGTCTGCTTCTCTGTGGTTGCTAGGCAGCAAGGTGCGTGCACCTGTGCAAAAGTGTCAAACCTGGATTTTCACCCACATTATACTTTGCCTAACAGGTATTGAATTTTTTGCCTGAGCATCAGACAGGGCATAATACACCCACACCACTCTAGGATTTATGAGCCAAAGATCCTGTGACAGTGAAATGCAGCAAGAATTGACTGATACAGACACAGGGAATGCAGACCTTGATTCAGATGATGAAGAAAACAGCAATGTGAGTGTATATTTGACTAGTTGAAATGCTGCAAAATGGTCACACAACCAAATGGAGTGATCCAATATTAGAACAAGGTCTGAAAATATAGTGAGGACCTTTGCAGGGTGAAACCTATTGGACAGAATGCCAGCATTGCCATTCAGTCTTGGAAATTATAACAGATGAAATGCTATAAGATGTTATGAAATACACAAAGGCTGAAATACAAGTAAATGTTCTATATGCACCAGTAGCCATACTCAGAAATGTATTTGTTATGACACCTCACTAGCTGAACTGAAAGTATTCGTAGATCTAAGCTGGGCTTAGCTGTACTGAACTGGGCTTTCTCAAGCTAATCACAGGACTGTAATAACTACACTGAGGAGATTTGGTTTCCTTCAAAATTGCCTGAGGTTTGATGACAAAACTACCTGCCAAGAAAGAAAAAGAACTGATAATTTGGCTGCTGTTTGGTCACTGTTTGACAGATTTATGAGTAATGGCCAAGCAATTTACACACCATCTGAATACATGACTATTGATGAGCATCTTGCAGCATTTCATGGTGCTGTAGCTTCAGGAAGTACATGTCCAAAACCTTTCAAAAAATGGCATAAAAATTTATGTTCTTGTAAATGTGAAGACTTATTATGCTTTTCATTTCAGAACTTACCCTGTAACTCAGCCATCAGGTCCTTATTCTTATAGTAATAAACTGAATGATACAGACTTGTTGTTCCCATCTCCCAAACTAATCAGAATATGAATTCAACAACTGATTTGACAGTTTCCACTTGCTGTTACATTTGCTATCACGAGTTGACCAGAGTAGGAACTGTATGCAAGAACAAAGCAGAAATTCCAAATGAAATGTTGTAATTTCAAAACAGGGAATTGTATAATACAGTCTTTGTATTTCAGAAAGATTTACATTGGCCTTCTATATGGCAAAGAAAAACAAACTGGTAATGCTGATGTCAACATTGCACCATGATGGGGAAACCTTGACAAAACAGAAGCCTGAGATGAAAACTTTCTACAACAAAACCAAAGGTAGAGTACATGTTGCTGAGTTATGCAGCAACTATGATGTCTCTCAAAACACAAAGCATTGGCCAATGGTTGTATTTTACTCAATCCTAAACAGCTGTGGCATAAGGAGTTGAATAGTTTGCAAAGAAAAAAGAAGTGCAAAATACTACTGAGAAATTTTCTTAGAGGATTGAGATTGGGAATCATACAACATCATTTACAGCAGGGAAAACACAAAATGTCTCTTCCCACGGAATGATGCAACAAAATTGTGCAGCACACTGGTGAGCTGACAGGTGAACAGGCAGGTGCAGCATCCCAAAGACCTATTAGACAGTGGGAAAACCAAAAAGATGTCAACTGTGCCCTACAAGAAAGAGCAGGAAAATAACAAGTATGTGCTATCAGTGTAAGCAACGCTTGTTTATGGAACATGCAATTTTCATGTATGAGGACTGCCTGGGGTGTGACAGAACAAATATTATTTTTGTTGTAGAGTTCTATGGGTATTTTCATTGTAGTTCAAATAAGTTTTAATTTCTGATGTTATCTTTTAGGTTTTGTAAGTAAGTAAACAGCTGATGTGAAAATGCTAGAATTCAATATTTTCTCATTGATATTTTATGTTCCTGTTAACTACACATGCATAATATAATAAGACCCTCCTGACAAAACAGGAAGGCCAGCAAGATGTCAAGTATGTCCTACAAAAAGGCAAGGAAAGGAAAACATATGTGCTGGCAGTGTAAGCCATATGTGTGTATGGAATGTGCTTCTGTCATGTGTGAAGACTGCCTTAGGTGTGATAACTGAAGTAAAGATTTTTTTTGGTAGAGTGCTACTGATATTTTCATTGTAGTTCACATAGATTTTTATTTCTTTTAGTTCTTTTTTAGATTTTATACACTCAAAACTAGTTGATGTTGAAATATTTGATGCTTTTTATAAACACTCAATAAACACTAAAAATATACTTTATTTTTGTGATTTTTTTTCCTGTTAAGCACTCATTGCTTAATATAATAAAGCTGATAATATTAGTAATTCATCAAAAGAAATATTCTAAAGGATAAATGTGGGGCTGACACACCCATGTTTATGCATCTTTAGGACCAAAAAATGTGTTACGCTCTCCGAGGTTAAGTTTTGGTTTATGTTATCTAGGTTTGGGATGGTTTGTTACGCATAGACGAAATATTTTCACTAGGTAAGTTTCCCATTGGCTGTGGCTTTCCACGAGTCCTGAGAAAAGCATTCTGTGTTAGTCATATCTTCCTCATTGTGACTGAATATGTAAGAAACTCAACTAAAAAGAGGAAAAAATTATTTGGGCTCACAGTTTGAAAGGTTTCAGCTGATGGTCTGCCAGCTCCATTGCTTTTCAACCTGTGTCTAGGCTGAAATACAACAGGAGGGCGTGGTGGAGGGAAGGTGCTCATCTCATGGCAGCCAGGAAACAGCAGGTAAGAGCCAGAGAGCAAGGGGCCAAGGACAAGATTCACTTTGCAGAGGCGTGCTCCCAGTGACCTACTCCCACCAAGTGGGCCCGCTTCCTATAGAAAACTTTAGCTATGAATTCACTGATGGATTATTTCACCGATGAGAACAATGCTCTCGTGACTGGGCCACGCCCTTAATACATGAAACTTCAGAGGACACGTCATACTTCACTCATCCCTGCTTCACATGGGTATTTGAACCATACTCCTATTCTAGCATTTGGTCCTCTGCATTCCTGTCAGTGCACACCCCCGGCTGGAGGTTGCCAGTGCGCGATTTCCAAACAGTCTTTCAGTGTAGCCCCCTTTCTCTCACTTTCTTGGGGGAGTGGAGGTGAGCGGTTCTTAGGTGCCCCCCAAAGAGGCCCATTCAAGGTGTTTCCCAGATAAACAGATTATGTCTATGAAAGTAGACATCGTCATCCTAGAAGGCCGTAGTAACTGCAGAGACTGATTCAAATGCCATTCTCCTCTCTTCTTGGTACATATGCAGAAGTGGTGTGGGGAAAAGGCAGGGTAAAAACATACCACAAGGTGAACAGAAATCGTGTTCTGAAGACTTTTTCAGAGAGGACAGAGAATAGAGAATTTGAGAATGTCATGTGAAAGGCTGGGGCAGGGCAGGTTGGAGGCTACGCTGGCCCAGGGCATCCGCCTTTCTTGTCCTCTGTGGTGGTGGGTGCGCCTCCATCCAGACTCGTCAGCCTTTTTAGTGCATCCTTTGGGGTGTGAATCAGCCCAGACAATGAGACTGCAGGGGTGTCTGCTGGAGAGCTTTTTTCACTTATGGGTGTTTTTCACTAACAAAAAGGACAAAGAATAAACACTTTTTTTTTTCCTTTGGTCAGATATCAGGATCTGCAGCACCATGTGAATCTTACAAGGATGGCAACCTTAAGGCTCCGACGGACTGAGGAGGTGAGCCGTCTTCAACTGTGCTGAGAAACCAAACAAACCTGGAGACTACATACTTCTAGTCCTTGCAAATACAAAGTAACCATCATGGTAAGCCCACAGGCTGTTCACAGTGAAGGGCATCCTTTCTGTAGTGACCTAAGGAACAATTTTCCTTCAGTGAGGGGCTCTGTGTCAGTGCAAAGTAGGCAGATGGGGATGAGAGAAGCCAAAGTGTTTCCTATGTGGTACAGAGAAAGCAGTTGGTTTGTGACTTGGAGATCTGAGAATCTGTATAAATCCTGCCAGAGGATGGAGTCCAGATCCAATGAGCAACCCACGCAGATATATTGGAAAGGGAGGAAATCAGAATTGCTTCCCCTCACTTGCTCCTTACGTGGTCACCTTCTTCTTCAGGCAGCCAAGGTCTGCAGATGCATTCACTGGAGCGGAGAGAAAGGAGCACAAGATCTGGGTTGTAGCCCCGAAGAGCCTGCACATCCCTTGAGCTACCATGCTAGGGATCCAAGTCTTCTCATTTGGGAAAAGAGAAGCTGGGGTTCCACTTGCTTGCCTTTCACTTACCAAGTAGAACTGAACATTTCAGGGCCAGACACACACTCTGCCCTCTTCATAACCGAGAAGGTGGCAAGGCTTATGGTCACAACAAAATGATTAATGCTCTGGAAACAGGCCTTGAAGCTCTTCCCTACAAGGTTACTGAAATGAATTAATTTAAAGTACAGTTTGTCACAGTTTCAAGACAAGAATAGTTGAAAAGCTTTAATTATTTAAAAGGTTAATTTAGTGTTCAAAGGTTGAATGATAATTCTATCTTATGGCTCCAGGATGAGGACAGTCATTCCACTTTCATTTTTGGACTTTTTTCATATATGTGTCTTTAAGAATGTCTCCATATTGCTTTTCTCTCCTTTCGTGAATCTTCATATAAACAAAGCACATTTTAAGAGGGCATTTTCATGTAGAAATGAATTTGTATATTTTTAGCCTTAAATTTGAAAGCAGGTAGAGAGGGCGAACAAGGTTTTGTCTGCCAAGCCACACCCTTTTCGAGAGAATTTCCCTCTGAGAATGGTCTCATCCACTGACCCCATACACACAGTACAAGTTGCCACGTTCATACAAGGTGGCCCAAGCCGTGGAGATGGAGCCTCTCGCAAGATGCCAGAGCCATGGAAACTGTGCTTGGCCCATTGATAGTTCCTGTCACAGTCCAATGCGAACGACTTAGAAACAGCATTAAGCAAACCAAAGTAAGTCTGGGCATTCTATCAGACAGAGGAATCATAGATCTGGGAGCTTTTGGTAATAGCTTCTTAAAAAAATTATTTTTTAGAGAAGTTTTCAGTTGACATAAAAATTAGGGACTTATCCCATTATACCTTCTCCCTTATACAAGTCTTCTCTCCTCTCTTTTCTTTGTTATACCCAACTGCATAAGGCAGCAATCTCTTGCTTGACTTTCTTGTTCACCAAAATCCTAGGCAGTCTGCATTTTCTCTTTGGAATACCTAAAGATAGTATTATATATGTGTGTAAGTATGTACAAAAATACATCTATTTTATTCTATCTCTAAATTCTACAATGTTCCTTCCTGTAACTTGTGAAAATCTTTGCAGATGACAATCATTTCTGAATACTTTTTAAGATATGCGTCATGTACATAAGGGTCTGCATAAAATTATAGCTAATCTAACCTTCATTACTTAATATTGATTTCAAAGGTGGTCAAAAGTTGTGTTAACAATATTGAATACAATTGTATGCATCTCAAAAAACTACCTTGTTTTGACAGCTAGGCTTTCTCATTCCAAATGAGAGCACAATATCTTACTATCTCCTCTCGTAATTCTCTTATGTTCTGTCTTATCCTCTGTCCATGAACTGGTTTTCTCCTTACTATGTAGAACCCCAACCAAACACTCCAGTTCAAAAGTATAAAGTTCCAGAACAGACACTAGAATGGAAAACGAGTTTAATGAAAGGAAAAAAAATTGCAGTAGTCTCACAAGTAAAGTTTAGTAACTTTAATATGTTTATTTTTATTTTAATCTTGTCATCAAGGGTGAATTTTTAGCTGTTAATTTTGTAGACAACACAGAATTAGTGACTGTATAAACACATTAGTCTCTACAATGCTAACCACACCCCAGCGCACATCAAAGGGACCCGAACAACACACCATGCATCTCAAGTGATCGTGCACTGCCCCACACTCTGAGCTCACCTGACCTGTCACTAGGTTTCAGTGTCTCTTAGAGACACATATAGAATAGTAGGACCAAAAACCTCTGAAGAGTATTAGGCATAATAGAGTTTTGTCAAGATTATTTTGTACTTATCACGGTTAGTTTTCACAGACTAAGTTACCAAAAAATATGACTGATTTGAGCAATCTTTTTGACCTGAAATTTAGTAAATACAATTCAAAGATTCTTAAAGGAAAACACTGCTAATAAATTATGGATCCTGGTACTTTTTTTGGCAAACAATCCCTTGTGATTTTTGAAGTAGGAAGAAAATGGTGATGGGATAATTTCATGACATTGAAATGGGTATAAATAAAAGTTTACACAAAAAAGTCACTGTTTCCAAGTTCAGCAGTGTAAAAGACCAGAACGTCTGAGATATGGTACCATTCATGAAAAATACTTATCACTATGGATGTATTTTTTTTCCTTCTCCTTTTCCCTCTCTCCCCATCATTTCCTCCTTTTCTTACTTAATTACAGGGTTCCACTTATGATTTTATTCATTTATTTTGGTACCAGGGATCGAACTCAGGTTCTGGCACTTGCAAGGCAGGCAGCAGAACCACTGAGCTAAATCCCCAGCCCCACTTATGATTTTAATCTCACCAAATCAGAATCTTTTTTGTCATATATTTCTTTGTACAAGTTCTCATGATCAAACTCGAAATAACAGAAGGCAACTTCTGATCACAATGAGACATTCTCAATTTCTTACCATTCACTTTCTACTACATGTAGGGAAGTAATTATTCTAATTCAGTAGTTCTGTAATGCTTTGGGGAAGATGGCAAGACAGGCATAGAATTTAGAAAGAAGTTAAGGGTCCTGTGGTTAAAAATAAAAGTATGGTATTTAGGGTTTTTTTCCCATACAGAAAATATGTTGCTGTTCCCTTATTCTGTTTTGTTTTTGTAGTATCGAGGGTTGCTGCTACTGTTAAAAATATAAAACTTAAGTTCCATACCTAAACTTTACAATGTAACAATGGGCACCAAATTCCTGTTTTAAAAAATCTGGCAGTCTCCTATTTTTGTTTGAGGTCAAGAAAATAACTGTACTCCAGAAATATGTTAATTTTCAGTATAATAAATTTGCTAATTTATATACTCAGAAATACTGGCGATAAATTTTCTCAGTTCTGAATTCTCTTTGGGGGTATTGAGATTGTTACACTAGTCTCTAGGAAGCAAAAATGAAAAAGAAAATTGTATCACAGATGATCTCAAAGTACTTCTACTTTAAACAGTTCATAATTTAAAATGTGTTCATGCAGAAACAAAAGTAGAACTAATGGTCAAAGAACTGGGTTGGGGGTTAGTGTGAGATACTCAAACATTAAAAATATAAAATAGGTCATTAGAAATCTGGATTAGCAAATTTTACCATACACAGGTTAAATCGTCTCTCTACTGGAATAGTTCTACCCTCAAGGGCTCAAGTTTTAACTTACTGCTCCATCTTTGGGGAAGCAGGTGACCCAGCAACATCGAGTAATTATCTGATGCAGTTTGCTGGGGTATGGGGTAAGATATTCCGAATTTCTTGCCATTCACTATTACGGGTAAGAAAGAATCATTCTAATTTTGTCCTATTCTTACAAATCTAACCCCACTGAAAATCATGAAAGATGCTAATTTTCACTCCATTTAGTCAATACCAAATGTTATACTTATTTGTGAGGCCCCTACTGCTGGACACATTTACTTGGTTACTGCCTGGTACCTGGTAGGTGCTCAAGAAAAAACAAAATAAGGAAAGACTTGCTCACAGAAAAAAATAGTGACTTTTCCAATGAAATCTGCTTATAAAGTAGATCAGTTACTATAAAGGCAGTGATCCTTATTTTTTTTTTTAATTCATACGTTTTGCTGATAGGAATTATATATAAGAACAGGGTTCACGCTGGGATCTTTTGGAAATAACTGGTTAGTGACTATTTTCTAGATCTGTCAGAATAATCATTTTCATAGACTCACCAATATTTCTCTTTTAGTTTTTGTTTTCTTTTTCCTGGCTGCTCAGGGGAATGCTGAATTGTTATTAAATACTTTTCTACTCTATGACCTATATAAATGCAATAAGTGAAAATCAATTGCTTCAGTAATTGAAGACTAAACTGAAAGACAATGTTGTAGATGTTAATGTTTCAATGCAAAGATGTATATCAGATAAATTAAAGGGTAAACACTGCTTTTTAGAAGCAAAAGTTATGGGCATTTCAACTGTTGTATTTATTATTCCAATTTTTGAATATATGCCTGAAATAAAAGGAGAGTCAAAATGATAAATACATAAAGCCTGTTTGATTGTAGCCTTGGAGTCTAAATAATGCTCCAAGATGCTAGATTTTCTCCAAGTAGCATGATTTACCATTTCATAATTACACTAAGCAGTTACTATCTTTCCTTATATACGTTAAGAGGATGAGATTTAAAAATTTATATAAGAGGCATCATTCTCTTGGGTTGGAGACATGTAATACATCACTTCTACAGGATTCATTTAAAAAATTTATAGGAACATCATGTCTCTTTGCAATATATGAAACAAAATTAAATTACCTTGTAGTTTATTTTTATAGTGTGTTATAAATTGGGTACTGTTATTTACATTGGCATGTGAAAAATTACTAGTATGTTAAACTTGTTATACCTGTGACTAAGGTTATAAGATTTCAGTTCTATTTGGACACCCTAAAATGAAAGAATAACCACTTGGTTTATTTCAGTATATTTAAAAATTCTTTAAAAAGGTGGTATTTCCTTTTTGAAAACACAAAAATTCTAAAGATAAGGGTAAAACCACATTTGGAAAGTGAATGGGGCATAGAATGGAAAAGCTGTTTAGGATAGCAATAAATGAAACCATTTCTCTTTTCTCTTTGTGGAAAAAGTGGAGTAGGACGGTAAATTTGCCAACTTTCACCATTAGAAAAACAGACTTCCTTTTTAGAGTACAGGCTAGCTTTCTGAATGGTAACACTTGCCTTCTACTGATCTATGTGCAGCTGTTAAATTTATTATTAAATACAAGTCTGCATAGGGTAAAAATGTGGTAATCCATATTTCTGATGATGTACTTTTCCATTTTTTGTGTCTGGTAATCCTATATCTACATGTACTCCCAACTTCTTGACTTCTGTCTTTGCTTCAGCGTAATCACATTTTGAACTATGAACTAATTGAAATAGAAACATTTTGAAATGACGCATGATCTCTCGTTTAACTTGTGAACTACCTTATGATAGAGAGAATGTGTGTGGCCGACACAGTCCCTCTCTCGCAGTCAATGAGTAACCCAGACAGATTTTTCTTTTCCCTCAGCTTCCCTTTCCACCCCACAAAGTGCCACCAGAGCTTTTAGAGCAATCTCTTTGTGCTTAAGAGCTTGAGAATGCTGGTCCTTGGAAGTTTTTAAAATGAATTTTGAAATTAATGTCAAGTGGGATTTATTTTGTGGTTAAATAAGGCAGATTTTAGATTTTTCTAAAATAAATGGAACAGTATCTCTACGTATCATCTATTTCTTTGCTTCATGCCAGCTTTTTAGTGCAGTTTTGAATAGGGGAAAATACCTACGATGATTTGTCAAAATGAATAGTTACTACATTATCCCGAAAGTCCTTAACTTAGATTTATTAAAAGATTGTATACATGATGATGTAGTCATTACTAAACACATAAAAGTGTTCATAATCAATCCCTAACTTAACAGTTTGCAGCTTAACAGTGGTAAGAACTAACATTAGACAAAGCAGCATTACTAAGAATCATCAAAAATTTTACATTTTAAGAACATACTTAGAAACGTATAACTAATGAAAGCCTCATAGTACCAACTGTCCTTCGCTCTTTGCAGTCTGCCACCTAGCCTAAGAGATCTTTATTTTTAGCTTTTGGTATTTTAGACAATGTCCAGAAAGTGGGCATATTTCTAAATATGTGAATGTAACTTTAAATTAATGTCTTTATTCTAAATTTACTCTCTATCATAATTTTTCATCTTTTATCTGGAGGTTTATCTGTCATAGCTTTCCAAACAAATTGCTCAGGCTGACAGTGACTGTTAGAGAACTATTGGAGTCAAGCCTTACATTTTAGGCAAGAGATAACTTGTCAAAATTAACTATATAAACAAAATAAGAAAGGTAGGATGACATTGGACTGGAATTTTAGGACATACAAACTCTACTTGATTTCAAATTATTTCACTGAATATGGAGAGAACAGAGGAAAGTAAATAGGGTTAGTAGTTTACATTCCCATGATTACACAACAGATAACTTAAAAGAATCTAGTTAAAATTTCAAAAGTGCAAGAAAACCATGCATTTTCCTGTTTTATTATTTTATCTATATTTTTTATTCTCACATAGTGATGAAACAAAATATTGATAGAATCTAGAAAGCAAAGATAGAATTTTTAAAAGAAATTTTTTTTTGGTCTTGGGGATTGAACTCGAGACCTTGAGCTTTCGAGGCAGGCAGTGGCACCACTGAGCTAAATCCCTGGCCCTTAAAAGACAAAATATTTTGATAGAATCTAGAAAGTAAAGATAGAAAGCTTTTGCAATGATATGAGGACTGTCTGGCTATGGCAAAGTACCTCTTATTCACGTAAATGGAGGGAGATGATATTTATGTACAGTTTCAAGTACAGTGGACCCTCAGGTTACAACCAGCCTGACATATGAACAACTTGGGTTATGACTTGAATTTTAGTTTTAACTTACAACCAAAGTATTGTATTATGATCCAAATACTGGCTGCTTGTGCTTCCAGATAGTCTCAGATACAGATTCAACCCTTAAAGAGTTCTGGAAGGAACAGTACAACATCCTTTTCTGTGAGGGGTTGAGAAATCCTGGGCCAGTGTCTCTCTAAGGACACTGAGATCTGCCTGTGTACAGGAGACAGACTTTGAAGGCTGTGTAGAGGAACCTGAGCCTTCAATTGACCAATCTGAGTTACAACCAGCTCTCTCGAAAGAACTGAGTTTTCAAGTCAAGGGTCCAGCTGTTAGACTTTTGCTGTCAATGTGAGGCCACTGGTGGTCATATTAAATTCTATTAGTTTTTTAGCTGCCTCTATTGCAAGTCAACAATTTAACTGAAGAAACTAGTGCTTCTGTGTTGTAAACTGCACTGCTACTACTAAGAGTCATCGTGGATGAGAAAACAGAAATATTTCAATATATCAGAAGTTCCCAAAGTGAGTTCTATGCAAACAGGAGTTCCTTGGAATGTTACTAGGTGTTACACAAAAATTTCTGTAGTCAAATTAATTTGGAAAACACTGAGGTAACAAGTTATGTAGTGTGTTTTCCCTTCCTCTGAAAGACATCTGAATAGAGATTTCAAAGAGCTTATATATACTTTCTAATAGAGTATGTTTCCAAATATCTCTGACCCTGAAACCCTTTTTTTTTGAAGTGCATCTTTGGAATGTGTGCAGGAACAAGAATTCTACTACTTCTGCAGTATACAGGTGTCTAGCTCAAAAGTCTAGATAACGATTTATTCAGATGCAATTAAACAGGCCCCAGCATAGGCTATGTCCTGTCATTTTTCCAGGGTTGTATCACGAATGCTGGTTTGACATGCTCAGGCAATTTGGGGTAGACTATTAAGGGAAGATCAGTCAAATGATTGGTCAAAAGTAGGAAAAATTTTCTGAAATTAAAAAATAAAATTTTATATAAATTATGCATTCCTATAATTCAAATGTACAATGAAGTATTTCCCCTTTTGAATGTAAACTTCCTATTGACACAGCTGCAAGAGAGACCTGCCAAAAATTCAGGGAGAAAAAAAAAATCAATGAGAACCAAGATCTGTCATGTAAAGGTAGAAGATCCCAATGATGAATGTAATTGTACTGTATACCTAAAATGTACCAACAAACTCAATGAGAAAAAAAAATCAGGAAAAGAAAGGTATGCCTAGCAAAGGAAAAAGTGATCACTCCCTTAGTAAATTCTTCATGCATTTCCAGATACCCCAGTGATCTAGTCCAATAGTGTAATCTGTTCCTAGAGTCACTTCAGATATAGGATTGAACCCAGGAGGCCATCACTGCCATGTAATCCTGTTTGTCATTTGTGCAAAATGTCAAAATTACACTTGCATGAAATAAGGTATATTTTAAATTACAGAGCCTGTATATGTTCCTCTACTATAACAATCTCCGTGTAATACTATTGACATATACAAGATTCAAGAGGCCAGTACCTTCAATACACAGCAAGGAACCAAATGTAGCCACTGTTTCTAGTAATGAATACATACGCATACAGACATGGTATTAGAACAACAACTCACTTAATTGTCTCAGACAAGTTGGTCACATAAAAAAAATTGTAGGTCTTGAGATCTGGCTTTGGAACTTTCTATATAAGTACAGTTTATTCCTATTATTAAAGAACTACTAATACAGTGAATTGAAAGAAAAATTTCCTTTGGGGCCCCCTACCCACTCCATCCCTATTCTGTTTCAAGAATACACATTGCCAGTGGAGCAGCAGCAGAGCAGCGCATTACATGGATCTGGGCTTGGCATCTTGCTGGACTTGTAAGCGTACAGTCCCAGCCTCCTTTCTAAAAGACTGTAAAACCATCCCAAAATTTGGCACCATGGGGACTATTGGCAATTTGAACTCAGACTAGTTAGGGAGTCCAGGCAGCCTTGGTGACAATTCCAAAGCTTTGGCAGTGCTGTTTAGGAAAGCTTCACATGCAAACCTCTGAAATCAACTTCTCTGTCACCTAGATTCAACATTCACGAGCCTCTAGAGAAGGGGAGCAGCCAGCATCCCACAGGGCAGCCCAGGAGTGAGTAGGAAGAATCCAATAGCTGGAAAAGGCCTAGGGGGAGACTTCCAGAATACTGGGAAGGAAACAGAGTACTCTCATTTGTTATGTGACTATTCATCAAACTGCTAATATTTTGCCTAGAACTGCTATCTTTAAAAAGTCTATAAGCCATATTAGAGATAAAAATATAAGATATATACTCAATTTGGTTAAAATCACAAATAAATTAATTCTACAAAGTAAAAGTTAGAAGATGCCTTATGGACCTCAATTAGAAAGTTATGTAACGTGTTGCACTCAGCACTATGTTTAGAAATTTTGCTTGGCAAATAAACACCGATTTCCTAATTTGGTAGCTTTTCTTTTTTCAACCTCACCAAAGCATTTACTGTTTTTATTTTAAACAATAAAACATTGTGGCATTAAAACAATCTTTCCTTTATTATTATGCTTTTTTTGTTAAGCAAAAATAAAAAGGAAAGTGGACTGTGGACGGTAAAATGCTGGACATTCAGTTAGAAGGTGGGCAGTGGTGATTCTCCAGCATCAGAATGTCCTAAATCTACAACAAACTCAGCCCCCTGGCCTGACTGCAGTCACCATTACTGATCACAACTGGCATCTGTGTCCCACAGTTCCCTTCCCATCCTCACGTGGACTAGATACATCCAAATGTTTAGTGTCTCTCAAGACGCAAATGCTTAAATCTAAAGTGGCTAATATTTGGTACTAAAACGTTCCATGGCTTAAAAAAAATCCATAACCAAGATTCTAAGTCTAATATTGGAAAATACAGTATACAAAAGTAAGCAAATCTCTTAGGAAACCATAATTAATTCTCATTGCCATCAAAGAGTTAAGTTCTTAGAAGAATCAAGACAGACTGCAGTCCTCAGCAGCACAATTTAAAACTTTCATTCGCCTCTCCTGAGTCCTCTCCTGGAAATTGCTTCAGGAAAGCTCTTCAGCTGAAGAAGACAGAGGGTATAGGACTGTGGGAAAAGGTGGCCAGTGTAAAGGCTTTCCAGAGGTGTAAAAGGGCAAATGCCCACTCAAGAAGCACAAAACTGTACCTGGAGTAGGGATGCAACAAAAATCTTGTTTGGCTGTTTGAGTCACCTCAGTCAGGCAAAAAGATAAACCAGAATTTTCTATACATTAACGTATAAAATACTGAGGCTAGAAAAAAGATATAATTTTTGGTGCCAGGAAAGGAAGGGCAGCAAGCAAATCAGGCTCTAGAATAGCTTTAGCCCATTTAGCAATATGAGATCTTGCTTGAATTTCCAACTAGCTTGCTGCCACTGTACAGGTCCTCCTTCAGAATATGCAGGGCAGTTTGCATTTGTCTGGCAAAGGCTACTCAGTGTGGGCAGAGATTCCAACCAAAGAGGAGAGGCCACTGCCTGTCCACTGGTGAGAAGCATGTCCCAGGAGTTCACCACCAAATTCCAACCTGCGGTGGCTGGGAATAATGTTAGTTTCAAGGAACACACATGCAGTTCTAAGGGGCTTCTTCTTTCAAAACTTCTTAAAAGACATTTGAAAGCTACTAAGCTAGGGAAGGGGAAGCTGCACACAAATTGGTGGCTGATGCTCACTTCAGGGTAGTAGTCTCACAGGCTCACTCCTTTCCTTCCCAGGGCAAACAGCCCACTTTCCAAGGGGCACTGTGAAACGTTCATTCCTGTTTTCCTCTTTCTATCCTTAAAGATGGAAGGGATTATGACATTGTGACCTGCTGTTTTCATTTCCCTTAATACCTTGGTAAGACAAGATGGAAAAATCGTGGTGTCTGGTGCTGAAGTTACAGTTGCCCTTTACATACCGTAAAGTGTCAGCACAGGTGAAGTCACGCCCAACTGGGGGAAACACACAAAGGTGGTCCAGAGCCTATGTAAGTAAGAAAGGTGGTGAGGGAAGGATTATTTCTGCTGTGCAGGCAGCGGCCACTGATCTCCCCTCTTCCCTGCTTCCCTCAGTCTCCCACAGCAGCCCGCAAATCACAAAGTGTTCCACTTCGGCTTCTGGAAGCTGCTGAATAGAACATGGGTTCGGGAGGATACAGCATTCTAGCACTTCTCTGTCCCTCGTCAGAGGGTGTTGCTTCATCAGCCCCTGACTCACAAGCGACAGAGTACCCTGGCTCCCAATCCACACTGAGGAGAGGACACGGAGGCCAGTGCCTGGAGAATCTGTAAGGGATCCTAAGAGTCTTAAGAAGGAGAATCTATGGCACATTTGCCGTTCTCATAGGTGGTTTTAGAACTACCTAGTCATCTATTTTGGACACGGACAAAAAAGATGGGAAAACACAAAGAAACCATTTTCCAGGCTCTCAACTACATTGGCCAGGGGTCATCCTCTGTTCATCACTGAATACAGACCTAGAGCCACTAGGAAGGGGATTCTGTGTGTGGAACGGATGATCCTAATTACAATTCCCACACCTTTCACTACATTGAAAAGAAACCAGTGTGTCAAAAGTCTTTTAGTCTAAGGCAGCTGAGACCCCTGAAGGGTTCACTGCTCTTCTGTTTTGCTGCTATTCCTGAACTTCACCACCATGACTGTAATGTTATCAGGGCAGCCTCTGTAAAATGACTGTAAAACTATGCTCTTGGCCCCAAAGTGAGGTTCATCCAACCGTTCCTTGATAAATCGAACTGCTTCTTCATTGCTGAAAGCATCCCACAGGCCATCTGATGCCAAAATCATGAACTCAGGCTGGAGCTTGTCCAGGTCAAAGGTAAGGATATCTGGGTCTGGGATGACCACGTTGAGATTTTTCAGTGGATAATCCCCCAGGGATCGAGACATGGCCAGGATTCCCTGGACCCTCCATGAGCCATTGAAACTGATGAAACCACCTGGAAAGACAGAATGAAGCCATTAGCTTGCCCAGCTGATATCTCCATACCCGGTATAGTCTGCGTGTATATACAAAAGGCTGACCTACTCCATGTAAGCCAGGCACTCCCTTTCACCACTGTCACTGCCAGGACCAGGCAGTATCTTGCTGCATGGCTTGGGATTTGATACCCTCCCAGCAGATGCTCATGCCCTCATCCTTGGCATCGCTGAAGCCTTCAAAATATATCTGTGACATTAAGGGTAGGGTATATATAAGGGAGAGGGCATCGGTTTTAACACTGCCATGGCAGCCAGCAAATGACAGCACAGAGCACTAGGGTAAGAATCAGAGGAGAGTGCCAAGTAATGCGGAAAGGCAGGGGGAGGCACCAGAGACATCACTGGAATTATCACTTGGTCTGAGCTTACCTTTTGATGTGCCTAAATATATCTCCTTACAGACCCTCCCAAAAGCACTGGGATTAAGAGAAAATACATTTTAGTACACTCACTAAAACCTTAGGTCAGACTGACTGCATTTTATTTTTGTCTCAGTTCTGGCTCTGGGTGACTTTGAATGAGATATTTTCTCTCTAATCCTTGGTCTTCCTAGCTGCAACATGGGGATAGTATCTACTCCACTGTGCTGTTTAGAGAAATAAAGGAGGTGAGGAAATCCATATAAATCACATAACGCACCTATTCTGTGGAAGGCATTTCAGGATATAAAGTTATACAAGATACAAACCCTTCTCTAGAAATTAGACAGGATAAATAAGCTGAATATATTGAATGCTGTAAGCACCAAGTGTCGTTCTTTCAGCAGAGACTAGTATTTGCTAAAGGCAATGGCAGAGTGAGGAATGGACGGATGATTTGTGGGTGTGATGATTAGGAAGGAACAAACATTAAAGCTGGGCTTTGAGTAATGGGTAGGATTTCTGTGGGCAGGAATATAAAACATTCTAGCAAGTATGGTCTAGTGGGCAGGAGCCTGACCTCTGGAATCAAACAGTTCTGGTTTCGACTATGGTCTCATCTCCCTAGCTGTGGCTCCTTATACACACAGGCTTCTCTGAGGTTCCAGTGTGTTGGCTGTAACATGAGGATAACATTATCATCCTCATAAGATAAAGAGAAAATACATATAAAGCACTAGGCTTGGCTCCTGGCACAGAGTGAGAACAAATGAATGACAGCTGATACTGATGCTATTGTGTTTGGAAACAGCATAAGAAGTGGAGATAGCAAGACCAGTATGTACAGTACTTGGCCCCAACTGGCTGGAGCTTATTGTCATGCTAGGCAGGAAAGACAAAGAAAAGTCCTGAAACGAAGGCTGGGGTCAGAGAAATAAACACAAAGATAGTAACACTAACCACTGTTCCTTAAGCCTTCCTCTAAAATACACCCTTGACCAAATTACATAAAAGGACAAAGCACATAAGATGAACTTCCTTGAAGATGGTGTCCAAATTTGTTTCTAGAAAGAATTACTATATGGTGTGTCAGCGGGTAGGGGGTATGACAGAGAAAAGAAAAGAGGATAAAATGGCAGGAACCTTTCCAAAGAGCTGCTGGATGTGATGATGACATTTCCAGGGGTATCATATACACATTCCCGCTTGTGCTATCTACTCAAGAGTGAGCTACCTGTATCTCAAATTCAGGCTCATAGCAGACCCTTATGGGCACTGTCAATGCTTTCATAAAAAGGAAGCCAGAGTAGTTCAATCATACCACCTGGAGCTTATCAAAGCTTGACAGATGCTGTGAAATAATTGTTCCATCTCATCAACAGAAAACCTGACCAAAGCTTTCATTCAGAATCATTCTGCATCTTAAGCAGTCACTGAAGCAAGAGACTGTAATAAAATCCAATACTTTTTGACTCAATTGTACAGCTTCCTCCTGTGAAAAGTCAAGCATTCATTAGATTCACTGCCTTTGCTGACCTGCAGAGTTTGAGAGTCAATCTGCAGATTAATGCAGACACAGGAGCCCATGCTGGTCAGAGACTAGTGTGAACGAACACAGCACTCGCTTCCCCCTGGCAGCTGGTCTGTTGCTGGGCATGTCATGAGACTGTCAGTCTCGAGGATGAAGAAATTCTTCTCTTCCACAGATATAAAGGAATCTTCCCAGTCTAACCGCGAAAATACAATAATGAAGTGATACTCCCTCTTCGAGACTCTGGACACATATCATCTTAGTGAAGCCTACACAGACCATTCAACTTCAAACTGCAACTCCTGACACCTCCCATCACTGCGTTACATCCCTGCACAGCAGTTATCACCTTATAATATACTATCTGATTTATTTTTACTGATTTTTTTGTTAACGTCTATCTATGCCACCCCATGCCAATATCAGAATGCAAATTTCATGGGAGTGCCTGTAATGAGTGGCAACATCTGTAATCCCAAGCACTTGGAAGGCTGAAGCAGGAAGGTCACTGTAAGTTTGGGGCAAGGCTGAACGACAGTGAGTTCAAGGCCAGCCTCAACTACATAGTGAGACCATATCTCAAGCAACAACAACAACAACAACAACAACAAAAATTCATGAGTGCATGCTGAATGATGAATGAATAACGGCCTGCTGTACCTTGCTATAAAATAATTACTTATACCAGTCTCCGATATAGGTGCTAGAGGTGTGGAAATGTACAAGACCAAATCCTTGCCTTCAAAGAGCTCACAGTCAAAAAGACAGATAAGAGAGCGCATGACCCAAAAGTCCACACAGGCTGCAGGGAGAGACAGAAGGAATACCCGTCCGGACGGGATATTTTACCATGCCACGACATGAGAGGCTTCCAAAAGGACTCCCTGAAGCTGAGTCCTAGGGGACAAGAAACTGTCATCCACCAAACAGTGGGAAAGGCACTTGCAAAGAAGGCACAGAGGTATCAAATGTGGTTCACATGCAAAGTGACTAGCAGTTTGACATGGCAAGAGGTGAAAATGGGCAGGAAGCAGTGGCCTAAAGATCTTACTAGTCTCTAAATTGGAAAAGGACTCCTTTGGCCTTTGGAATCTTTGGCTGTGAAAAGGAGCCAATTCAGCTGCTACTTATTTGAATAGACAGATGTTACAAAGCTATGTCACAGCTACTACCTCAGTGGCAGCCTCTGTAACTGAACATTGTATACTCTAGGAGCTTTCCAAATAAATCTTGTCTACCAAGCAAGATGGCACATGGTCACTGGAGGTGGTCATAAACTCACCAGCTCTTTTTATCCTCTTTCTTTCCTTCAGTTGGTAAGGCTTGTGATCATGAGATAAGGGAATGGCATTTCCGTCTTTGTCACACAGGACTCCTCGTGAGTCACCCACATTGGCCACAGTGAGGTCTTTATCTGACAATAGAGCAATCAAACATGTTGTACCTGAAAAATATAAGAGAGAGGCAGTGCAGGAGGTCACCAATACACTGAGGTTCAGCTGTTCCTCTCGGTCCCTTGATTTTCTTGTCATTAAAACTGCTCTTGCTGAGTGAGAATTTTACTCAAGCTATTCTGGAAATATCATTGTTCACTTTAACAATATTGATCAAATCTGACAGTCAATTTTCTTAAGCATGTTACAGTGTCACTGAAATTGGTAAGGATAAAATTATGATTTTCCTAAATCACTTTGTTTCTGCTCCTCTTAATTTAAAAGCATTATATTTAAAAGCATTAGAAGAGAATCAGCATCAGTTTGACACCCCAGACAACTGGTACATATTTTCAGCTCCTCATTGGTACTGGGGATCAAACTCGGGTCCTTGTGCTTGAGAGGCAGGCAGCAGAACCACTGAGCTAAATCCCCGGTCGGGTGCTGAGTTTTTAAGAAGTCTCAGTAGGAAGTGTATGTATCAGGGGTGGTGCTGGATCTCTAGGAGATGGCACTGGAAAAGCCAGGAAAGGGCATATTCCCTCATCCATATTCTGTGGCACCATGACTGAGCTGCCCGTGTCAGGGAAAGCCGAATCTGCCATACTGTCTGACAGCAAAGAATGGTGACTAGAAACAGGTCAGCTCCAGAGGTGATGAAGGCAGGCTGTAATGCAAAAGCAGAAAAATCTACAGTGATGACAGAGACAAGGTCTAAGTAGCCAAAAGGTGGGAGGTGGAGTGGTCAGAGTCAGAGAGAAAGACCTGATGGATCTGCGTGCCTGGAGCCCACATAAGACACAAGACAAGTGCTCCTCAATCCCTTTTGAAATGAGAAGAGATAAAAGCAAGTAGAGTTAAATAGTTTGGTCTATTTGGAGCTCTCCTTTATCATGCATGGTATGTCACTGTCAATAAGGAAATATTGCTGAAATGCACAACTTATTCATCTCTTGCATCAAACTGGTAGCTGCTATGCTTGTTAAAAATATTCACTAACGAGTTGTCATTAACATTTTCCTCATTAAGAAAGCCATATTCCATAAGAAGAATGTAAACTGCATCTAAATAGCATTTTAGTTTTCATAAAACAACAAAAAGAATGAATTCTTAAACCAAAGTAAAGAATACATAAAGATTGGTATCAAGAGCAGGGAGAATAGTTTGAGTAATTAACAAATCAGTTATTATATTTCTGTTTGAAAGTCTATTCTTGAGCTCACTTAACTGAAAACTCCCTTGATAAGAAATGGAAACACATGAAATGTTGGTTAATTCAGGATTTCTAAATTAAAAAGTCTTGTAAAAATGAGGGGTAAGGGCAGCCTGACTCTAACCCCAGGGTTATTAAAGAAAATTTTTTATTTTTTTAAAAAAGCAGTTAGAAAAATGAAATTGTAGCTAAGCAAGGTGGCATATTCCTGCAATGCCAGGAATATTTGGGAGGCTGAGGCAAGAGGATAGTAAATTTGGTGGTAGCTTAGACAATTTTAGCAAGACCTTGTGAGGACAGTGTTCAGTATGAGGGTCAATTCCCAGTACAGTGGGTAACAAACAAAAGAAAAGAATTAAAATGTACAGATAAGGACAAGTCAAACAACTAGAAGCTATCTTAGTGTTTGATATTGGCTGAATTTTGGTCTACAACCATCCTGACTTTGTTCTCCAACATCTGAGGTAGGAAGATGAACAAGATTGGCATATTCTTGAGTTTGAAAGGTGAAAGAGAAACATTGCTTTATGAAATGTTACATGATTTGTTGGCATGGCATCAATCCTGGGGCCATTTCTCTGGGTAGGACCCTTCTCTCTCTATGTTCTCTGGGTGAGCATGTCTCTGCTTTTGCCTTCTGCACCATTTAGGCGCATGGTTCTACCTTGCTGACACTCCTGAAGGCCACACCAGCTATGTAATAGGCATTTCCTTCTGCCTGTACAGGGGTCCAGGGAAAGGCTTTGGGGCCTCCATGTGAGGGAATAAAATGGATCCTTCCCCACCCCAACTTTGGCTAGGGCAGCTTTGCATCCTACTGTACTACACTTCCATGTATTATTTGTTTTTTTTCCCTCCCAAAGGGAGGAAGAGTCATTACTACAGCTAGAAAAATATTTAATCCTGTGATTAAGAATCACTGAAGGGTTTTAAGCAAGATAGTAACATAATGAGATTTGTGTTTTGAAAGATCATTCTGTTGGTAAGGTAGAAGATAGATAAACTAGAAGCGATAAAAACAGATAGGATTAATGAGGACCGAGTTAATGTAGTAAACACAGAGACAGAAAGTAGTGGAAAGATTTTATTTTATTTTTATTTCTTTCCCATTAAGTTTATTGGTACATTCAAAGAAAACAATACAGTTACATTTATCACTGGGATCTTGTACCTTTACCTGATATGTCTTAGTTCTTGTTTTTTCCCCATACCGCTGCCCTCCCTTTATCCGCTTCACCCTTTGCTAATTACAAAGACTTGGTTCTATTTTTTTCCTTATTTCACATTTTTCTTTTCCCTTATTTCCTTTTCCCTCCCCTTCCCACTTCCCCTTTAGCCATTTCTTCCTATTTCACACTATCAATTATATTGTTTAAACCTTATTTACACTTTTAGTTTTTCACACCAGAGAAACTATTTGGTATTTACTCAAGTATGTCCTACTTTACTTAAGAGTATTGCCTCAACGTGCATCCATTTAGCTAAAAATGTCCCTAATTTCTCATTCTTTCTGGCTGAGTAGGAATGCACTTTATAGAAATATTACATCATCTTTATCCAGTCTCCAGTTGATGGGCATTTGGGTTGTTTCCAAGTTTTATCTATACAAACTGTGCTGCTATAAACATAGGTGCACATATATCTCTGTGGTATGATTCTTTCTATTCTTTTGGAAAGATACCCAGCAGAGGGACAGCTGGATCAAATGGGATCTCTAATTCTAGTTCTTTGAGGTATCTCCATCTTGATTTCCACAGTGGTTGCATCAGTCTGCACTCCCACCAATAACGGAGAAGGGTTCCTTTCTCCCCACAGCCCCGCCAACATTTGTTATTGTGTGATTTCTTGATAGCAGCCATTCTTTCTAGGGTTATGTGGTATCTTGGTGTTATTTTCATTTGCATCTCTTTTTTTTTTCCTCATTGAGTTTATTGGTACATTTTAGGGATACAGTACAGTTACATTCATCATTGGGATCTTGTACCTCTACATGACAGGTCTTGGTTCTCATTTTTTCCCCTTGTCCCTGCCCTCCCTTCACCCTCTCCTCCCTTCCCATTTACAAACACTTATTTCCATTTTCTAATATTTTTTTCTTTTCCCTTATTCCCTTTCCCCTACCCTTCCCACTTTCCCTACACCTTTAGCCCTTTTCTTCCTATTTCACATTGTTAATTACCTCATTAGGATCTTGTGTACTATTATAGTTTTTCACACCAGAGAAACTATTCGGTATTTACACATGTGTGACTTATTTATTTAATTGAGGAGTATATCCTCAATATGTATCCATTTGCCTATGAATGAATCTAATTTCTCATTCTTTATGGCTGAGTAGTACTCCATTTTATAGAAAAACCACATCTCTCTCTCTCTCTCTTT
>NW_022900949.1:58411577-58435069 GCF_012274545.1 Fukomys damarensis
TCTCTCTCTCTCTTTTTTTTTTTTGGTACTGGGGACTGAACTCAGGTCCTTGTGCTTGCAAGGCAGGCCACCAAACCGCTGAGCTAAATCCCCGGCCCACCACATCTTTTTTATCCAGTTTCCAACTGATGGGCAAATGGGCTGGTTCCAAGTTTTAGCTATTACAAACTGTGCTCCTATAGACATAGATGCGCACATGTCACTGTGATATAATTCTTTTAATTCTTTTGGAAAGATACCCAGCAGAGGGATGGCTGGGTCAAATAGAACCTCTAAGTCCAGCTCTTTGAGGTATCTCCATATTGATTTCCATAGAGGTTGAACCAGTCTGCACTCTCACCAACAATGGAGAAGGGTTCCTTTCTCCCCACAACCCTGCAAACATTTGTTATTGTGTGATTTCTTGATAGCAGCCATTCTTTCTGGGGTGAGGTGAAATCTCAGTGTTGTTTTCATCTGCATCTCTCGAATGACCAGTGATGTGGAACATTTTTTTTCATATATTTACTTGCTGCTTTTACTTCTTTGTCTGAGAAATGTCTGTTCATTTCAGATGCCCATTTTTGAATTGGGTCTTTATATTTGGGGGGGCTGATTGTTTTGAGTTCTTGATATATTCTAGATAATAGTCCTTTGTCTGAGGAGCAGTTGGTAAAAATTTTTTCCCACATTGTAGGTTGTCTCTTAGTTCTGCTGATGGTTTCTTTTGCAGTGCAGAAGATTTTTAATAAGATGAGATCCCAGTTGTTGAGTCTTTCTGCTAGTTCCCGTGCTACTGAGGATTTGTTAAAAAAAACTTTAATATAATGTGATCTCAGATGTTGATTCTTCATGCAAGTCTACAGTGTGTTCCACCCCACAAAATCAGAATATACATTCTTTTGGGCTGCACATGGGTCATTCTCCAAAACAGATCACATGGTAGCTCATAGAACGTGCTTAAGTAAATGCAAAGGAACTGAAGTTATCTCCTATATATTATCAGACCATAGTACAATTAAATTGGAGATCAATAGCCTAAGAAGCTGCAAGATTTCACAAACACATGGAAACTAAATAACACCCTGCTCAACAACCACTGGGTCACAGAGGAAATTAAAGAAGAAATTAGACAGTTTGTACAATTAAATAATTCCAATACCACACACAGGAATGGATGGGTCACAATGAAAGTAGTTCTACGAGGGAAATTCATAGTAGTAAATGCCCATACTAGGAAGTAGTGGAACTATTTTAAAACCAGAATGGAATGATCATAATGAATGAGAGGAATGAGGGAAAAGAGGAGAATTTAGCATAATACCTTTGTAACTAGATGGGAGAAAGTGGGTGCTCTTGGATAAGGATTCAAGAGGCCAGTCTACCAGGGGTTCTGAAAAAGGCTTTCTCTTTCACTTAGAGAGACAGAAAAAAAATGATCATTTATTTTATGGGGTGTTACATGACTTGTGGGAAATACTGGCCCATGTGTCTCCCCAAACTGTAGCCACCATCTTGGATCTAAGGGATATGATCAGAGTTAAAGCAAGAAGCAAGGGATGGCAGAACACAGAGGATCAGGGGCTGAGGCTCTGAGGATAACAGGCAGCTGCTGAGCATCCTAGAACCACCCTGTCCCTGTTCTGCAGACAAATGTCTTTTCTGTTAGGGATTTTTTTTTTTTTTGAGTAGGGTTTATTGCTGCTGTTCCTGAAATAGCCTAATTGATTCAGGGTCATACAGTCCTATAGGAGGCTTATGGATAAGAGCTTCAGTGTGACAGTGCTACTCCACTCACATGCTGTGTGATATGCCTGAAACTCATGGCCTGCTTTTGTCCAGAACACAATCCCATTGTTTCTATGGGTGAATTAAAATCCATTTCACGATGCAGATTTCAGTAACATACTATACCACCTACGAGTAACTTTACCCATTACTTTTGATAGGAATGTGGGCTCTATAAAGTTTTTCTAATCTAAAAATGAGAAGCACGATGGTGACAACTGATGTCAGGTTTTCGTGGGTGTAGTGGGACTTATGAAAAACTGGAGGGGCAGCAGCTCCTCAGCAATGAAAATGGGAATGCAGGCCCAGTGTGAGCAGTTTTCAAAATGAAGTTTTTTTTGAGATAGGGTCTCACTATGTAGTTGAAACTGACCTGGAACTCACTATGTAGTCCAAGCTGGTCTCAGATTCATAGTGATCCTCCTGCCTCAGCCTCCAGAGTGCTGGGGTTACAGGTGTGCGCCACCACGCCTGGCTAAAATGAAGTCATTTCTGTATAAACTCCTGACTTTTACATGGTAGCAACTTTCATTTTAAAAAATAGTGCAAGCCAAACAGAAGGTAACTGTGGGTCAAACTGGAGCTGGCAGAGATGTCTAAAAGTGACTCTTCATAATACACCCGGGAATTACAGTAGTGATAACTATAAGTCTGCCATACAAGTTAGAAAGTTATTCTTACTCATTCAACTTTCAAAACATCAGACCAAGAGGAATTATCACACCTACCCTATAAATCCATATATTGGGTAAAGAGATTGCAAGTATTTAAGGTCACGTGGCAGTCATGTCACACGGAGGAGGGGACAAGAGTGAGCTGTGGTTTACAGCTGAAGCAGATGTTTGCATCACACCATGGCTGCTGAGCTGCCCAATGATTGCACATCACTTGTAATTTCATTTATGTGTCTTATTTATGATTCTTTGACCCATTAGACTGAAAGTCCTTTAAAGGGCCAGAACAACTGATAGTCATTGCTGCATTCACATAACAGTGCTTTGTACAATATACAGAAACACTAGGTGAGGGGCTAAGGATTGGACAGGGGGTGGGGGTTGCTTTTCAATTTACACCTTGATATTACACACATATGTAAACACATATGCTTCTATTTTCAAAAAACATTGACAGTTAGCTAGATGTGAAGATTTGGATTCTGTTTGCTTCTTTATACTTTTCTGTATTAAAATGAATTTCTTTTCACTGTTCTAGGACAAACCCAGAACTTTGTATGCTAGACAAGCACCCTACCATGGAGCTATACTCCCAGCCCAAGATGAATTTTTTTGTTTGTTTGTTTTTTGAGACAGGGTCTTACTATGTAGTTGAGACATAACTGGAACTCACTATGCAGCCCAGGTTGGTCTCGAACACACAGCAATCCTCCTGCCTCAGCCTCCCAAGTGCTGGGATTATAGGCGTGCGCCACCACACCTGGCATGAATTTTATATAGTATTTAAAATCACAATTATTTATAATGCTTCAAGAAAATATTCACTGCATAAAGCATACCTAAGATATAAAACAGAAAAAATGAACCATTTTAGCTACAGAGAGTAAGATGGTACAGACAGAAAAAGGCCCAGAGGAAAAGCAGTGACAATGACAACAGGAGCACTTTCAATAGTTCAAGTTCAGATTCATATTCAACCGTCAGTGACTGTCGTCAGTGTCTTGCTGACAGGCAAGCAAGCCTCAGCTGCCTTTTGGCACTTCTTGCACTGCCTTGCCACGTCTCTGAGTGGTACCCCTACTTCTTCTCAGAAGGAACACTCTGCCCTAACTGTCAACCAAGACCCACTACCCTGCTTCTTTGCTTACACTCCATCACCTCTGTCCTTTCGTTAGGCACGTAACTGTAATTTAAAAATCAAAGTCATGAGATTCTCCGTTTTCTAAGTTTTCCTTACCACATTTCTGCAGATGAATGATATCACTTTGTTGTTGTTGGGGGTGAAGGTAAGTAGCTAGATAGAGTGGAGAAAGCTGCACGGAATCATCACATTTTGCAAGCCTTGTTAAAAGTGCATCGGGACACTCACCCACACAATAGCAGATTGCTCATGCCAGTAGAGATTCCCTTTTGAGACAGGAAGTCTCTTGTATGAGAATAAGGAATATTGGGATTTTTCTTTATAGGAAAGAAAAAGAAATTCAGGACAGAGGAGAAGGGGTGACAAGGGGCAAGGAAGAGGAGAAGGAGAAACAGGGAGAGAGGGAAAGATGCAAGTGTGTAAGCACAGGACACACATACACACACACACACACATATCAAGTGCGTCACTGAAGGTGCTACAATAGTCAAAGGGTCCATTCATAAGACATAGCATAGGAGAACCAACATATTTATAGGATCAGGAAGAATAAACAGGTTTATCTAGTAAAGATATGACAATGAATGTTAGTTCAATAACACAATTTCAGGGCCTAGATGCATCAAGGCCTGATAAGTGAGAAATTTTATTGGTGTGCACCTTATTGGAGAGAGCAAGTAAAACCAGTCACTAATGAAAGTGTCACATGGGAATTGTTAGCAGAAGATTCTAGCCCAACCCACAGCTAACACTGATCAGTCTGTCCTGAAACATAGATTAAGCACTAGGTGGCTCTCAGATAGGACTCTTCAGTCTGCTAACCCCATCTGCATAATCTCCCTGTCCACCAAAGGTCAACCTGCTTAGAGCTTTTGATCAGTCTTTCTTCTAATAATTAACGCCATGGCACAGACTTGTAAAGGATGACATCTAGTCTGGAAAATGGAACAGTGACATCTGTTCTTTCTTTCATTACTCCTTACCTCTCTTGTTTATTCCTTGGTCTTTGCAAATGCTGCTGCCTGGAACTTTCCTGGAAATAAGCCCTCTTCGGGGCAGGCTAATGTGTGCAGCTAGCCAAAGACATGACATTTTAGTCTATCTCTGGGTAGTAAATTAACCACAAACAAATACCTCCACTGTAAAAAGGTTTACATTAAAGTTTTGAAAATTATTTTTATGTTAAGTGTGGCGGTCCAGCCGTCACAACATGAACATGCCTGAGTTGGGGTATGAGGATTAAGAAAGGAGAGAACACGAGGCTGGGGATTTAGCTCAGTGGTTCCGCCGCCTGCCTTGCAAGCACAAGGACCCGAGTTTGATCCTCGGTACCAAAAAAAGAAAAAGAAAAGAAAGGAAAAAACACTCAAGTCTGAGTGGAGACCAGGAGAAGTCTGATTTATTTCACAGAAACAGCTCCTTTTAAAGGCACATCAACAGGAAGCACCTGACTCCGACAGATAACATCAGATCTTTGGCTATCTCCTCAGATGGATTTCTCCCATCTCAGGATCAAAAAACAAGTTTAAAAAGCAGAATCCTTAAAAAGGAAAAATGTTAATTAGGAACATCCCGACCACACATTGTGTCAATGCTGTAATTGTAGAGAAAGAAGTTATCTTTCAAATGTCCAACTCCGGTGGGCCGTGACTGGCTCCCACAGTTAAGAGAGGCTTGAGGGAAACACATTAGAAGAATATCTAGGTGGAAGGACATGTACCGCTCAAGTGGTGAGAGCTGCCAGACACTGAAATTTACCACGAGTCAAACTACACACTCAGTTCTGGGATACATAGTTCTTTTAATCCTCCTAACAGCCCATAAATGCCGTATTAGCCCCATTTCCCAGGGGATGAAACTGAGAGTAAGTGATGGTCACACAGGTAATGAGAGGCAGAACTCAGCAAGTCTTTGGCCACAGTGTTGTTTTCAATCTTCAGACAGGCACTGCCAGCCTTTAACTAGTATTTAATGTTTTGTGAAAATCAGAAAAATCAATCTTTTTCTTCAGACACTTTAATACAATCTCCATAAAAGAGTCATAGTACATATCCAAACTGACAATGACCACAGTATAAGGGCTGCCTCCTACATCTTGTAGCCCAAATATGCACAACAATACGGGCCATACTAATACTACCTGTAGGCTGTATCCTGCCCTCGCGAACCCCAGGAAGAAAAATGCACAGGATAGGGTTACTTGATGAGAAAGTTTAGCAGAACAGATTATCAGAGGGTTCTGTTTCACACAGAGACTGTTAGCAGCCATAATATTCAAATAAAACACTGATAACACATCTGAGGCCAAAGGATATATTACCAAGAACACTTCTGCTACGAGGACCTGAGATACTAGGATGCCAAGCTATCGTTGTGGGGTTCACAGAACAGTGATGAGACACACTCATATCAACAGGAAGGCCCCCAACCTGGGTACGAACAGAAGGTCCCCCAAGTGGCACATCTTTGGCCCTTCCTTTGTAACCAAAGTTCCTCTGCTTCACTTCCCCCCAGGCTAAAGAGCAGAGTGGCAAGAAAATGTGGTAAGAAACAGGGCTATCACAAACGAGAATTTTCTTTTCTGCCTGAGATTTCTGCATAAGCAAATATATCAACTATTGAGTTTGACACTGGCTCATGTGAGGCAGTCAGCTTGATGAGAAATTCTGTTAATTTAAAATCTAGTGCCAAGTGGTTTAATTCTAGGTTTACATATACTTCTGTTCTTTCCCAGCAAGCACAGTCACCAATAAGATGACTTGAAGAAATAAGAACTAGGATATGAAAGCAAGAAAGATCTTTCCTACAAATGAGGTGTGCCACACTCAATGGGAAAGAAGAAAAAAAAAAAACTCAGTGAAGGGAGCAGTCATAATTCAAGCTTTCAGAATCTGACGGGGTATTCATTTAATTTTTTACACTTCACCAGAGTTAAAGTACATACGCATGTGTCATCTGATTCTCATGAACATTATTTTGAATCTAAAATATTCTTCAACTTCACATTTCGATGTTTCACACTTGGCTGCAACCTGTAGGCACTGGTCCTTTCTTTTCAAGGAGTTCCATAACTTTTTGAGTATGGACTTGTTAAAGAGAGCTGTTTCCTATTAAACTGAGTGCGTGGACTACAAAGTCTCAGGAAAACCACAGCAGGCCCTCAAGTTGCAGAAGCCTTCATATAGACCCTGGACATGTTTATCTGGGGTTACAAGCAAGCAGAAAAGCTTCTGTAATACTCATTAACGTACTGCTCACAATGATTGCTGGCATTTACTTCAGATTACAGTGTGCTATTGAAATTAATTTATAATTATGTTTCCACAGCCTGAACTCCAAGTCTTGTATCTTTTAATGGTAAATAAAATTAATTTCATGGTTGCTTTGATCCTTCCTACATGAGCCAGGGAAGCACTGGTTATATTTTTTCACATCTTCATGTTATGTGAAGATTCTTTAGTGTGACGTCTCACTTCTGTTTAGGGTTCCCAGCAAATCACAGGTACTATCTTCACTTCTTTATGAATACTATGAGAGCCTATGGGGGTGTATAACTAGAATTGAGCTTTATTACAAAGGTCATTTCCTAACAGAAATGAGAAAGGGAGAGAAAAGGGAGAAAAACACTCAAAACAAGAGGCACAGAATGACTCCTCAGGTTCTGTAAAGAAAGATATACCTTTATTGACTTTTTCCTCTTAGCATGAAATCAACCCTCTCCTATACAGTTTCGATTAAAAATGAACCTAGCCTTTGAGATTGTTTCCCTTACTTAAATGAACATACAGCTATAATTCTATTTACATTATATATGTGTTGGTAGGATACTTAGATAAATTGAAATTTTTGTTCCTTTACATTTATACTTCCTCCTCTATTTAGTCTGAAGCACTCATTGCGTCCCAGGAAAGATTAGAATTGCTACAGCATTAATGCAGAAAAAGAAATAGGCATATGAAGATGAAACAAATGTCAAGTTTTCCTGTCAATGAATTTGTTTTTCCTGCTCTCTCTGACCAACCAGTTAGGCTGGCCAGGGAAGAAGAGTGGTAGACAGGGGAGACAGAGAGACAAAAAGGAAAGCAAGAGGGAATCATGGATGTGTGATCTCCAGAATCATATGGAACTCAAAACACAAGAAACTTAGATATTGCTTCTTAGAGCACAGCCCAAGAAATCATAAACCTGCTCTAGTGTGGAAAGACAACAGGTGAATGAAAAGCTAGCCTGGACAGTCCAGACAGAAGCACGAAGGACTCCCAAGAACTAGTGGGCTCCCCCTGAATAAGGAATAATGGGTTCAGAGCTGGAATGTGTGGGTCTTTCAATCACAAGGATGCAGACCCAGGTCATACCAATGGCTACCAGGACAGTAACAACATTCTGACAAGTCACCTCTTGGGAAAGAGGCAACACAATAGGAACTCATTTTGGTAATAATTACACAAAGAACCTAACAATATCATGAGATCACGGAATATACTTTGAAGTGAATGGAATGAAATTTTAGTACCAAATCCAATATAAACTGAAAAGCTAAGTTATATACAGTTCTAGCGAGATAAAGCAAATTACATTTCTACATACATATGCCTATGTTGTTAACTGTATAACATGTAATGTATGTATGTCCACTTTATATTTCGTATCTTAATTTTTTGGCCTAGAAATTATGAAAATGAATTTTTAAAATGCTACAATCATTACTAACACTGTTAGACAACCAAATGTGATTTCCCTGGCCACTGAGTTAGCACAGATCCATTAGTGAAGAATTCCAGCTGGAAAACAAAACAGTTTCCAAATCTGAGTGTGCCTTTGTGAAGCGTGCCTTTGGCAGGTTATGTAGTTAACATAAATTATTTCCAGATGGTCTTTTTCATCCAAACAGAAAAAAAAGAAACATTTATATCATAATTTAAAGGAAAAAATAAAGATTGCACAATTACGTACATTTAAGATTAAGTAAACCCCCAATCAGAGTTAGGCCAACTTAATCCAATAATTATCAATTATCTAAATTGTTTTAGGCCCAGTGTTCTACAAAAGTGCCTGAAATCTGTGTATCCAGGAAGGCTGCTGTACCAATGACCCGATAAAACCCTGAACTACATTCCATTTGACCTACCTGAACACAGACCAAAATGTGATATCACATCATTGCATCTACAATTGAGAAAACACAACCACATTACTTCATAAAGATGATCCTTGTAGTTTTCTTTAGCTCTTACACCTCTCTCCTATGTCTAATAACAATGTAGGACTGGATACATGTGCGTACACTGACCAAACAGTTGTGTTCTTTGTCCCCTCCTTCAGTGCTTACTGTGGTGCTGGGGTAGCAAAGATCAACACAGTCCTTAGTTCCACGGTGCTTACTATCTTATGCCAAACAAAACCAGGTAAACACTTGGAGCCTAACGTAGTAAATACTGGGGCAGTGCTATGAAAATCTATGTGAACAGTGGGGTGATGGCAGAGAGGGGAACTTGGCTCAGTGTGAAGGGAGCTGGTGGGTGGCAGAGCTGCAGGGAAGGCGGTGGGAGACAAGTGAGACTTTAATTCTTTCTTGAAAGAGCAGAGTTCACATAGCCTAATATGACTCTTGGCACAACGAATGATGTAAAGAAAGAATATGTAGAATAATAATGCATGAGTTAAGCAGCTTTTTAAAGGGAACTTATTTGTACTTCATTTTCAAACAAAGAATACAACATATATTTGTTTATACTCTTTGACCCAATAATGCTAATTCTTGAAAAAAAATTTTTTTTTTTTTTTTTGGTTCTGGGGACCAAACCCAAGACTTCTTGCTTCTTAGGTAAATACTCTCAGTACTGAGCTCTATCTTTAACCTCTTGAATTTTATCCTAAGGAAATAATCACAGATGTAAGCAGAATTTTAAACACTGTAGCACCTTGATTTATGAACTTAATTTCTTTTATGATTTTGGGGAAGGTGGCTGTACTTGTGTTTATCACCCAATGTGGTGTCTGTGAATGGAAGCAAAGTTCTGCCAAGGGCTTTTGTTTGTGAATGGATTTGTTTGTAAACAGAAGTGTTCCTGCATTGAGGCCTTACTGTATAAGGATTGACCTTACTGTGGAGTTATTCAGAAAAGGAAAGCAATGAAAAGAGCTAAAATGAGTAGATACAGGGTGATAAAATGCATTGTACAATATCCAAATAACAAAACATTACAAGGACAAGACAGTGCTTCTGAAAAGCATACATCGTCATGAGAAAGTGCTCATATGTTAAGTAACAAATGGAACAAAACTATATAAAAATTTTAAAACTATATTAACACTAAAAAGGAAAAAAATGGAAACAAAGTCTTTCTAAGTAGGGAAGGGTGAAGGGGGTGAAGGGAGGGCAGGGGAATGGGGAAAAATAAGAGCCAAGATACGTCACTGAAAGGTACAAGACCCCAATGATGAGTGTAACTATTATTTACATTAAACGTACCAATAAACTTAATGGAAAAAACTATATTAACACCTTTACTAACAAGAATTATATAAAATTGCTCTAATTGCATTTATTTATGTGTATAAATATAGTAGAAGGGAATAAAAATATTGTTTATTAAAGTCCATTTAAATTTTTGAAAATGTTTTTTCCAAATAGTTCCAATGGTCTACATGTTATTCATTTACAGAAATGACTTCACTTTTACCATGCTTTTTACTTTCAAATTCCTGAGGTTTTAGATTATTTTTCCCCTTCCTACAGAGGGTCTCTTGCCATTAGGTAACACTGGACTGGAATTTTTGTTTAGTTGGTCAATTTTCCTCACGGGACTAACCTGTCATGTCAGCAATTTAAGGCTATAGCTATGCAAATGAGATACTGATGAAACTCTCTATTTATTTTCCATTTGGCCAATGCAGTCTCAGGGAAAGAAGCAGGACGTGCCAGGCTACAGAACGGGGGTGGGTGTGGTTTGCTGGCCACACACTTCTGTGACACCACAACACCAAGTGGGTAGAGCTGCTGCCCCGGAAGGGAGAAGGCAAGGGGAAAGTGGCAGAGGACGGAACAGGCTAATTCTGAAGGACACGCTACACTGCACAGGGAGCCATGGCCAGGGGAAGCCAGTTCCTAAGGCAGCAGGTGCTATGGGTATCGTACTAGAGGAGACCAGTCTCACGGGAGAATGGGACAAAGGTGACTGGAGGGAGAGTTACCGGATGCCGGGATCTCCAGCCCGATGTCGTGTAACAATGGAAAATGACACTAACTAAATAGCCACAATAGGTCAAACACTCCACTTACTGCTCATATATACATACATGATCTCATTTAGTTTTACAAAATTCTGCAAGGTACATATGATAATGACCCCATTCTAAAGGTAGGGAAGAAGCAGCTCACTAATATCATGCAGCTTTTGAGAGAAGAGCTGGAGTTTGAATCCACATCTGACACCTGAAATCAAACTTTTAAAATTTCTGCCATGTACAGAACTTTATTAGGTGTAGAAAGAGGAGGCAATAAGGTTTGATAGCAAATAGTTTTGTTTAAGGTTTTTAAATGTTTATATCTGATTCCACTAAAAATAAATAAAGATTTTTTTTTTTTTTTTTTTTTTTTTTTTTTTTTGTACAGGGGCTCAAACTTGGGATCTTGGGCTTGCAGGGCAGATGGTGGAACCACTGAGCTAAATACCCAGCCCTATATGTTCAAGGAAACCTTTCTAGTATAGTACACAAATGCTATAGAAAATACTTTAAAAAATTATTTTGAGCTGGGTGTGGGGTGAAAATACTTTAAAAAAATTTTTTGAGCTGGGTGTGGGGTGCACGTCAGTAATCTCAGCCTGTGTGGGAGGCTAAGGCAGGAGAATCCCAAGTTTGAACCTAGCCTGGACAGTATGGCAAGACACCTGTCTCAAAAAAAAAAAAAAAAAAAAAAAAAAAAAAAAAAAAAAAAGGATTGAAGATGTAGCCTGGCGTGAAGGCAATGGGTTGTGTCCAGTACTGAAAAAAAAAGTTTTTGAATGCATTAGCTGAGTTGGAAGATAAGTAGGTGACTTCTTTGGAGGCAGAGATGATACAAAAATATAAAGCCCAAGGGGTGAAGGAGGGTTGCTAGTTAGTTTGGAAACATACCGGGAGACACACCTGTCTTCCAGGTCCAGGAGATTGTTTATTGTAGGAGGGGTCCTAGGGATGTCTAGAATGCAGTGTTTCTAGTGCACTGGAGAGAGGATTATAGAGTCTTCAGAGTTTTCAAGGTGATATCAAATACTTCTTCCTATGACACTGAGTAATATCAGTGATTTTCATTATCAAATGAGGCAACAAGCTTACAGATGAAGAAATCAGGATTGGTGAATAATTTCAGCTGTCTCCTCGGGGCATCTCCCAGACATACAGTATGTTCCAGGCTGCTAAATGAAATACAAGGATTTCTGTTTTCTAAGTGTGGAGAGAAAGCCTTTGCAGTTACTGTCCCAACAGTTTAAATGGACTCTTACAGCTCCATGAATATGGACACAACTGATAAAGGAGCTGGCCAGGTCAGCGGAGAACAGGGAGGTTCTGTATGACATATGGAGGACTGTTCTGAGCAGTCTGAATCCCCTCTCGACCTCAAATGCTTCGTATGTACACTGCAGGAGGCATCTCTTCAACTGAAAAGTAGGAGCACTTCATGGAGCACAACCTCCATGCATCTAAACCCTGTTTCAGGATACCTAGAAAGTTCCCTTTCTGGTTGACAGCTGAGAAAGCTTCTTACAGACCCACTGCCCTTCTGGATCCAGTCTGTTGAACTGGTTTCTGAAGGTAGTTTTTTTTTTTAACGTGCTACCAGTCTATTTTCCAGGCAACTGTAATCAATATCTGACTTGAATAACAAAATACTTTTAAGCATTAAGCATGATTTATGTAACTGAATTTTGCTTAGAGAAAATATATCTGTCTATTTTGCTCTTCAGATTCCTTGAATAAGCAAAATGTTTTGGGGGCTTCCCTTACACAGCATTGGTTCAGGCCCAGAGACAGCACAAAACTGTTAGGCAGGGGAGAACACGGGGAAGGAGGACCCCAGACCCTCTGCCTGTGACTTCTGGAGTTGGTCTGGACTTACAGAGCTCGTAAGGAGTTACAAGCCCCAGGGTGGGATCGCCCCTTATTTGCTGGGCTTCTATAGCTTTAGCTGCAGCAAGATTCTTGCTGAGCTTATGAATGATGTTTACATGGCCTGAGAACTCATCTGGTTGCCAGTCTAGAGGCTGAAGTTATTCATTCATTCATCAGGCATTAAACGAGCACTTTCAACTGTGACAGGCAATCTGGCATGTGTTGGGGACTCAGAAGCAAAAGATGCAGTCCTTAGGTGAAGAAGTAACAGTTCAGTTGGGGTGGGGGTAGATTAACAATAATTCTATTATGGTTTAAAAGAGGGAAGTTTAGACACAAGCCAGCAGTGGTACAAGGAGTTATCTGAGCTCAGTTTTGATTGATGAGTAGGGGTTAGCCACACAAAATAGGTGAGGGAGAAGCCTGGGGTTGTGAGTATACATAAGTATGTATACAAGAGAAGCATGGTGGGTAGTGGAAAGTTGAACAAATAATGAATGAGATTATGTTTTCGCTTCAGTTCTTGAGAAAGATTTTATAACTTGTTCCAACAATGACGACTAGCACATCTAACAACATGAATCCAAGAATATGTCAAATCTCAATATGGAAATAACTGACATTAAGGAATGTCAAAGCTCTTACACATTACTGAGTTGAAATATTAATGGAGATACACCATTTAAGGAAACCGTGTTTAGAAAGAATACATGAAAAAGAAACAAACTCTTGATCTGACTTTGAATGTTCATAAATCATCCATATGGGGTTTTCTGTGATTACTTCATTAACAGTGAAGAGTTTGACCATATGCTATAGTGCCCAATTACAGTACTGTACAGAGTAAATTATCATATTAAATTTTCTTATTCTATTTTCAACTCACAAGTTTAACCTTATGGAGAGCTGGGAAATATGTTGCTTTTACTTGCTTGCAAATTTAAACTAATATGTAATGGAAAATTCCCAGTTGAAAGAATATTAAATTAAGAACGCATGTTCTATCAGTCCTCTGCACAATGACTGAAGGACATCCAGCTGAGAAGCTTTATGAAAGGTGATGGAATACCTTAGAACTAGTTAAGAATTAAATCTCCAAGGCTAAACTTTAGAAATAATTATCAAACTATGTATCATTCTTAATTTTTAATAAAAAATGCTGGAGTCACTTCTTGAAAGAATATATCAATGCAGAGTAAAGCAGAGTTACTAAGACAGGAAAGAATGTACTTCACTAGGCACTAACAGTTGGTCAGCTAGTACTTTTCAAGCTATGATCATGAACTGTGCTTAGAGATAGCACACAAATGAAAGAACACATTAGACAAAACTTGACCCAGTTTCTAAAAGGGAAAAATGTTTCCTGAGATCCAGGATCATCTTAGGAAGCCAGGTTTGAAAGATTCAAGGGCTTGCAGAACTGAAACTATAGCATTTACATAGGAGAAATTTATCTAATGCAGATTCCAGCTTGATCAGCAAATTCATTTAATGCGTTCTACCTAAATTTGCCAAATGATAGAAGTTATTTTTCATAATTTAAAATACAATGAGATATGAGTTTGATAAAATTCTAAGAGAAATTGAAACTTGGAAGTTCTAGTTCTAGAACACCCCCCGCTGAAAAAAAATATGCCTCCTTTTTGCGGCTTCCCCATTCACTCTTCCTACTTTCTCTGGGGGGGGGTCTTTTTATTGAGTTTATTGGTACAATCTAGGTATACAATACAGTTACATTCATCATTGGGATCCTGTACCTCTACATGACAGGTCTTGGTTCTCATGTTTTAGCCCTCTCCCTCCCTCCCTTCACCCCCTCCTCCCCTCCCCATTTACAAACACTTTATTTCCATTTTTTTCAGTTTCTCATACTTTTTTCCTCTCCCTTATTACCTTTCCCCCACCCTTCCCACTTTCCCTACACCTTTAGCCCTTTACTTCCTATTTCACATTATTAATTATCTCATTAGGATCCTGTGTACTATTATAGTTTTTCACATCAAAGAAACTATTCGGTATTTCAGTTAAAGAAATCTCTGTATGTACATTAAAAATAGGGAATCCTAAAATAAAAGTAAAAAGGAAGGTAAAAGAGAAAAGGCAATAATGTAACATTAAAATAATCCTTAATTCTGGAGATGAAAATGGTCCCTTAACATATTTAAATTGCTTCTTGCTCTTATAGTCTTATTTTTCTGGTTTTTTAGAGACAGGGTCTCACTTTGTAGTTGAGACTGACCTGGAACTCACTATGTAGCCCAGGCTGGTCTCGAACTCACAGCAATCCTCCTGCTTCAGCCTCCAGAGTGCTGGGATTATAAGTGTGCGCCACCATGCCAGGCTCATCCCACTTTCTGACAGGGCAGAACACCAAGAACCTAAATTTTTTTTTCCTAAGAAGCATCTTTACTTTCTTCAGAGGATGAACCACTGAAGAAAATTAAATTTTCAAATGATTTGCAAACTAATTACTAGGGAATGAGATTAAATTGTAATATTTATCAAGGATATATGATGACAATAAAGAATGAAGATGAGGAGCTGGGGATTTAGCTCAGTGGTTCAGTGGCCTGCCTTGCAAGCGCAAGGACCCGAGTTCAATCCCCGGTACCAAAAAAAAAAAAAAAGAATGAAAATGATGCCAGGATGGAGTCACTCTGCCTTTCTAAAAGAAAAAGAAAACTTTTATTTCACTTACTATATGCAATCTATAAGCAGCCCTCTACTATAAATCTGTATGAGGTAATGTGACTTTATCCTGCTGAAGAAATGGACGAAAGATAGAGTCAACAACTATCATAATTTCAGCATAAAACAACAAAAGCATTATCTCGTACAGTTACTGAGGATCAAGAATCTGGAGCAGCTTAGCTACGTGGTAGTGCCTCAGGGTCTCCCATGAGGTTGCTGTCAGTCATCTCAAAATTTCTAGGAGGGTGACCTGCATTATCCGTGTGGCTTTGGTAGGCCTAAATTCTTTTACAACTGGATCTCTCCATTGGCTGCCCAGGTGTTCTCATGGTATATCAGCTGAATTCCCCACAGCAAGTGATTCCAGAGACAAAGAACAAGAAAGTACACTCAATTCAGAAGCCACAGTCTTTTTATAACCTAATTTCAAAAGTATCATCTCCTCACTTCTGTATCTTTTCCTTCAAGGGAATGACTACATCCAGCCCATCCTCAAAAGAACAGCAATTAAGTCCCATCTCTTCAGGGAAAAAGTACGAAAGAATTTATGGACATATCTTTTAAACCATAGTTACCATAGAGCCAGATAATAAAAATCTGAACTAACAAGGATTTCTAAGAAGTATTGTTTTGAAGATTGGTCTCTTAAAGGTAAAAAAATGTGGGGCTTCTTAGAGAACTAACACTCATCAGATCAAGAAATACAGTCATATGGACTCATATCCTTGGCATGAGAAATCTACTTGTCACATATCATTTTAGCCATAATGGGAATTGCTCAAAATCATGGGCCTCTGCTCTGAATGTATCCTTTAGTTGTAACATTAAATGCGAATGGGTCCATGCCTAACTCTGGTGGGATGGGAGAAGTCTGGGGCAGGGAAGCAAATGAAATTCCCTAATAATAAAGAAACATGCATTCTTAAAAAAAAAATCATTTATAGCTATGCATCATTTTGAGTGACAGCTGGCTTGGTTTCAAGAACCAAACTCTGTAAATATAAATGTAAAGTATACCACTCATTGAAGGTTAATAACAGCTTACATTTACAGAATACATACTCTGTACTTAGCACTGTTCTAAGTATCTTACACACTTATCCTTACAACTCTAAATAATACACTCCCTGTTTTACAGGCAGAGGCACTGAGACACAGAGTAAATAATTTATCCAAGGTAATATAGGCAGTAAGGAGAGAAGATGGGATTTGAACCTAGTCATTCTGGCTTGAAGGTTCATGCTACTAACATTTAGAGAGCTTCATTTATTTATTTATTTATTTGTTTGTTTGTTTGTTTATTAGGTTCTGGGTTTTCCCTATAGTACTATTCCATATATACACTTAAAATAAGCCATTTCTCCATGACGTGAACATGATGAGAACAGAATATCTGTAAAGATATGTCAAGGCAATAAATCTACCAGATGAAGAGGATAATCAGGAAGTCTATTCTTGCGTACCAGTTTGAATAATTAATGTTGTCCCAAAAGTGATTTTTAAAATTTAATATAGAAAAAGATCAAAGCAGACTCTAATGTTCTTTTTGTCAGAAAGCCTTGTCATAGCTTCATTTGGAATTGTTAGTCTATTATTTCACCCTTTATTTCTGTGGTTTTTGGTAATAAAAATAAAAGAAAACATCACACATGCAGCTTGCTCACTAACTGGAGGCAACCAACAAATGCTAAAATTAGAGGCTGAACTAACAATGGTCCTTTCTGAATATGTTTGACCATAACCTGACAAGTCCTGCAAAAAACACATCTGTTCAAACTTCAAGAATGTTGCCGGGCGTGGTGGCACACACCTGTAATCCCAGCACTCAGGAGGCTGAGGCAGGAGGATCACTGGGAGTTCAAAACCAGCCTGGGCTACATGGTGAGTTCCAGGTCAGTCTCAACTATTTAGTGAGACCCTGTCTCAAAACAAACAAACAAACAAACAAACAAACAACCAAATGTCAAGAATGCTTAAAGATAGCAAATCATCTATTAGGAATGTTCAGTAATTGAGAATATTGGAACATGTAAAGTCATTTTAACTGGTTTTCTTGGCAAAGATTGTGACTTATGAACATACATGATCTGATGACAGTTAGCTGGAAAATATAATAATCATTTTGACATGGGGCATTTCCTATCCCATTTATGTCATTTTTAATCTTACATATCCTATTCTTTTTTATTTATTCTTTCAGCACGTATTTCTATATCTCGTACAAAAGAGAAGTTATACTTCTAGCTACATGCCTTCAGGCAAACAACCAATCCTCAATTTATTTCAGTATAGTAATATATATCAAGATTCAGAGGTATTACTCAATGATTGTTCCAGACTGTTTTCTTTCCAAGTTACTGGAATTTACAAGGCCACCTCTACTGCCAGAGTATACCTGTGAGATCTTACTGAACTTTATGTCTTAGTTGCACCAGACCTCTTTCTTCACCAAAGGACATCTTCCAAATGTTGGTATTTTTCAGAAATATAATTTGACCTATCTGAATTTCTTCTGGAAGGGAATTTGTTAGTTATTTATAGACATTCTGAAGGTATTAAAGTAGAAGTGTGGAGAACCACTTTGAGTCCCCTTTTGGGAGGGTGGTGAAGAGATGTTTTAGATCAAAGCCTACTTGCCTAAAATATTGGGAACCTATCCAGAAGTCTGATTGTAACTGATGGTCCTCTAATTAACAAAATACCCCAATTCCCACTTCTGCATCTTTTGGATAATAAATGCAAATATAGAGTGGTACCTCAGTTCATAAACTTGACTCTACGGTTCCCGTTGCAAACTGAATTGGAGAACTGAGTCAAATTTTCCCAGGTCAACATGTGTCATCCTAACTACTGACTTGATTTGTTTCTTGTCCAATTCAGTTTGCAACCAGAATGGTGGAAAGAATTAAGTTTTTGAATTGAGATATCCCTGTAATAATTACAGGAGGAGGTTATTCTCTTAATTCATTTGTGCCACTATAACAAAATACCTGAGACTGAGTAACTCATAAAGAACAGAAATTTATTTCCCACAATCTGGGTGGGTTTTTTTTTTATGGCACCTCATATGCTGGAAAAGCATGGGTACTAATGTTATGACTGAGAGAGAGAGAGAGAGAGAGAGGAGAGAGGGAAAGGCAAAAGGCACTAGGCACTTCCTTCAACCTCTTTCATAAGGTCACTGATTCTATTTTATCACTTCCTAAATGCCCACCATGTAGCACTATTATACTAGTGTTTAAGTTCCAACACACATTTTTGGGCAAACACATTCAGAGCATAGTAGTTGCCGATTGGGAAATAATGTTTACTATAAAATGGAAAGTAGAAACAGTTTGTAAGATTTTGTCTGAAATAAGCATGAAATTGCTTACAGTCTGCTCCCATGGCAGGTGTAAGGTCAAGAAATTTCCACAAACCAGTTTGGTTTCAGTCTTTTCTCTCTGGTTGTCCAGAACCTCAAGGAGGCCATAAGGTGGAGGTTGGTGGGGTCAACAGCAGAATATAATGAAGCCATGTCATTTTATAAAACTGCTGCTGAGGTAGAAAGGTTAAAGGCTTGCTCTTTTTTGGTTCCTCCTGCCATTACTGCTCTATATCCTAGCAGAAAAATAGCAAAGAAAGGAGAGACTCTATGGGGTATGTATATTAATATTAGTAGAGAGGGCCGGGGATTTAGCTCAGCGGTTCAGTGGCCTGTCTTGCAAGTGCAAGGACCCGAGTTCAATCCCTGAAAAAAAAAAAAAAAAAAAAAAAAAAAAAAAAAAAAATTAGTAGAGAGCAAAAACAGTTCCCATAACACAGTATTTATAAAAGTGAATTCCTAGAGGTAGTGATAAACAGAAAAGCCAAGAAAATATGATTCTAACAAGATTTTCTTTCTAGTGGTGCTGCTGAGGACACTATTCTTTTTTTCCCCTTCACTGCTGAAAACTGAATCCAGGGCCTTGGGCATGCTAGGCAAGTACTATAACATTAAACCATACCCTCATCCTCAGAATGTAGTTTTAGACATTTTTTTTGGAAGTCTCTTTTATATTTTCAGACAGTACTTCTGATATTAATAGTAGAAATAAATGATACCCTGACTGCATAAAGCTCTCTTCTTCTCCATGTTTAAAGTGCTTTCAATTTGCTTATTTATTAAAATTTATTATACCCTTAAAAATTATTCAGGCTGTTCCATAATAAACTACTTAGAGAGAAGCTTCTCTTTAAGTAGTTTATTATGGAATTGCCACACTAACATAAGGAAATTGTGAGGGAAGTATGTAAATTGTCTGCTAAAAAAATTAAATAAAAATGCTGAATGTTAAAAAAAATTCAGGCTGAATTAGTACTGATTCCATTCTGCATCATCAGTGCAAATAATATGAGCTTTGAAGTACAATGAGTAAGGTTTCACATCTTAGCTCCACATTTACTAGTTGTAGGACCTTGGCAAGTTATTAGCCTGTGAAATTTAACCTCTCCATCTGTTCACTAAGTCTGACTGTTTCCCATAACTACCTTGCAGAATGCTTAGGTGCATAAAATGCAACAACAAATGTGAAATGTTGGCCACAATAAGCACTCAATAAATGCTATTTAACAGACCTCACATTCACACCTGCCCTTTCACATATGAGCTACCATCCAATTACATGCAGTAATTAAAATTTTTTGGTTTGTATATGTGATGGTTCTGACATTAGAGTTGAGGAGAGAAAAACAAAAGGCATTATGATCACTGAAAATGCTTAAAGGCACCAACAGTGTAAAACCACATGTTCATTAACTGTGATGAATTAGACTTCTACTAGTGCAGATGACCTTCCTGAATCCACACTGACCACAGTTCATCAAGATTACTGTTATTACACCAAGCTGCGTGTTAAGGAGTACACTCTCACTAATTACAATTTTGTAAGGCATCCACACTGGCATTCTGCCAGCATCCCAATAAGCTTTTATTAATGACTGCATCATGCCTGGAATACCCTCTCCTCACACTCTGCCATCTGGGAGAGGTTGTTTTGCCTTTCGTGTCAAGTATCACTGTTTATTCTTGTGGGAAGGACAGTAGGAAAAGGGACAGTAATGACATTTTGCCTTGCAGTATGGGTAAGATTCTTACTAACAGCCAATGCTGGACCAGCTTTCCTTTTTTCTTTTTAAATACTGACTTTTGAGCTGATTTCCTCCTAGATTTCCAGGCCCAGTCTTTCTTCTCTCCCTGACCTACCTCTTCTCAGTGTCTTTTCACAGCTCACTTCACAGAAGCTTTGTCCCTCGCTTCCCCTTTTTCATCTCCTACTACATATGCTTTCCTAGGATAGTTACATTCACATCCCATATCCACTGAAACACTCACCTGGACATCTACGACTACCAACTCTGTACTAAGTCTGTATTTCCAGCCCGGTGACCAACCTACAGTGTCTCTGCATTCCATTTTCCTACAGGGACTTCAAATTCACGGTTAGAAAAATAAATTCTTTGCTTTAAACTTCTTCAGTTATTCAGCCTGACTCACATAATGACATCAGCATCTATCCAAATCCAGAGACCCAAGATCCACACTGACACTTTCTCTATATTCAGAGCTAATAACTCAGTAAGTTTTACTAATTCTATCGCTTTTTGATTCCTCTTCTCTCGGCCACTTTCAAATTATGAGATGAACAGTGTGGTTAAAAGCACAGGCTGTGGGTCCCACTCCTCTGGTGACTTCTTACTAGCTATATGGCTGAGCAAGGACTTCAGTTCCTTCTGAGCCTTGGTTTCTTCATCTGTACGATGGGGATAACATCTCATTTGTTGTTGAGACCAGTTAATGTTTGGTACCTGGGCCATAGAGAACCCTCCATATAGTTTTATCCCATTTCTCATTTCTTCTCAGCTTGACCAGTGTGTAGTGTTAACCTGAGTGCACATAGCTGACACAGAGGCCTTGCTGAACCCTAGATTGCTAGATTCCCATCCCAGAATATTTCAAGCTATCAGGTAATGCTGACTGTAGCTCCTAGACCTATACTTTAACTGCACTGACAGCCTAAAGGTCTCCTAGCCTGAAATCTTCCTACCTTCACCTCACCCTCCTCTATAGTGCTGGCAAAACTACCTTTCTAAAACATTACCCAATTTTTACATTCAAATTGCTTGAATCTTCTAGTAACTACTAAGCATATACTATGTGTTAAGACATAATTCTAAGTGCTTAACATGAACTAACTTATTTAAAGCTGAGAACTACTCTGTGAGACAGATAATGCTATCTGTTTTACAGATGAGGAAGCTAAAGCTTAGAGTTTAAAAAACAACTCAAATAGCGCAGGGGTAGTTCAGCTTCACAGCAAGGATTTGAGACTAGATGCTAGCCCTTAGCTCTGGAATCCAAGATCTTAACCACTATATTCACTGCTTTTCTAGCCCTGTTATTTCCTGCCTGAAAATTTCCCAAAGAGAAATAATAGCCTTCAGAATTTAAACTCAACACTTAGCATGACCTATTCAACCCCTAGGCTTCCTCCCTTAGCACTCATTACTTTCACTCCTGAATTCCAGTCATTACAAACTGCATAAAATACCACTACCTCCATGTCAACTTCTATTGGACAAACTTGTCTGAACTGTTACTTCTCTTGAAAGTTTCCCAGCTATTCCCCACCAGTCATGAATTAATAGCATTCCTTTTGAGGAAGGGTTCCACAGCACATAAGAGAAAGCATAAAAAAAATCAACAAAGTTAAAGATAGGTCAGTTGAGATCTAAAGAATAATAAGCCACTTATCCTAGAAGCCCAATGAATCCCATGTATGATAAACGCAAGGAGATCCACCAAGGCATATCTAATCAAATTGTTAGAATCCAAAGACGAAAAAGGAATCTTAAAAACAGAGAAAGACAACTTATCATGTGTAAGTGAGTCTCAATGAGATTAACAGCTAATTTCTCATTAGAAACTTGGGGGTCAGAAGGCAATGAGAACACATTCATTGTGCTGAAAGGAAGAGTGTTAACAAAAAATTCTCCATCCATCAAAACTCTCCTTCAAAAATTGAGAACTAAGCTATTCACAGAATAAAAAATAAATTGCCACCTACAAAAACAAAAAAATACTGAAGATAATTCTTCCAGCAGAAACAAAAGACACAAAATAGAAATTTGAATCCACAGAAACAAATGAAGAACATCAATAAATGTAACTACATAAGTAAATGACAGACAGTATAAACATTTTTGTTTTTAAGTTTTTTCTATCTAATTTGAAAAATAACTGCATAAGGCAAAAATAGCATGGAGAATGATGGGTGAGGAAATAAGAGATACACTATTTTGTATAGAACTGAAATACACTGAAGTTGATATGAACTAGACATTTTGTTTTTTTAAGTTAATTTCATTGGTACAGCAAAGATATACATAATGATCACAGTCATCATAAGGAATTTGTACTTGTACATGATATATCTTGATTCTTGTTTTTTCCCCAAATTCCCTCTTCTCCCTTCAACCTCTCCTTCCCTCATTTACAAAACCTTTGTTTCCACTTTTTTCTCTTCCCTCCCCTCCTTTCTCCCTCTCCCCACCCTTATTCTCCTTCCCATTTGAACATTTTCTGCTTTCCAATATTAATTTTACATTTACCCTTATTTCCCTTATTTCTTTATTTACCCCTTTGGATTCTCACACCACAGAAACAATGCAATGTGTAAACACGCGTGTCTGGTTTATTTCACTTCAGAGTATGGTCTCAAATGTACCTTGATGGTCTCAAGTTTATCTCTCTTTATGGCAGAGTAGTACTTCATTCTATAAAAAACAAACCACATCTTTATCCATTCAGTGGTTGATGAGCATTTGGGTTGCTTCCAAGATTTAGCTGTTACAAACTGTGGCACTATAAACATGGGTGTGCATATATCACTGTGGTATGCTGCTTTGAATTCTTTTGGGATGATACCAAGAAGGGGAAGAGTTGAGTCAAATGGAATCTCTAGTTTTAGTTTTTTGAGGAATCTCCACACTGATTTTCACAGTGGTAGCACCAGTCTACACTCCCACCACCAATGTAGAAGGGCTCCTTTTTCCCCAGCATCACCAGCATTTGTTATTGGTTGATTTTTTTTTTTTTTTTTTTTTTT
>NW_022900949.1:58435330-58460789 GCF_012274545.1 Fukomys damarensis
TTTTTTTTTTTTTTTTTTTTTTGTACTGGGTTCCAACTTAGGACCTTGCACTTTCAAGGCTGACACAGTGCCACTGAGCTAAATCCTCAGCCCGGTTCATTTCTTGATAATAGCCATTACTTTGGGGATGAGATGAAATCTCTGTGAAATTTTAATTTGCATCTCTTAAATGACCAGTAATGTTGAACATTTTTTCATATATTTATTTGTTGTTTGTACTTCTTTATCCGAGAAGGGTCTATTTATTTCAGAGGCCCATTTTTGGATAGGGTCTTTAAATATTAGTCTTTTGTCTGAGGAATAGTGGCAAAAATTTTTCCCACTTTTTGTGTTGTCTCTTCACTGTGTTGGCAATTTCTTTTGCTATGAAAAACCTTTTTAATAAGATGAGATCCCAGTTGTTGATTCTTTGTAATATTTCCTGGGCAATCAGGTTTTTGTTCAGGTACAAGACAAGGATGACCACTATCACCACTACTATTCAATATAGTTCTGGAAACATCAGTCAGAACAAGTAGATAAGAGAAAGAAATGAAAGGAATAAGGATAAAAAGGAAGTTAAATTATCATTATTTGCTGATGACATGTGCTCTATATAGAAGATCCCCAAAATTCCAGCAGAAAATGATGAGATTCAATAACTAATTTCAGTAGCATAACAGGGTACAAAGTCAACACTCAAAAATGAGTAGCATTCTTGTACACAATAACAAACTAACTGAGAAATTAGGGAAAACAATACCTTTCAAAATAGTATTTAAAAACTGAAATGCTTAGGAATCAATCTAATGAAGTAAAAGACCTTTATATTGAAAACTACAGTGCTCTAGAAAGGAGACTGAAGAGAATATCAGAAAATGGAAAATCATCCATTGTTCTTGGGTAGGAAGAACCAATATAGTGAAAATGGCCACATTTCCAAAATTGTTATATATATTTAATGTAATCTTGATCAAAATAACAATAGCATATATCACAGATTTAGAGAAAACTATCCTAAAATTCATTTGCAGCCAGAAGAGATCTAGAATAGCAAAAGCAATTCAGGACAACAAAGGCAAGTCAGGGGGCATCACAATCCCTGACTTGAAATTGTACTACAAAGCCGCCATGATAACAGGTAAAACAAAAACAAAAACTAGACCCTGGGATCAACGGAACAGATTAGAAGATGCAGAAACAACTTCAAAACACTCAGCCACCTTATATTTGACAAAGGGGCCAAACACATTCTCTGGAAGAAAGACAGACCCTTTAATAAATAGTGCTGAAAAATTGGCTTTATATATGCTGAAAATTAAAATTAAACCCATATCTCTCACCATGCACTGAAGTTATTTTGAAGTTAAGGTGCTAACTGCAATTTATAAAGCAAGCATAAACAAAATAATACAAAAATATAATAAAATAAATAATATAATTAAAGCAGAAATTATATAATTAATACAAACATGAAAAGGGAGAAAAAGAAATGATACATAGGAACAAAAAGCAAAATGGTAAGCAGAAATCCAACTTTTTTAGTAACTGTATTAAAAATAAATTAAAAATTCTAATCAAAAGGCAGATAGTAGCACAATGGATTTGCATAAAGGATCCAACTACATGTTGAGTAGAAAATACTTTAGATTTAAAGGCACAAGTAGGTTGAATGTAAAGGGGGAAAATATACTTTAATAAGTAAACCTGGTTGCTGTGCTACACACATGTAATCCCAGCTATTTGGCAGGCTGAGGCAAGTGGGTCTCACACTTCAGGCCAGCCTGGGCAATTTAGTTGGACTGCGTCTCAAAATAAAAACATAAATGGTTGGGGATATAACTCAGTGGTAGAGAGCTTGCTTAGCATGTGTGAGGCCCTGAGTTTAAACGCTAGTACCAAAAAGCAAAGGAAGGCAAAGCAAAACAAACACACACACACAAACAAACAATACCTAAAACCAAAACCCTAAAAAACCCCAAAAGCCAAAACCAAAAACAACAGCTAAAGCTTATACCACAAATTATTCGACTTCAAGTTAGTTTAATAACTCCTGAGACCCCAAACAATTGTTTTCAAGAAGAAAAAAGCCAGACATCCACACTTGTTCCTTCAGAGAATGAAATCTGGCACAGTAATAACCTTATAAATTAGAAGCTCAGCAGTCAAGTTACAAGGCTGTGTTTCCCTTCATCACCTCATCTGTGATGTGTACACTGACCATCTGAATGGTCACCCTTAATCCAGACTGTTCTTCTTGTACACAGGCTGCCTCTCTCTCATTTCAGTTCTAGTAGGGGCATTTATCTAATTTAAGTCAAATAAAGAAGAGTGCAGCGAACTGCAACAGTAACAGTGTCTACAATTAAAATTTAGATGGCTAAGCAATCATCGTGAAATAAAATGAAAAGGCCTAATGTAAGACGACCTTTATGTGAAGTCTTAGGAAGCACAATCAGAAAAGTTAATTTCTAAATGCCTTTCTTTGGGGACAGACCCTTGATCTTCTGAATGTTTACCACACAAAGGTATCAAACAATTAATTTCTAAATATTGGTAAAAAGACAGTTCTTGATTCAAAGGTATATAATGCGTGTGTGTGTGTGTGTGTGTGTGTGTGTGTGTGTGTGTGTGTGGCAACAGGGAGAGAAGAGATTCCAGCATAATTGCTTTCTTTTTTCACAAAAAACTGTTTATACACTTCAAGAGTTTGCTCTACTAATAAATGTCTGGAAACTAATGGCCACCACTTTGAGCACCTCCTGCAATTGTAGAAGCCAAGGGTAACTTGTATTAATTTCATAATGTCTCAGTAAATTTAGTATTAAAGTATTTACACAAGTTTTTTCTTTTTCTAATGTATACCTTTCTTTTGACAGACCATTGGTTCTCTGGTTGTTTTTCTTCAGCTGTGACCCATGAATTCTGATAACACTATTTTTATTTGAAAATCTAAACACCGTAAACAAAATCTTTTTTGATGGCTACACCTTATTTTCATCATACTCATCTAATTTTGTCCTTAGTTAAAATTGCCCAGGAGTGCCGTGTGTAATAAAAGATTATCAACATTCTCTTTAACATGGCCATTTCTAGACACGAGTCATACATAGTATGAGCATAAAATACTCTAATTACAAACTCTGGAAGCATCAGCCACAGAAACAGCTGCAGGCATTAGTCAAAAATGGTTGTTTTGTACTCCTGCCATTTTTTTTTTATTGAGTTTATTGGTACATTTAGGGATACAGTACAGTTACATTCATTGTTGGGATCATGTACCTTTACATGGCAAGTCTTGATTCTCATTTTTTTCCCCTTACTTCTGCCCTCCCTTCACCCCCTCCTCCCCTCCCCATCTACAAACACTTTATTTTCATCTTTTCATTCTCTCACATTTTTTTCTTTTCCCTTTTTGTTCTTCCCCTACCTATCACACCTTCCCTACATCTTTAGCTCCTTTCCTCCCATTTCTAAATGTCAGTAATCTTATTAGAATCTTATGCATTGTTGCAGAATATTCACACCAGGGAAACTATTCGGTATTTACACATGTGGGACTTATTTATTTCACTTAGGAGTATATCTTCAATATGTATCCATTTTCCTATGAATGAATCTATTCTCTCGCTCTTTATGGCTGAGTAATATTCCATTTTATAGAAAAACCACAACTTCTTTATCCAGTTTCCAACGGATGGGCAAATAGGTTGTTTCCAAGATTTAGCTATTACAAACTGTGCCGCTATAAACATGGGTGCACATACTTCTCTGTGATATGATTCTTTCAGTTCTCTTGGAAAGATACCCAACAGAGGGATGGCTGGGTCAAATGGAACCTCCAGTCCAAGCTCTTTGAGGTATCTCCATATTGATTTCCATAGTGGTTGCACTAGTCTGCACTCCCACCAACAATGGAGGAGGGTTCCTTTCTCCCCACAACCCCGCCAACATTTGTTATTGTGTGATTTCTTGATAGCAGCCATTCTTTGTGGGGTGAGGTGGAATCTCAGTGTTGTTTTCATCTGCATCTCTCGAATGACCAGTGATGTGGAACATTTTTTCATATATTTTCTTGCTGCTTTCACTTCTTTGTATGAGAAATGTCTGTTCATTTCGGATGCCCATTTTTGGATCGGGTCTTTATATTTGGGGGGACTGATTGTTTTGAGTTCTTTATATATCCTTGATAATAGTCCTTTGTCTGAGGTACAGCTGGTAAAAATTTTTTCCCACATTGTAGATTGTCTCTTAGTTCTGCTAATGGTTTCTTTTGAAGTACAGAAGCTTTTTAGTAAGATGAGATCCCAGTTGTTGATTCTTTCTGCTAGTTCCCGTGCTACTGAGGATTTGTTCATAAAGTCTTTTCCTATACCAATGTCTTCCAGAGTTCTGCCTAACTTACTTTCCAGCAAGTTTAATGTTTCTGTTTTAATATTTAGATCTTTAATCCATTTGGATTTTAATTTAGTGCATGGCGAAAGATAAGGGTCTAATTTTAATCTGTGACAGGTTGATATCCAGTTTTTCCAACACCATTTATTAAAGAGGCTATCTTTCCTCCACTGAGGATGGTGAGCTCCTTTGTCGAAGATGAGGTAGCTGAGTACATCTGCATTTGTTTTTGTGTCTTCCAGTCTGTTCCATTGATCCTCAGGCCTATTTCTTTGCCAGTACCATGCTGATTTTATCACAGTGGCTTTGTAGTATAGTTTCAAATTGGGAATTGTTACACCTGGTGCCATGTGACTGTTGCCTATAATGGCTTTTGCTATTCTAGGTCTCTTGTGGTTCCAAATGAATTTTTGGATTCTTTTTTCTAGTTCTGTGAAATATAGTGTTGGAATTTCAATTGGCATTGCATTGAATGTATATAGCAGTTTCGGTAGTATGGCCATTTTCACTATGTTGATTCTTCCTACCCAGGAGCAGGGGATATCTTTCCATTTTTTTATATCCTCTTCGATTTCTTTTTTCAGAGTGCTGTAGTTTTCAGTGTAGAGATCTTTTGTTTCTTTTGTTAGATTGATTCCTAGATACTTCATTTTTTTGGATGCTATTGTAAAAGGAATTTTTTCCCTTATTTCTCTTTCTGTCTGTCTGTTATTTGTGTATAGAAAGGCTATTGATTTTTGGGTATTCACCTTGTATCCAGATACTTTACTGAATCTGTCAATTAAGTCTAGAAGTTTTTTGGTGGAGTTTTTTGGATCTTCAATGTAGAGTATCATATCATCAGCAAATAATGATAGTTTAACTTCTTCCTTTCCTATCTTTATTGCTTTAATTTCTTTCTCTTGTCTAATTGCTGTGGCTAATGTTTCCAGAACTATATTGAAGAGAAGTGGCGATAGTGGGCATCCTTGTCTTGTTCCTGATTTTAACATGAAGGTTTTCAGTTACTCCTGCCATTTTTAATGTTTTAGGATGGTGTTTCTGAAATCATATTCAACCATTAGGACAAACAAATGCTGCACTTGGAAAATAAAACACAAAAGAAATTAATGGCCTGTTTCAAACTTACAGGAAAATGAAGACCTAAAGTTGAATCAGCTTCCTATATTATTTGGTTTCATTCTAAGCAATGATTCACAAATGAAAAAGATGCTTGTCATTTCTGAGTGGAAATTTAATGATTTGAACTGAGAATCAACCTCTACTGAAACCAAAGATTTAATATATGGATGTTGATGAGTATGGAGGAGAGAATGGAGAGAGCGGGTGTGTGACAACAGGGAGAGAAGAGATTCCAGCATGATTACTTTCTTCTGCCTCCCACCTTTAGCTACATGGCCAAGAGCAGAGTAATTACTGTGTGGTAGTTTGTCTCTAACATTAGTGAGCTTCTAAAAATTTACATTTCATCTCTGTAGGCATGGGACATAGCACAATCGTTACTGAATTGATATTAAGGAAGAAAGGGAAGGAGGCAGAAGAAGAAGAAAAGGGGAAATGCAGAAAGGAAAGGAAATGGGACTCTTGTTCTGTTTTACAGTGATCGTTAGGCTTGTGAAGAGGACCATTCTTGGGGAGAAGGGGAGGGAGGTCGGTCTGTAGTGAAGGTTTAAACTAAAACAAGCTTCTTTCTTTGTCAGGATCAAAGGACATCAATCCAGCCAGACGTAGAAATGGATAACCCCATGGAAAGGCGAGGAAAGGGAAGAAAGGAATGGCCAGCTGTGGCCTGACTCGGGATAGAGATGGGAGGAGACCCAGGAGAGGGACAGGGAGCTCAGAGATGAACGGAGCCAGACAATGTTTGTCTGGGCCCAGGCACAGAGAAGGAAATGACATAGCACCATCTTCCTGCCTGTCTCTGAAATCTTCCGGTTCCAGAGCCTTGGGCCCCACCTTGTAAATGGGAGGTTGGGGGGCATTGGTCCAAAGCACCACCAGCGCGGGTGACTCAGGTTCTTCAGGGGCGGGAAGAGGACACACTTGTGGCCAGAACACCCTTCTCCCTGCCCAGGACCCAAGAGGGGTGCAGCTCACTGTGACTTCTGGGGAAGCATCAGGGAGAGAGCTCAGTGCCACGCACAGCTGCCACACACCCTGCACCGTGGTCCCCCTGCCTGTGGAACACCTGCCCAACACGCCCGTCTGGGAGACACCAAGGTCCCTGCCCGCTAAAACCTATCCAGAGCCCTTAGCGCACTTGCTCTTCGAGGGCTACAAACTCTCAAGGGGACAAGGCAGACACACAGGGGCATAAATGTGCTGCCACATCTACTCTCCCGTCTCTCTGAGGTGGCCGAGGGCCAGGAGGATGCCCCCAGATGCCCATTTTTTGATCGGGTCTTTAAATGTGAGGGGTCTAATTTTTTTTGAGTTCTTTATATATTCTAGATATTAGTCCTTTGTCTGAGGAGTAACTGGCAAATTTTTTTCCCATTCTGTAGTTGTGGTTTCCTCTGCAATGCAGAAGCTTTTTAATTTATTGTGATCCCATTTGTTGATTCTTGGTATTATTTTCTGTGCAACTGGGGTTTTATTCAGAAAGTCTTTGCTTAAGCCTATGTTTTTGAGAATTTCACTTGTTTTGTCCTCCAGCTGATTAAGTGTTTCTGTTCTATGTTGAGATGTTTGATCCATTCTGATTTCAGTTTAGTGTACAGTGAGAGATACGGGTCTAAATTCAACCTTCAACATGTGGATAGCCAGTTTTCTCAGCACCATTTTTTAAAGAGGCTATCTTTCCTCCAGCAAAGGGATTTGCCCCCTTTGTCAAATACCATATAACTGAGCATGCCTGGAGTTGTTTCTGTGTCTCCTACGCTGTTCCGTTTACCCAGTTTTTTGCCAGTGCTACGGTGACTCTGTGACTGTAGCTCTGCAGTATAAGATGAGGTCTGGGATTATGCTGCGCTTTGCCTTGCCCTTGTTGCCCAGAAGAACTGCTTTTGCTACTCTGAGTCTCTCTGGTTTCAAATGAATTTTAGGATTGCTTTCTCCTGCTCTGTAGGAAGTAGTATTGGTATTTTGATTGGAATTACATTTGGGGAAGTATGGCCATTTTCATTCAATTGGTTCTGCATGCCCAGGAACAGAGGATATCTTTCTACTTCCTGATACTCCCTTCAATGTCCTTTTCAGAGTACTGTGTTACAGTTTTCATTGTAAAAGTCCTTCACTTCCTTGGTTAGGCTAATTCTTAAGTATTTCATTTTTCTTGGTGCTAATGTGAAAAGTACTGTTTCCCTAATTTCCCTCTCAATGAATTTGGAATTAGTATACAGAAATGCTATTGATTTTTGAGTGTTGAATTTACATTCTGCTACATTACTGAATTTGGTTATTAATTCTAGGAGTCTTTGGTAGAATTTTTAGGGTCTTCTATGTAGAGGATCATGTCATTCTACAAATAATGATAATTTAAAGCCGGGCGTGGTGGTGCACACCTGTAATCCCAGCACTCAGGAGACTGAGGCAGGAGGATCGCTGTGAGTTCGAGACCAGCCTGGGCTACATAGTGAGTTCCAGGTCCATCTCAACTACAAAGTGAGACCCTGTCTCAAAAAAAACAAAAAACAAGCAAAAAAAAAAAAAAAAAGATAATTTAACTTCTCTCCCTCTACATACCCCTTTTATTTCTCTCTCTTGTCTAACTGCTCTAACTAGTATTTTAAGAATGATGCTGAACAAAACTGGTGATAGTGGATATCCTTGTCTTGTTCCTGATTTAGAGGGAAATCTTTCAGGTTCTCACCATTACGTTTGATGTCGGCCATTCATTTGTCATAGATGACTTTTATTAAAGACCTTCTATTCCTATTTTCTTGAGGGTTTTAAATCAGGAATAGATGACAAATTTTGTCAAATGCTTTTTCAGTATTTATTCAGATGATCATATGGCTTTTGTCCTTGCTTCTATTTATGTGGTGAATAGCATATGTTGATTTGTGTAAGCTAAACTACCCTTGCATCCCTGGAATGAATCCTACTTGGTCATAAGGTATAATCTGTGTGTGTCTGTGTGTGTGTGTGTGTGTGTGTGTGTCTTGCTGAAAGATTTTGTGTCTGTTCATTGAAGAGATTGGTCTGCAGTCCTCTATTTTGGTTGGGTCCTTTTCTGGCTTTTAAATCAGGGCAATGTTTGCTTCCGGGAATGACTTTGGAAGTACTGCTTCTCTTTCAATTTCATTAAAGAGTTTGAAAAGTACTAGTGTTAGATCTTCTCTAAAATGCTTGTAGAATTTGGCAGTGAGGGCTGGGAATTTAGCTCAGTGGTTCGGTGGCCTGCCTTGCAAGAGCAGGGACCCGAGTTCAATACTCAGTACTAAAAAAAAAAAAAAAAAAAAAAAAAAAAAAAAAGAATTTGGCAGTGAACCTGTGAGATCCTAGGCTCTTCTTAGTTGTAGTTTTTTTTTTTAATTACTTGTTTAATTTCATTGACTATTTCAATTTTGGTGAAATTTATGCTATTTTTCAAGTTAATAGAAGTATGAGAAAAGATATGAAAAACAGTTACTATTCTCACTATTGAATAAATAATACTCATTTGAAGGTTTTTACCTGAAAAGTTGTGTGGAGTCAATTTATTTATAAAATAAAAAGAGATTTTTTAAAAATTGACTTGTTATGGTCTTTAATATATAAATGCAGATCCTGTATTTGTGATCTGACATGGAAAATTTGTCTACAAAAAAGGCCCTTCCTGAGGAGCCACTGCACAGAACAGGGTAATTTATGAGGAGGCCAACACAGTTAAACACAGTTGGAATGCAAACTTAATATGCCTTAATATAACGTGTAAATACCGAATAGTTTCTCTGATGTGAAAAACTATAATGGTTCATAAGATCCTAATGATATAACTGACAATGTGAGATAGGAAGAAAAGGGCTAAAGGTGTAGGGAAAGTGAGAAGGGTAGGGGAAAGGTAATAAAGGAAAAGAAAAAAAATATGAGAAAATGAAAAAATGGAAATAAAGTATTTGTAAATAGGGAAGGGAGGAGGGGGTGAAGGGAGGGCAGGGACAATGACCTTGACATGTAAAGGTACAAGATCCCAATGATGAATGTAACTTACTGTGTACCTAAAATGTTCCAATAAACTCAATGAGAGAAAAAAAAATTTGCCTAAATATAATATATAATAATCTGTTCAGTTCCTTTTAAGATTGACAGCTGAATAAAATCATGCCAGGCTGTTTGATAGATTGATTGATTGATAGTCAATGACTTGTTTTTACTTACTTTTAAACTTATCTAGGGTAAGTTTAAATTTTCTAAAACTTGGGGCTGGGGTTGTACCTCAGTGGTTCTGCCACCTGCCTTGCAAGTGCAAGGACTCGAGTACCCAGTACCAAAACAAAAAAAGTTCTAAAACTTCTTGTGTGAACTCAAATTTTAGGCTCTTCTTTGGAATACAACAGACTCTATGGACAGGGTTACTTCTCAGTTGTACTTCCTTTCCACGGTTTTCCCCTGTATTCTTCTACTCAGTCTTGGCTGCCACAAACAGACAGGAGGTGGGAGAACACTTTTTCCTTACATTTGTGGTGAAACCGCAGCAGACCAAATCTGCCCTCGGTCTGTCCAATAGATATATTTCATTTATTCTTACAAATACAGATGAGCACTTTTGCACCAAGGACAGACTGAGATTTAATGAGGTTTAAATGAGCAAAATTGCTCTTTCTCTGACTACTGAAATGTTTTCAAACTCCTATGAAAAGTCTGGGCTTAGTAAAATGGTAGTACAAAAAGCATAAGGGGCACCTCTGAGGTTGGCATTTATTTCTGGATACTGGTAGTTCATTCAGTTAAATAGAAAATTTTGTGAGAAAATAAAAATGCTGCTGAGGAGCCAATCAGCACAATCAGGTAAGTCAAGATGTTCTGATTCCCTAATTGGTCTAAAATGAAAAAATGTGAGACTTCTGTATAATTGAATCTCCCTAAAAATCCTTGGAGTTCTGATAATTTGATATTTATTTCAGCCCATGACATTCTATTCCATCTCAAAATTTCAGCATGACACTGATTTTAAAATGTTCTTTAACTTCAAATCAATTGAGAGAGAATTTCACTCAACACAAATAGGGATGCATCCTCAATTTCCTCTTTCCAAGAAGTCACATGCAAAACTATATGCTATCAATCATTTCTATTCAGTTCTACATTATAAACAAGATATTCCAGAAACTTGTTCATTTCCATCTAGATATATTAGTTGAAATGTTTCAAAATGTCTCTTTCATGATTTGGCAAGACAAGCACAAATAAGAAGGGTTAATTATGTTTAGTTCAAACAACACTGCAAATATTACACTCTACGAACCTGGATAAAATCTTCTCTAAATGAATAAACACTCAACCCATGAGCAAGTGCTCTTCTCAGAAAGATTCATATGTTGCTTAATCTCTGAGAAAGTTCCCCAAACATGGATATACTGTTGCGATAACAGCCCACTCTAAATAAACTGGACATCAGCTTAACCTGGTATCAAAACATGGTAACCACCACTCCCAACCTTTTGTTTATTCCTCCCTCCCGTCAAAGCCTATTTGCACTGTGCCTTGACCTCTAGTAGGGATGTAATGAAATAATATCTTCCTGCAAGAAGCAGTTCCTCATCCACTTTGAAAGTCCTATTTAGAACTGCTTACTAGACTCTGCAACCTCAATACTCTGAACACCGAAAAGCCAACTTAGTATCTCCCTCCATTTCTCCCCTTTCAACATGTTCCTTCTGCAGGTTTCTGTATCTTGGTTATGAGAGACAACTTATCACAATGTAGCAGAATTACTTGTTTGCCTATATTTTATCAGCAAGATCCCAGATTCCTTAGTGTTATATACTATGGAGCATCCCCTAAAATCCAATACCAAAAACATTACACAAGTGGATGAAAATTTGATGTTGACGGAGATCACAGTTCCCTTCAGTTAACTGTCTGAGACAATACTGGTTTTTAAACCAGCCACCTGCAGTGTCCCCAGTCAGAGGAATGGCTGTGTTGGCAAAACTTCCCTGACTGGGTTTCTACTTGGCATAACATTTCATCCTAAAAATAGTCTTAACAGTGAATTCTCATGCATTCTATGAGGCCAAGTGTCATATGTGATACAGCTGCATCTCTTGGTGACCTGCTATCATGAAGGTGATATCAGGACTGTTCTCAATCCTTTCTACAGGATTCCTCAAAAACTGGGGATTACAGGCACTCCTCATCACAAAGGCATTCAATGTAAAAGGCAAGAGTCAGACTTGCTAGGGGTAATTCACAATGCCCATCTGTTCTAATGAATAAAAAAGTCACATTTTTATTTAAATTCTGTGCAAAGCACTATTTGGCTTGAAGGCTGCCTGTACACAATGAGCTGATTTTAATTAGCCAGTCCAAACAACAGCTAGCTCAGTAAACTGATTTGTGCTGAAAAGTAAAGCAAACCAACAAGTGAACCATGGAATTCAGTTGGACAAAAAAGTCTCAGAGCGAAATATTTATTGACATGAAACAGAAGGGTCCAGACCCGGTTCAGCTGTGTGCCACAAGAAACGCTGCCTGGAGATGGGTCCCAGGTGGTAGGTGTCTGATATAGACTCAAGGGATTTAATTAGTGAATGCAGCTGAAGCAGATATGGAGCGACCACTGTAGAGATGCAGCCTGCGTCTTCTGATAAACTTGGTTAGCACCAGCATTAACAAAATACATGTGCTGGGAAATCCCCTTTAGGAATGCAAATCACATTTCACAATTTTTTTTTTTTTGCAACTACCCCCACCACCCACACCACCACCCCCGAGGGCAGGGGATTTAGATTTAGCTCAGTGCTTCTGGTACCTGCTTCATAAGTACAAGGACCCAAGTTTGATCCTTGGTACCACAAAACAAAACAAAAACCCAAAAAACCACACATACACACACGCACACAAAACTTCCACATATCAGTAGCACAGTTATGTTTCAGTCTACTGCTGACTTCACTGAAACCACCACCCCCGAGGGCAGGGGATTTAGATTTAGCTCAGTGCTTCTGGTACCTGCTTCATAAGTACAAGGACCCAAGTTTGATCCTTGGTACCACAAAACAAAACAAAAACCCAAAAAACCACACATACACACACGCACACAAAACTTCCACATATCAGTAGCACAGTTATGTTTCAGTCTACTGCTGACTTCACTGAAGTGCCCTATGAATAACTACTTACACCCTCTGAAGTGAGAGATCACCAGCATCATCTTACTGACAGAACATAATATAGTGGTAATCATTAACTAAAAAGCGTTACATCAAAATAAAAAGTACGTGTGTGGGGGAGGGTAGAGGTGTTAAAGAATTCAGTAGAAAAGTTCTTATTCACTTCCCTTACTCTTCTCCCTACCAACTGCCACCCTTCCACACACGTCTCGGGACTCACTGCTCCCTGATTCAGAGTGACCTTTCCCGTGCAGCAGCTCTCTTCTCTGCCAGCTCCTACGTATGCAAGTGGAGGTGTTTGTGCTTAGTAACAGAAAAACTCAGGCATACTGATTTTGCTCCATGAATGGTAGAATTCAGTTCATCCTCAACCAAAAGACAAGCCAAGCTCTGAGATATTTGAAGAGTCAGTGCTTAGTCTAACTTCTACTACTATTAAGAATGTTAACTTCAAAAGGAAAGTGGTATTATTTGGTTTTATGAGTCAATTGTATCAAATTGTTCCTTAGAAAACAGAGACATTAAAAACAACTAACATGAATATTTTACATTTGGGAGTTGATGTCAGAAACAATTACTTCTGTTAAGTGACACAATGGATTGAACACTGATGTAATAGACACTTAGGAAAACATGAATCATGGTAAGCACTGCTTCCTATGCTTAACTAATGGGCTCAGAAAGCCAAAGCGTTTGGTTTTAAGGAACAAAGGATTTCAACACTAGGACACAGAGCTTGTAGCTGGTGCTGAACTTTGCTTTTATTACCTTCTAATTTAAAAAAGAAAAAGCTTTCTGTAAGGAATAGAAAAGGACAATCTATATATAGCCTTATTATCTCACCACCTATTCTGACTCAGACTAATTTGTGGCCAGAGGCAAGGGAGGGCAGTGCAATAAGAAGTGAAATCAATAGGTTCAACTACACTTTCAAAAGAGGCTGCAGAACAGCTGCTATTGATTGCCCACAGTGAAAGTGGTGAGTGAAAAGAAGGGTTAGCCAACAACTCTGGTAGGACTGAGACTCTTAAGTATTATTTTCATTGAGACAATATAGAAAGTTGATTTGCTCCTATTAAAACAACAAACACTGTATCTCTAAATGATATGGTAGTATGTGGTGATATGTTTTTGGATAAACTTACTTTCCACATGTAAGCTAATATAAAAAGCCATTGATCTATTCCAAAAGAAAAAACTTTAGCTGTGTTTGTGTGTGTGTGTGTGTGTGTGTGTGTGTGTGTGGTTATATGCATGCATGTGTGTCTACGGAGAAAGCATCACAGGCAAACTATCTAGAACTCTGGTCTTACAATTGAAAAGTAATCAGGAGTAAAGATCATCCGGGCAACTAAGAGCCAAATAAATAAATAGCATTTATAATAAATAATATAATAAATAATAGCATTAACCAATACTTATTTGATAATCAAAGTTTCACTAGTAAAAGGATATTTTCTGAGACAACAACTTCCCACATCATTGGCACTGGCTGCTCCTCAGATTCTGTGGCTTCTTCCTGATCATCCCCATCTTAAAATCAGGTATCCTAGGGCTCAGGATGCAAGACTGTCTCTTAAGTATATGTACTTATTTCTTAGCTGGTCTTATCCAGTCTACTGACTTTCAACTTCGTCTATATGCTGATGATGATTTCCATTGTTTTATTTCCAGCCTTGATCTTTTCCCTGGGCTTCAGATTCGTGCAAAATTACCTACTTAGCATCTCAGACATTTCCAAAATTAAGATTCTTTTGCAGTATTCTATAACTTACAGTAACTCCAGCCGGATAGTTGCTTGTGTCAAAAACTCTGCAGCCATTCTCAGCTGTTCTTTCTCCTAGTCTTCCCATCCAATCCATTAGAAACCCCTCAACTCGCCTTCATAGTGAACCTAAAATCTGACCACTTCTTAAACCTTGTTGGTACATCTGACCTCAGTCACTATCATATACTTCCTCACTCTTCCTTTTCCTGTCCTCTCCCTTCTGGAACCTATTGTTCACCCAGCTCTCTGGTAAGTTTGACAGCGTCATTCCTTTGCTCAGCATTCTCTGGTGGCTCCTAGCTGACTTAGAGTAAACACTGCAATCTGTACGATCACCCATAAAGTCATGCACTCCCACTACTTTTCTGGTAGAATCTCCGATTTCTCCTCTCCTTGCTCACTCTCCTCAAGCCACAGTGGCCTGACTGCTCTTCTCCAGATCTTTAAGTCGTTTTTGAATTTGAGGCTTTGCCCTTCACGGTCCTCTTACACAAAGCTGTCTGCCACTCATGCGCTTCGTTTTCTTCAGATTCCCACTCAAAGGCCAACCTCGGCCTTCTGCGTGATTATACCGCAGCAATCCCCTTGCTCTTCATCATTCCTTCCACCTGTACCTTGCTTTTTCTCTGAAGCCTTTAATAGCATCTGACATATATGTATTTGTTGTTATCATCTGTTTTCCACCATTAGAATAGAAGTGTATAGGTACAGAGGTTTTTTCTGTTCACTGCTAAATTCCTATTGTTCAGGAATTTAATCTATGTCTCATAATCTGTGCTCAATAAATATTAAATCAATGACTCAGGTGATAAGAGGAGCAATTAGATATGGCATATTCTCCTAATAGAATAAGGGAAGTAGTCCTAGTCAATAAGTTTAAAGCTTTACATACCAAAATAAAAGAAAAAATAAAATTCTGAAGAAAGCCAATTATCTTAATTTTTTTATACTTTACCTTCAGCATTATTCAGTTTATTTTTTTCATTTTTAATCGTGTTAACAAAACATAATATAAAATGTATCCTCTTACCCATCTTAAGTGCACAATTTAGTAGTCCTTTTACATTCTCATGTAACGGATCTTTCTAGAACGTTTTCATCTTGCAAAACTAAAACTCTACACTCAGAAACCTCTCCCCTTCATCCTTACCCTATCCTCACATTCAACTTTCTCCACTACTTTGCTAATCTTTTCTAAGGGGAATCCCACCATATTTGTCCTGTCAGACTGGCTTATTTCACTCAGCGTAATATCCTCAAGGTTCCTCAACACTGCAGCATGTATTGTTTTTTTAAGAACCTTCTTTTTAAAGGCTATTTTACATGTGATCACATTTTCTTTATCCATGTATCCGTCAATGGGTATTTGTGCTGTTAAGAGCTCTGGGCTATTATGAATAATGTTCCAGTGGACAGAGTTATATAAATATCGAAGATCCTACTTTCAGTTCTTTCAGATATACATCCAGAAGCAGGATTGCTAGATAATAAGCTAAACCTATTTTTTGAGGAAATTTCTGCTATGGTTTATATCTAGCTGTCCCCCCAAAGCCTCATGCTGTCATAGGTGAGGCTTTTGGGAGGTGACTAAATTGTGGGTGTGTGACACGAATCACGGGATTAGTGCACTAATAGGTTTATAGCTGGTGTGATGCTGGGATGTGAAATCTGGTGGGAAGAAGTTGGTCACTGTGGGCATGACCTAGAAGGGTACATATCCCTCATTCTCCCTTGATCCCTCGCTGTTTCCTCCCTGCACTGCTGCCCTGCCTGGGAGCCAGCCAACTACGGACTGAAATGTCTACAAACTGTGAGCCAAAATAAACCTCTCCCTCTTTTAGTTGTGGGTGTCAAGTATTGTATCCCAGTGATAAAAAAGTAACTAAGACACTTCCATACTGTTTTCTACAGTGGTAATACTATTTACATTCCTACCAGCAGTGTACAAGTATTTCAAGTTTTTTTACATCCTGGCAGTATCTATTTTGGTTTTTGACAGCGGCTATCCTAATGATATCTCCTTGTGGTTTCAATCTGCATTTCTTTCTATTGATTAGCAATGTTGAACATCTTTTCAGATATTTGTATATCTTCTCTGGAGAAATGTCTATTTGGATCCTTTGCCCATTTTTTAATTGAGTTATTTGGTTTTTTATTGTTTTAGTTGTAGGAATTATTTCAACATGTTGATAATACCCTCTGTTAGATACATGATTTGCAATTATTTTCTCCCAACCTATAGGTTGCCTTTTTCTTTGTTGATTTTTCTTTTGATGGGCAGTTTTTAAGTTTGATGCAGTCCAAATGTATCTGTTTTTGCTTTTATTGCCTGTGCTTCTGATGTCATATCCAAGAAATCACTGCCAAATCCAATGTTATAAAAATTTCCCTGTTTTCTCCTAGTACTTTTATAATCTCAAATTCAAAGTATATGTTTTCAAAAAATCACATAACACTTCATACTTGTTTATTTTTGTTGATCTTTAGTCAGCTCTGAAAATGTTTAGTGTTATTTTTAGTGTTAATGCTTTTAATAAATCTTGTAAATTTAACAATCCTTTATTTCTGAATATACAGTCATACCTAGGAAGGCCTTCTCCAATCTGCAATTATAAATAAAATTACCTAGTCTCTTCTAGTACTTCTGTAGTTTTATTTTAACTTTGCTTCTTCTGAAATGTATTTCATTTTGACTCAGTTTTGCATATTGAAATCCTATTTATCCTGTTTTTCAAAGCCCAGTTTAAAGAAAAGTAGCTCTACAAAGTTAACTGTTTGTTTTAAAACAAAAGTCTACATTGTTGTAAGTGCTTCTCATTCCATAATTCATTCAATACATGAGAACCGAAAGTATATACTACCACTTTCATCTCATAAAACAGGAAACTAAGCCACACAGTGCTTACTAAGCAAGCAAGATCACTCAGTAAGTGACAGAATTTAAACAAACGGGCAAGGCTTATTTCTTTTTTTCTTTTTTCTCATTGAGTTTATTGGTACATTTTAGGTATGGTTTCAATCCCATTTTTTTATTACTGTACTGTGCTAGCCTCTTAAATACCTTTTTTTCCATAGCACCCTCCCATTCTGAGCTCGAGAAGGCCCTCTATTCCCTAAACTTCAGGAAACATGTACCTCTCACTATATGTGTCACTTCAAAAAAAAAAAACTTAGGCTGGGTGTGGTGGCGCACGCCTGTAATCCCTGCACTCGGGACGCTGAGGCAGGATCGCTGTGAGTTCAAGACCAGCCTGGGCTACACAGTGAATTCCAGGTCAATCTCACCTACATAGTGAGACCCTGTCTCAAAAAGCCAAAAAGCCAAAAAGCCAAAAAAAAAAAAAAAAAATCTTAGGTGACAATTGCATACATTTCAGGCTATTTTAAAAGGTACCTTAATGTCTACTTCTAATTTTTCCCTCATAGAAACTAGTACTGTGTTTATAGCTCAATAAATATTTCCTGAGTGAAGAAATTAGAAAAACTGAAAATGTAAATACCTTGGGGAGAATTGATATTAAATTCATATATAGTTAGGAATAGTTGAGATGATGCTTTTCCTATCATAAATTCTAACAAAAGGAGAAGAAACCTTGAAGGCACTGATAGTTAGGGAAGCTTTGACAGGAAGGGAAAAGAAATGCTTGGCATAGTTGTTTACAATGTGAAATTTTAACAGCTGATCCTGATATATAAACAAGTACTAATGAGTTTTATATAATGTCCTATCGTTGAGAAAAACTCATTTTATTTGCTTTAAAACTGTAGCCATACCCAGGAATCAAGGTACACACCTGTACACCCAGAACACTGGGAAGCAAGGCAGGAGGGTCACAAACTGGAATCCCACCTGGGCAACTTAGTGAGACTCTGTCTCAAAATAAAAAATAAAAAGGGGAGGTACAGCTCTTTGAAGGCCCTGGATTCAATCCTCAGTACCACAGAAAACAAAAACCTGTAGGCTTTGTGTTTGTTCCTCAGGTGTTTTCTTCCAATCTAGTCCATAGCCTCTGAGAATAGGCTAAATAATTGGCCTGAATCATAATTGATTCTTAGAATAACAATTTACAGAACAATTATTGTTATTATATTTAATCAGAAATTTCAGTTACTTACAAAAGTTCTTATATCTTAAATTAAAGTAGACTCAAGCCACATTCCTGAAATTAAATTCTTTAGGAGAGTCTCAAACCCACTTGAATCTTAGGAGGTAGTATCAATACTTTTTCAATGATCTGGTGCTCTTAACATTCCCCAAAAGAAAGCGGCAAACATAACCTTTAACCTGATTAAAGAGGTTTCAGTAAGTATATCTTTGAGCCATATAAAGTGCTTCAGGGGGAAAAAGCCAACGGTCTGTTAAAGAATGTACTTTTTACACAGTGGTACTGGAAAAAAGTTTCTAAAAATGATTCATTCCAGTGATCCTGGGATCAATCCAAATGATTCTATCTAAATTGGTATATTTCTCTGGTATGTCTTTAAAAATTACTCCACTGAGAATATATTTTTTAAATTAACAAAATAACTTTATTGAACTACAAACTTGCATACCACACAATCCACAAACTTAAAATGCAAGATTCAACAGATTTCAGCACTGCACACCTATCATCACAATCACACTTAGGTCATTTTTGTTATCTCAAATTAAAGCACTCTGCACACTAGCCATCATCTTCTAATCCCTCTCCCCCAAATCCAGGCAACCACCGAGCCACTTTTTATCCTCATAGCCTTTCCCATTCAATGAACTTATTTCCTTTTCCTCAGAGCAGGCCATACTCACAAAAACAACGAAGACCCCAACATCTTCAAAGAAATGCAAATCCTGCAAAATGAGCTCCCACACCATGTTACAGTGAAAACAGAGACAGCAGAAATACACTTAGGATATCTTTTATCTCTTCTTTCCTATTAACGTTTTTCATATAAGGGAAACAATATGATGGTACTGCAAGCTTGCGTATTTGATTTACTTCACTTAACATTATGATCTCAAGGTACATCTTTTTCCTATAAATGCCTGTGAGGCACTACTTCTGATTGCACTAAATCCCACATGTCAGAAGGCATCTGAAAACACTTAAGGATGCTTAAGGACACCACTCTCAGGGACATGCAAATCATGGGCCACTTTTATCTAAAAATGACAACATATTCAACCACGCATGTACGGGATGTGGCCAAGGTCGTGCAGCAGGCTCACGCCTCAGCAAGCTGATAAGACACTAATTCCTGTGAACTAAAGAACACTGTAACCTTTTACTAGCTGTTTTGCTGCAGGAATAAAGGACAAGCAGCTCTTGAGCTCTGGCTCCAACTCTCCTGCACTGATGCTGCTAAGACACTGATGATTGTGTCTTATTCTTACTGGGAATTAACTAACTCACTCACAAAGGACTAGACAGACTAAACCAACCCCTCTTCAGGTGCCTCCTGGGAAGGACTAGTTTTGACTGATAGTGCCTCCAGTTTATCCTTCTTAATGGCAGAGCAGTACTCCATTGCTTATAAATACCACATTTTCTTTATCTATCTATTGGTTGATAGGCATATAGGCTGATTCCAAGGTTTAGCTATTACGAATTGTGCTACTATAAATATAGGTACATATACATTGTTGAATTATGATATTTTTAACTCTTTTGGGAAGACACCTAAAAGGGAAATAGCTGGGTCAAATGGAAATTCCATTTCTTAGTTTTCTGAGAAATCTCCATACTGATTTCCATACTGGTGAATCAGTTTACATTATCAACAATGAAAAGGGCTCCTTTCTCTCCACAGCCTCACCAGCATTTGCTACTGGTTGATTTCTTGATGGCAGCCATTCTTTCTGAGGTGAGATAGAATCTCAACATCATTTTAATTTGCATTTCTCGAATGGCCAGTGTTGCTGAACATTTTTTCATGTATATATCAGCTTCCTCATCTGAGAAGTGTCTACTCATTTCAGGTGCCCATTTTTGTTTGTGTCTTTTTTTTTTTTTTGGTACCGGGGATTGAACTTGGGTCTTTGGGCTTGCAAGGCAGGCCTCTGAACTGCTGAGCTAAATCCCCGGACCCACGTTTGTGTCTTTAAATTTGAGGTGTTTAGTTTTTTAAATTCTTTGTATATTCTAGATGTTAGTCCTCTGAGGGAGTAGCTGGCAAAACTTTTTCCCATTCTGTAGGTTGTCTCTTTATTTCATTGCCTTTGCTAGATGCCTTCACTGTGCCAAAGGTTTAATTTGTGATCCCATTTGTTGATTTTTTTTTATTATTTCTTGAGCAACTGGGGTTTTATTCAGAAAGTCTTTGCCGACCCCTATATTTTTGAAAATTTGACCTATTTTATTTTCCAGCTGATTAAGTGTTTCTGTTCTAATATTGAGATCTTTGATCTGTTTTGATTTTAGTTTAGTGTACGGTGAGAGGTATGGGTCAGTTTATCTTTTTAAGGTGGCATTAGGCTGTACATTCTCTCCGGATTCTGGGAAGTACACTTCTGGTGAGCCAAAGTACACTTCTGGTACTTCTGTTTTGTTCTTGGTAAAGCTCTGAATACAGCAAAATGACCCAAATTATACATGCCTCTGAGATCATAAACTACACATGTTAGCACAACTATTGAGAGGCATTAAGTGATCTCAACTGAACTCTTAGGAATAATAGGAAGTTCTATCTTTCCTTAAGTCAGAATAGTAGCATTAAGGTAGCTGCATTTAAAAAAAATTATGCCTGCCATGTAGCAGCAATCTCTCAAAAGGGTATGGCAGCAACAGTCACAGGAACAAAATGAGAAGGCCAAAAGGAAGACAACAGGCATAGGTGAAGCAACACCCGAGAAAGCGGTACTCTGGGAAACAATAGCTGGGTTTAAAAGGTTCATATTTCCCTCAGGTAAGGGCTTATGGTACAATTTTCTGGATTGACAAATATATGTTACAATCCATAGTCAAGTTAGAGTGGTGAAATATGAGTTATTAAGTGCAATCAAGACATGATTCTTATGCTTTCTTAGACTATTGGCTCTGGAGTCAAACTGAAAATGAGTTGGTTATCTGAAGTAGAACCTTGAGCAAGTTACTTAACCTTTCTATGTCTCAGTGTCTTCATCTATAAAAATGAACATGTTAATTGTTCTTTCCTCATAGGGGAAATGCAATGAGTCACTACGGGCAAAATGTATAAAAAAAGTACAGAGATATAAAATGTGCTTAAATATACTATTAGTATTTCTATACTTTACTGCATGTTACACCAAACTCTCATTTGTTTTTGCTTAAGGAGGTAGCAACTATGTCAAATTTTGAGTGGCCTTCATTGAGAAAACATGGTTGTTTTTGCAACCAGCATTTTTTTTTTAACTTATAAAAACTAAAATCTGGGCTGGGAATTTAGCTCAGTGGCACTGCGCCTGCCTCACATGGGCAAGGTCCTGAGTTCAATCACTGGTACCAAAACAAACAAAACCCCAAAATCCACTCTCTTTCCAGGTGAAAGTTCTTTATTAAAAAGCTATATATCTTTGTAATACAGTATTAATAGATAAAATTATGAAATAATCTTTAAGTTAGCTCAACAATTCTAGGCTTACAAAGATCATATCAATTTCTACCCTTGACAGATGAACACGGTGTTAGAGTGATATACCTGAATGGTCAACATTTAATCCCTCCCCCCTTTTTTGTGACAGGATTTCACTACGCAGTTCAGCCTGGCCTTGAACTCACTATGTAGCCCAGGCTGGCCTCAAAATCACAGTGATTCCTCTGAGTCAGCCTCCCAAGTGCTGGGATTACAGGTGACCATGCCTGGCCATTGGTCAATATTTATTCTCATTTGACAAAAATTTACACCAAAGAAATGCTTAGCAAACTTTCTACTTCTGCCAGTAAATTTATTTATTTTTGCTCAATTTGCTAAAATGTCATCCAGTGGCTCCAAGTCTCCTCAGCTCTGAAAAGTGCCTATCAAAAATCTTCCTCAAGAAAGTCCTTTTTAATTCTGTGACCCTGATGAAGGTCACAAAAAAATATCTTTATGATTTGCTGCAGAAAATTTTAAAAAAGGAGCAAACAGGGAGAGAGGTATAAGAATAACAATGGTAATAATCACATGAAATTAAATAATTTTGTATGTTTTTTTTGTCCTGTTCTACTAGTTTATATATACTTTTTGCTAGTTGGCAACTAAATGCATACTTTAACAGAGGTGATAATAAATACATTTACAGGCAGCAAGGCACAGATGCTAAATACTTAGAACAGATGTTGGCTGTAAACAACTGGAACAGTGAGCCTCAAATAAAAATCAATCCTCTTATGCATAAGCATGGTGCTTGTGGTCATTTCAATACAATTTTTGACACTTTCATTATGTTGTTTTTAATGTAGAAATTGGGATGTGGAAATGTCTTCCAACAAAGAGAAAATTTTCCAGTAATACTATTTGTTTTGAATGTAAAAGTTACTTGTATATTCAAAGTAACTTGTGTAACTGGAGCTTTTAGCTGTATATGGCTTTCCTTCTATTATATTTTCCAAATAGGTTGTGTGATATTCTCTCCTGAGGTTTTTCATCAAACCTTTTTCCTTGTGTAGGAGATCTGGATTATTTTTGGCATGATTCTCAGCTGTTCTAAATCCCAGGAGGTTCTTTAGGCCTTATACGATTTCGAGATAGTTAGAAGAAACTGTCCTTATTTAATCTAAGAAAGGAAGCAATATATATAGAGGAAAAAGAAAACTTCAAAATATACCCATTTATTTGCTTCTTGTTTATCCAACTGACATCTTTCCCATCCCAACACACATGCCAACATCGCATCAAGAGAATTTTAGAGCCTGAGTTAGGCTAGCCACCAAGACCTAGAATTTTCTCAGTCTTGCTGAGAACTATATTAAAGTTTTCCTTAAAATGAAAGTGAGTTATTATCAAAACCAGTCTGCAGTTTGATAGCCATAACTGACATGTACAAAAGAAAAGCTATTCTAATTTACTTTCCTATGTCACCATCTACATTTCTGCTAACGGAATTCTTATTCTCCCTTTCAATCCCAGTCAATAAATGAAAAGTCACCTCCAATGGATGGTAATATACTTTGGTATATTCTTATGTGAATAACCCACAGGAGGTAAAATCTACCTCTTGATTCAGAAACTGAAAAGTCTAGATACTCACTTGATGAGCCTCCCTTGCTAGACAGGATAGGTCACCTCACCCTAACTTGTGAATTGAGAGCTAAAGATGAAAAGTTTTAGGGATGGGAAAGAATTTTTAAAAACAGTGGCATATCAGCTAGTAGAAGGAGTAATAGTGTGTGGCACCCAATGGTGGTGATTTAAACTGCAGAAGCTATGTTCTATTGGGCTGTTTGGGGTGACTTTTTAATTGTTACTCTAGTATGAAGACTCTATTCTTGCATTTTTTTTCAAACCTGGTTCTCTAGGATCTCCAAAAAAATTTTGATCTACACAATTGCCTTCCAACAAATTTCTTTTCTGCTTAAATTAGCTAAAGAGTATTTCTGTTGTTTGGAATAAATAAAAACTAATTCCAAAATATTATCTGTGGCTCTCTTCACTGACACTATCTCCCACACCTGAATACATTCTAAATATAATTGAAATTCCCTCAGCAGCACATTTGGATCGGTAGTACATCCGATACCAAAGTTCATGATTGTCTTTCTGTATAAACCACATCCATCAGGCATTATCTGGGACAATGCTTCTGAAAGTTTGTATCTTGGACTAGTAGCACAGTATTGCTTGACAGGGCCGGAATTTAGCTCAGTGGTGCTGCTGCCTGCCTCACAAGTGTAAAGTCCCAAGTTCAATCCCTGATACCCCCTCAAAAAAAGGCAGAAAGACGAAATTTCAGAGCCCACTCTACACTTACTAAGTCAGACACACCAATCTGGGTCCCAGACCTTCAGGTGATTCTACGCATGTTGATTTAAGAATCACTGGTCTCAGACAGCCAGTGTCAGGTTCATGGAGACAGAGGAAAATGTCCTGACTAATGCAGAAGCAAACTGTGAGCAGAAGCTGTCCAGACATTCAACGATGTTTCCTTAGTCATCATTCAATCATTAATTCAGTAGATGTCATGTGGGGATAATAATATACCCTTCGTGGCTACACCCCCAGTCCCACCAAGCCTCCAACCAAGTCCTACCTTCTAACAGCACATCAGCTATGAACTCATCGGTGTATCACCCACTGATGAGTGGAGCACCCCCTTGAGCCAATCACCTTCCAAAAGCTCCACCTCTGAACACATTAGACATTCAGGGGATATTTTAAATCTAAACTATAATACTCACCCACCTTAAAGATTCTTGAGAAAATTCAAGTGGCTTTGTGAAAGCAGTAGGTTTAATGTAGTATATCTATACCATCACCATCTCTCTTTTTTCCTAAAAAGATTCTAGGTTCTGATACCTCCCATTTAAAAATGAGAACAGTGACTCTCAATATTGTGACTAAAAACCATTCAAAATGGATTCGGAAAGACTCTCACCTCTTACTTAAACTTAACTCTTCACCTTTTCTTTCCAGAGTCTATAGCAATATTCTGAATGGGGTGTTTTGAATATTTATGGGTGCCACCTTGGGTTTCTTTGCAGGGGTGAAGATATTAAGAGATTCTGCAACATAATGCACAGTCCTATGAAACAGTGACATTACCACATCCCACACAACTTTCAAATAACAGAGGTGAAAAAACCTGTTTATAATTACATGAGCCTTCTGTTTCATATGTAAACAAAGAGTATTTTTGAAATGGCTTTATCATACACTGAATTTTGCAGGAATAAAAACTACTGTATAAATTAAGGGGAATTTGCACTTTTGTTTAGAATTTTACAGACTTATTTGCATCTTAGAAAAATCACTTCAATGATATTTTCACTCTCTTTGAGTTGTCAAAGTCTTCCAACCACCTGTCAATCTGCATTTGCAGCTGTTGTACTTATGAAGATACTATCAGCATCTTAAGTGCAAGAAACTAAAATTCAGGATGATTTCTTTCTTTCTTTTTTTTTTTTTTTTTTTTTTTTGGGGG
>NW_022900949.1:58460828-58475414 GCF_012274545.1 Fukomys damarensis
CAGGATGTTTTTTTTTTTTTTTTTTTTTTTTTTTTTTTGGTACTGGGGGGTCTAACTTGGGATCTTGTGATTGTGAGGCAGGTGGCAGAACCACTGAGCTAAATCCCCAGCCCCCAGGATGATTTATAATACCTGAATATTTTAGATTATATTTAATAGGATAGTGTATTACTTTCCCTTTGTTTCCCTTTATATCGTTAAGGCACCTCATTGAATTTTTAAAACATTATACATAGTGGTAGATTATACTGTCCATGATTTTCATTTCAGAATGGTAAAGACAATAGTAAAAATATTTGGTATAAAAAGAAATTGTTTGTTCTCTAAGTGTGACATTTACGACTTTAGAATATTAATAGATAAGAAATATACAAATTATTTTCCCTAAGACTTCCCACTACAAAGGAAGTTCATGGAGGCAATTATCACATTTGTTTTAAAGCACTTGGTGCTGTAGAAATTAAATATGAAGGAAAAATTTATAGATACTGATAAAAAAGGTGAAACTTCAGTATGAAGCACTGAAATCCTTTGTTCTAAGGCTGTCAGCTTTTCCTGACGGATTGTTCAGTTTCAGTCTATTTTTCCTCTTTGCTTTCTCTTGCCTTGAGATGTGAAGTACATTCACTTTAATCAATGTTATTAGGTTTTGTATTGGTTTGTTACAATTTGATGTTTTCTACAAAAGAATTGTGTCTTCCCCCTTTTATACCAAATTTTTTTCTAGTTAACATTTTGATTACTAAAGTATTATAGTGAACTTAAAATCTGCTGCTCATGTGATGCATAGAACCAGCTTGTGAAATTGCAGATATTCCCTGGCCTCTTCTTAAGCATAAATAGTCATATAAATATCTTGGGCTAACTATATTATCACTGTAAATTCTATCTAAGCAGAGGAGACAGATTAGTAGAGAATAAATAGTGGCTTCTCAAAAAGCTTTGATAGCAAAAGACAGGATATTCTACTCTCGTAAGTTGTTTTGAGACCCTGATAAAGTCACTTAATTTCCCCATAAATTAGTTTGCTCAATCAGAAAAGAAAAATTAAAAACATTGCTTTTTAAGTGCCTGTTATAGTAGTCTATAAACAAAATTAAAACTGCATTTCCCCTTTGCTTACTATCCCCAGATACTCAGAGGAAAGAGCTTGTTCGCGAGGTTAGTTATTATTATTATGGGATACACAAACTAAAAGCCAAGAAAATCTGATATTTAACATCTGCTTCTACAAGGTGAAAATCTATAGCAGCAGTGAAATGTTTCCATCATTCTTTGATTTTGATCAAGGTCAAATTTCATTTCCAGAAGCAAGGTGATTTTCTGATATCATTCCCTCCTTCACATTTCCAAGCCACATCGGTCTATGGGTGACATATAAACATGAATCACTCAAATGTTGTTCTTAACAGAACTTGTGCTTGTCAATCTCCTTTAAGTGCTTCTGCAAGCTGGTTAGGGTACCTACCCCGAGCTTCACTCACCCCATGGAACTGTCCTCTTCACTGTTTCCTGCCCAGATTCTCCCTATTCACCAAACTGTTTCTGCAATATTTCCTCAGACTCATGTGTTCAGCGGTGAGGATTCTAGAGGGTGCTTGAATCACAGAGGTGCTATACCTATCAGTGAAGTGATCTTTTTTTGTTTGTTTATTTGTTTGTTTTTTGAGACAGGGTCTCACTATGTAGTTGAGACTGACCTGGAACTCACTCTGTAGCCCAGGCTGATCTTGAACTCACAGCGATCCTCCTGCCTCAGCCTCCCGAGTGCTGGGATTACAGGTATGCACCACCACGCCCAGCTCAGTGAAGTGATCTTGATGAGTTCACACCTAAATGTGCTGTTAGAAGGTAGGACAGGTTAGAGGATGTGTGGCAGTGGGGGCATGACTTTTGAAGGATGAATCTCTTTTTAGAAGATCTGCCTCTCCCAGGGTGCAGAAAGGGAAATCCTACTAACTGTACAAGCCTGCCTCTATTGCCAAAATGACAGGACTAGGGGATTCAATCCATAGACTGGCCTGAGCCAATTAGATTTCTAGTCTAAGAATTTAAACCAAGAAACAAAATTAAACTGGTACCCTAGGGTGACATTTAAAAAAAAAATGACTACAAATGCTTTGATACTCCTCCCTCAAATAATTGAATCATGTTTCTATCCTTTTCCCTTGACTCTAGGCAGGAGTTTTATTATTTCTATAACAGAATTTGGTAGAAGCTACTTCCCATTCCCATACAACTTCTACGTGGCTCTCCAGGAATGACCGTTCTCTGTACATTACCTCTTAGAACATTCCCATTGCTAGAAACATGAATGAAGAAGCTAACTTGGAAACAGGTTCCCCATCCTACCCATTTGAGTATTCCCAGCTGAGGCCCCCATACATGGAAGAAAAAAGATAAGCTATTCTCTTTATGTCTTGACCAATGAACATAAGAAAATGACTACCTTTTTTTAGTTCCAAACGTGGGGTGGGTTGTCACACAGCAATAATAACTAAGACACCAAATCACATGAATAACAATGCCCCAGAATGAAGATCCATATGTTTTTATGAGTGTTTTCAGAGCTGCCCTCATATTTTTGTGAAGCACTGGATAGTGAGCTTTTCCTTAAATTCTAGAATATTCTATTCTTCTGATAACTCTTCTTTTTTGAGACAGGTTGAACTGTTTCTTCCCCAAAATCAAACACATTCAAATGGAACACTCATTGCAAGGTTGTCCACAATAAAGGTGCTATTTCATGCTGCAACCAATGTGCCAATCCTCTAGTTGCCTAAGGAATATCAGGACAGCCCTATGTAGTGACGTGAAATTGGTACTCTTCTCTCCTCTACTATTTCTTGACCCCTTAGTACTAAAGCAGCACCAGATATGTCCAGAGTCTTGCAAAGTTTCCTACAAAAGAACAACTTTAAATTCCTTCGGATGTCTTGTCAAATTCCCTGTTCTCAATGGGGCTCAGATCCAGACTAGAGGTTTAGGGGGATGGTATCTGTAAATGGAGGAACAGAATTATACAAGAGAAACACTGAGTTGTGATTCTCTGGATAATGAGTTAGGTCTAAGCATTCTCCTTACAGGAGCACTGACCCAAACTCAGCTTGTTACAGGACTGGACTTTCCTCCTTCCTACAAACAAATCCCAAGGTCACCAGGGGCTGTGAAGCTGGTGTTCGTGTCTAACAACTATAAAAGGCTGGTGCATAAATCTATATGGCTAGGAGCCTAAAGAGTTTACATGTCCCTTCACTGGGAAGGATGTTCTTGATGTTTGCTTTATAAAAATGAAAAATAACATGAAATATGAAGGAATATTTTCTCTACAGTATATAAACATTATGATGTGTCCAGCATATGCTCTAGTATGAACACTCACACTGCTGGGGTAATGGGAACCTGGATCCTCCCTTGCTGACTTCGGTCTTGTAATGGTCCCTTTTCCCTAATAAAGCCTCATTATGATCCTATGCTTTGCAATGTTGAGAAACTTGTCCCAGATACTGAGACATGCCAGGTGGTGACTCAGAAGGCATTCCTGCCATGACATTATCACATCCTTTCCACTATCCTCAGTTGTAACCCCATTCCTTCCCTTAGCCAAAAATAAGCAAATAAGCCAAAAAGAAAAGTCCGTCTATGTGGTCCCTATATACTACTTCTTCACATATACTATGTAATTTAATCTTAAGACAATCATACACTCTAGGTGCCATCCTTTATAAGCCCCATTTCGTAGATGAAGAAACTATGAACTGGAAAAGTTAACTAATTATTTCAAGGTTATATAGCCAAACATTAGGGCTTAAAGCCAATTCGGGTTAAGCCAGAAACAGTTATTCCAGTAGGTCTAACTAGACTTAGTAATATTCTTGAACACATTATAAGAGCCTAGCTACCGCTATGAGATTTCCATATGTCTTCCCATATTTAAAAATGTATCAAATTTATCTAGATAATCTTTCCCTATATGCCGTGACTCTGATGTTCAGCTGTGTAAAAATGATAATTTTAGCATTGCCTTCTTTATCTTTATCCCTAGGGATATGCAAAGACCTACCAGAAGAATAAGAACATTAATTTTTAATGAAATCAATTTCCAGATCCCATTCTTGGATATTTCTTCTGTAACTTAGTTCTGTTTAAGTGACATCTTTCTTGTTTCTTTCATAACTGCCTTCCTCCTACGTTACAAAATAACAACATCCCCCATACCTGTAAAAAATTTACTGTGCAGCATTTCTTGGTTTGTAAAACTTACTGGAGGCCAAAGTGCATTCTTTCGTTTAGCCAACACACTTTACAGAAAGGCATTACTTAGGTGTTGGTCTATTCATCTAGTCTCCTCCCTTCCTTCCTCCTTCCCTTCTCCCTCTCTCCTTCCTTTATTCTATTTATCCCTTTACCCATTCACCCATCCATTCAGCTCCTTATTGTAGAGTTATGTCAGGGAAAGATAATTTTTACAGAGAACTGTTTTAATATCTCTACTTAGAGTTTGAAAATGAAGATGTTTTAAACAGAAATCTATTTGGGCCCTTTTATTTGATAGTATGGACTACCTCTGACAACTAGGCTAAGTAGTGGTCATTTCCACAAAACTTGATATAAATTTGAAGCTCTAAGATTTTGAAATATTTAAATGCCATATACAACATCACATATGTTAGAAAATGTATCCTTTAACTTCTGGTGGGACAATTTATGAATATGCCAGTAGAGTATCTCGTTTTCAAAATTCTTTTAGGAGATATGGGAACAATGCGCTGAGACCATTGTTATAAACCACTTATTAGTCCTGTCCTAGATTTTGCTTCCCATGGCTGTTCCCACTGAGCACCACGCTCACAGGCCCAATCTCAGCTTGGATCCTGAGCCTATGTGAAGAGTTGCTAGTCACCATCCAAGAAACATGGCACTGACTGCAAGGCTCCAACATTTCCTTAGAGTCCAGCTGTGTCGTCAAATTTGGGTCTGGTCCCAACTTTTGGACACGCTCCCTGTCTTGCTCAGGCCATCTCCCTTCTCACTGGCACAGCTCCTCTGTGATACTCCAGCTGGCTGGCTGGGCCAAGTCCAGTTAGACCAGGCTTACAAGACAGACCCCTACCACCCAGATTCCTGGTTCCTATGGGTTTCCTACTCCTAGAAATCTATCTTCAAAAAACCTCAGGATTAACTGCTGTTGCGCAAGGTAGACTCTTGCTCGTTATCAACTCTCACTTTTGGATTGGAGGAGATAGCTAACAATTGGTGCTAGGCACTGGTCTTTTGTAGGTTTCTTTGAAAAATTATCCTGGCTTCAATTCAGCCTTGAAATCTGACATTTATGTATCTTTGCCTATGTATTATGACCTGGTCTAAAATGTAACCAGAGCTTATACTTCCCATATAATAATGAGAAATAACAGTAACTGCCTAAGTAATATTACTAAAACTTACATATCTGATTCTGAAATCATATAGAAGAGGAAGAACAAGCCCCAGACCAGCAGTAGACTTATCTGAAGCTAAAGAAACTTATTCATGAAAGACTCTCCCTTGTACACAACCTCTCCAAACTCTGAATCGTATGTTTTTGAAAATTTTGAAGAAAATACTGGGAAAATAAGATGTAGTCAAGTGAGATGCCTATCTGTCTCTTCACTTTGACATCCTCTTGGTATATTTTCTTTTGTAAAGAGTGTTACTAGATTGGCTTCCTGCTAAGAACCAACTAAGAATAACTTGAATTAAGTATATATATCAAATTTGCTTATAATGAAATATATTTATATAGTTTTCCATCATTTTTATATACAGTTAAATTCTTGCTAGCAAGATTTCTCAGGCTTGTCAATGGGGAAAAGCTAGTTAAGAGTCTGTCTGATAGCCAATAATGTTACTACCACTGGCAGTTCATAAATTGAATTAGGCTTTTTTAACTTAGAGATAAAACAGACAGTCTATCCTTAGCCACCTACCAACTTTTGACACTTTCCTATCTACCTACCTGGCTCCAGGATATTTTCTTAGTTCTCTCGCCTACTATTGATCTATTTGTACATGACATCCATCCAAACTAAATACCACGCTTTGCAGAATCACACTCTTGCTCTCCATTGACACAAAACAGCCTCACTGCTCCATCTTACAGACAATATGACGTTCAGTTAAGATAGGTGACTTAATTTCCTTCTACAAGGCCGTGTCTCATAAAGAGTCCACCACAGTCATACTGTTAAGCAAGCTTTTATGCACCCTCGGAGGAATCAATGATATCTAAACCACAGCAGTTACTCTGCAGCATCTCCTGACAGGTTTACAGAGCCTGGGTAACAAAAGCAGGTTAAAAATCCACATGCAACACGGAGAACCGAGAGTAGTACCTCATTCTGGCTACTACTGGGTAACCAGAGCTGGGTTTCCAGAGTTCAACAAGCTGATCTCCACAGATACAAACATGATATAAACATGGATTGTTTTAAGGTATACTAGACAAGCATGCACTACTTAATATATAAGTTGAATAGTTTTTACTGTACAACACATCACCAAACACTGTTCAGTCTGTCGAGACTATCAAAAGCTATGAGATACATTTATGTAGGCTGAAGGGGTGTTCCTGAGAACCTATGCCATCAATATAGGTCTCTAAAATAAAGTAGAAATTATACATTAATAATATTTGAAGAATATTTTTTGGTTTAAAGCTTTGAATGACTGTCTATGAATTTTAATATTTTGGTGAGAGAAAATAAGGAATAAAAGGGCCAAATTATTAATAAAACATTATAAGAATATTTCAGCTCCTTGGCATAGAATATCAATCCAGGTAGATAAACGTATAATGTTCTCATCAAATAATAAAGATACTTTTTTAAAAACCTTGAAAGAAAACAAATGATCCATGCTAAATATCTTAAAAGTTAGTGAGAGAACTCTACTGACTGACACTACCAGTAAACTTAATCTCCATTTGCTAGATGAATAAAGCACATATATTAGTAGACAGAAAGAGCCAGAGGAAAACCAACTTCTAATATGGCAATGAGAGTAGCAGTTTTCCAAGTTTTAAGCATTGGATTTAGAGAATAGAAAAATAATTCATTTGAGTTTCACTATAATAATGGGATGTGACACTGCCTAATATGTCAAAGCTCATTTTAATGAACTCTTTTTATGTACTTTCATAAGAAAACTATTTGTGATGATGTTGAAACTAGGCTTCCTTTCTCAAAATTTTTGTTCCAGCATAGCATTTCTTGATCTTGCCTGTGTTCTACAGTCACTTAGGAAGATTAAAAAATACTAATGCCTGAGTCCCACTGCTCAGAGATTCCGGCTTAATCCATTGATACACAGCTGGGGCATCAGCCCTTCAAGGTGATTCTCATATGCAACAAATGTTGAGAACTATTGTTCTAAAGTAGGCTCTCAGGATTGGCACTATTCACATTTTGGGCCAGATGAATTTTGCTGTGGGGAAAAATTATGGAGTGTTTAGCAGCATCCTTAATTTCTAACCATTAGGTATCACCAGACCTCCTTCCCAATCCCTCTTTTCTGTTATGACAACCCCAAATGCCTCCAGACATTGTCAAATGTTCCATGGAAGTAGAGAACTACTGCTATAAAGAGCAGTATTGGGCTGGGGATTTAGCTCAGTAGTTCTACTACCTGACTTGCAAGCGCAAGGTCCCAAGTTCGATCCCCGATACCAAAAAAAGAGCAGTATTATAGTAAAACAATTTTATTGCTTTGGTGGTTAGAAAATAATTCCTTACAGATAAAAACAGGGCAAAACAAAACCTCACTTGAGACTAATTATTATGATCCAATGGGCACTTACAAGCAATGCTTTGATCATCAATCCACTGCCCCCAAATACTTGATTAGAAATACAGGAAAATACTGAGAATGCCATAAATTCAGTACAACTTCAAAGTATCTGTTTAAAAATTAGTATAGCTGTAGCTAGTCAGGGATTTGCAGATTAGAGATAGATTTGACCATAGCAGTCATATCTGACCTTGTTTCATTTTATAAAGCTTTCATATTACAAAAAAAAATCTGCTAAAATCTTGTCAACAGGCAATTATTTTTAGACAATTTCATTTTCTTTGGTGGCTCTGGAATACTGATTTCTCCTACAGAGGCAGATTTATAAGAAAGAAGAAGAGGCTTGAAGTTACTAATATTATGGTAAAAACAGAAAATTAACATGTCTAAATGTACTTTGAGCCCTAGACCTTCCTGTAGTTTATTTACAAATGCAATTATACCAGACCCATATACTTTAAGGTAAGATTTTAAAACAAAAGTAGGCCTGCAAAGATAAATTTGGCTAAGTTTATTTCTACTTATGTGGGCCAGTGCTTTGCACAAGCAGAATCTGGAGTGTGAAATCAAATGTATCTTTAATTCTGTGAGGGCATTTTCATTTTTTCTAGCTCTTAAATGCTTAACCTCAGATTGAATTTCCTAAGAACCAGAAAGCAAATTAAAATGAAAAGCAGGTTAAAATGACATGCATTCTCTCAAAACTAATTTATTTTTTCAAAATGACATTAAATTTAGCTGCAATGAAATAGTCCCTAAAAATGGGAGAAGTTTATTTGTTAGTTTTAGCCACATTCTTCTTCCACGGAAGCTAGAGACTCAACTGTTTATGCTGTTTCTTTTGGGAACAAAGTTGGATTGAAATTTGGCTGAAAAGTAGATAAACACAGGTAAGGGAAATAATGGTGTATAGTAAAAAGTGAGAAACACAGACAAGATATTCATTGACTTCCTTATTTTTGCTCCTTTACTTTTTTCTAATACAACAGAAACGGCAGCCAAGAGCAATTTCCCCGATACCAAAAAAAGAGCAGTATTATAGTAAAACAATTTTATTGCTTTGGTGGTTAGAAAATAATTCCTTACAGATAAAAACAGGGCAAAACAAAACCTCACTTGAGACTAATTATTATGATCCAATGGGCACTTACAAGCAATGCTTTGATCATCAATCCACTGCCCCCAAATACTTGATTAGAAATACAGGAAAATACTGAGAATGCCATAAATTCAGTACAACTTCAAAGTATCTGTTTAAAAATTAGTATAGCTGTAGCTAGTCAGGGATTTGCAGATTAGAGATAGATTTGACCATAGCAGTCATATCTGACCTTGTTTCATTTTATAAAGCTTTCATATTACAAAAAAAAATCTGCTAAAATCTTGTCAACAGGCAATTATTTTTAGACAATTTCATTTTCTTTGGTGGCTCTGGAATACTGATTTCTCCTACAGAGGCAGATTTATAAGAAAGAAGAAGAGGCTTGAAGTTACTAATATTATGGTAAAAACAGAAAATTAACATGTCTAAATGTACTTTGAGCCCTAGACCTTCCTGTAGTTTATTTACAAATGCAATTATACCAGACCCATATACTTTAAGGTAAGATTTTAAAACAAAAGTAGGCCTGCAAAGATAAATTTGGCTAAGTTTATTTCTACTTATGTGGGCCAGTGCTTTGCACAAGCAGAATCTGGAGTGTGAAATCAAATGTATCTTTAATTCTGTGAGGGCATTTTCATTTTTTCTAGCTCTTAAATGCTTAACCTCAGATTGAATTTCCTAAGAACCAGAAAGCAAATTAAAATGAAAAGCAGGTTAAAATGACATGCATTCTCTCAAAACTAATTTATTTTTTCAAAATGACATTAAATTTAGCTGCAATGAAATAGTCCCTAAAAATGGGAGAAGTTTATTTGTTAGTTTTAGCCACATTCTTCTTCCACGGAAGCTAGAGACTCAACTGTTTATGCTGTTTCTTTTGGGAACAAAGTTGGATTGAAATTTGGCTGAAAAGTAGATAAACACAGGTAAGGGAAATAATGGTGTATAGTAAAAAGTGAGAAACACAGACAAGATATTCATTGACTTCCTTATTTTTGCTCCTTTACTTTTTTCTAATACAACAGAAACGGCAGCCAAGAGCAATAGAGAAAAGATAGAAAACTTTTCTATTAAGGCTAACTATTGGGTCAAATATTAAAACAATTTATGCAGTTGGCATGGTAACACATGCCTGTAATTATGGGACTCTGAGAAGCTGAAGCAAAAGGATCTCAAGTTCAAGCCTACCCTAAGTAATTTAACAATTTAGCAGAGACCCTGTCTCAAAATTTTAAAAACTATTCTTTTTAAATGGTTAGGGATGTAGTTCAAAGCAAAGCCCCTAGGTTAAATCCCAGTATTGTGAAAAAAATCTCATTATCCTACTTATTATTTTAAAAATTAAAAGTAGAGAAAGTCACAACTTATCCAATAAATATATAAACGAAAAATGTGATAAATTTTAAAACACAGTTAAGGGAAACAGAGAAAAATAAAAATGTGAAAGATGTGAATGAAGTGATGAGAGTTTAAGGGGGGGAGAGAGACAAAGAGAGACAGAGAGACAAAGAGAGACAGAGAGACAAAGAGAGACAAAGAGAGACAGAGAGACAAAGAGAGACAGAGAGACAAAGAGAGACAGACAGACTGACTTTATCTTTCAGGAAATTATACCTTCATCTAGAAGTATTTAGGACACTACTATTAAAAAAAAAAAACAACTAACTTGTAATTTTAAAGCTGTAGAGGTACCCAGGCATTGTGTTCAAAAGCTCTAGAACAAAAAACATCCTTAGAATTTAAAGGAGACAAACTGATATTCAGATTAAAAGAAAAAAAACTAATACAAAAAGGGCATTGGCATGGGACAAATGAAATATAAATTGCAGTTATTACATAGGATACTGAGTCTAAATGCAGTCAGGTAGATTGAATGATGGGCTACTTTCTGAGTATGTGTCATTAGGTGATTCTGTTGTGTGACTATTACAAAGTATATTAAAACAAACTAAGATAGATATGATGTCACCAGGCCATATAATCCAAAGAAACTGCATATAATGGTGACTGAATGACTGGAACATTGTTATATGACATATGACTGCAGTCCTGAAGCCATCCTGGTATCGGAAGGAGGGTGCATCGCTCCAGCTTTGACTTTAAGAAAAGAAAGATGGGGAGACAATGATTTAAGAACAACAGAAAATGGTAATGATAATACAGAGTGAGAGTGAAGCTAAAAGAGTCAGAGTAGATGTTTTTGCAGTGTAGCCTATAGGAACCAGGCTCCAAGCAACCCCAAATGATCTCTACCTTTTGGAAGTCATAGTTTTGTGTAGTCTCCCTACTACACTAAATTAGCATGGATCTGTGTGACAAATAGCATGAAATTATATGTCACTTCTGATATTAGGTTTTGAAAGACCACGGCCTCTGTCTTATGCCCTGTTTCTTTCTCTCTCTCTTAGATGATCACTCACACTGAGGAAAGTCTTATAGTTAGCAGCCTTGTGGAAAGGCCCATGTAGAAAGGAATTGAAGCTTTTTACCAAGAGCCTCAGGAGTAAGCTCAGAAACAGAACTTTCAGACTTAATCAAGTCTTCAGAATCTGCTGCTCTGGCTGACAGCTTGACTACAACCTCATGAGAGAATCAAGTATGATTCTTGACCTTCAGAAATTGTTTAAACAGCAAAGGTTTGGAGTAACTTATTATACAGCAATAAGCAACTAACACCCAAATTAGAAAAGGTAAAAGCAAATAAAAAAACATGAAAAGAGCACAAATACACTTCAATTGAGAACAGTTTTTCCATCCAGGAAAGTGTAAAAAAGAGGAGGCTGATAGTATTTTGTTGTTTTCTGTTGCAATCTGGACAGGAAGTTAAATTACGTCAAGCACAATAGAGGTAAATCTTCTCTACCATAAAAAGTATTAGAAAAATACCCCATGCAGTATGTGAAAGGCACGCTGTTATGTAATAACAAAGACAGTAACAGAAAGGCCATCCTTGTTGTGGTGTTTACTGTATGTTCATCTTCTTCCATACATCACCATTAACCCTAATCAAAAGCCCCATCATATATGGAATCACAAGAAATCGTTATGAAGCCAGTTGGACTTCAAAGCCTAAGGAGACTCTTTTTGTATGCAGTGCCTCAACAACACAAAAAAGTAGATGCTTAGCTATAGATTAGGAGGGAAGCTGACTAAATAACAAACTAAAGCAGCAAGCCAGGTAACATGTCAGACATAAGAATAAGCAGAAACAATCAATAGGAACTAAGACCAGAAACTCTGCTAAATCCCCACCAGCTCACTTACCCATGAATCCTATTCTCTTTCAGACAAACTTTTCTGTTCAGCCTATGGATACACCCTGCCCTAAACTGTGGGACTAGGTCTGGTCCAGGGCACGAAGGTTACCAACTATCTGACGGATCCCTTCCACATTAACACAGTGGCACAGGACTGAGTCAGTCTTACTATTGACCTTGTCTGGTCTTGATGCTGAGTTCCTTTCTTGACTTATTCCAAGGACATATAAGATGACTTAGGGATGAAAAGATTTGTTGAAAACAAAGGGAATGGCTGTCTGCTTTATTATATTCCATTTCCAGCAATGAAGTTAAGGGAATGTATTAGGAAGGTATTACTTAGTTTTATGTTTTTTTTTCTTTTTATTGAGTTTATTGGTACTTTTTAGGTATACAGTACAATTACATTCATTATTGGGATCTTGTACCTTTACATGACAGGTCTTGGTTCTCATTTTTCCCCCTTGTCCCTTTCTTTTCTAAATTTTGAAAAGTAAAAAATACATGGAGAAAGTTGAAATTATAAACAACATCGTAAGAGCAGTCAGAGAAAAAGTAAGTCTTTCTCAGTTTCTCCTTTCTAGAATAACCAATCTTCTGAGTTTCTTATCTACAGCAGGTAATTTTTTTACATACATGAAAAAAACACTAATATGTAAGCTATACCTCACCGTGCCACCCAGGTTGAAGAGCCAGGTACATGAATGCATTCATCATAATAGGATTAATACAGACAAAGTCATTAGCTAAAGGAAAAAATACAAGGAGAATTCCTCTCAGCACTAGAAGATGATGAAAACACTGGCTTTCATAAGGCAATTTACCAAATGAAATTTTAAGGTCTAGTAAACCCCAAATTTCATATTTTGCAAAATGACATTAAGCAACAGTCCAGCTGCCCATGGTTACAGATCTTCAGTCTAAAATTCAACCAGAGAATACATTTTGTCTATGTCTCACTACTAAAAGTAGACAGTGAATACATTAGAAATTTTAGTATGTTAAAAATGATCTTGCTTCTCTCTATAAACTGAAGATCTTATTATTAACTTAGGTCTCAAAAATATATTATAAATATTGCAACAAATCAATCCCAATAGTACAGAAACAGAGAGAGAAAAGGATAAATACAGATAGCATTGGCATCCTGTCTCTGGCCAGGCAACACACTCTAAATTGACCACTTGGTACAATTATTTCCTTTGAGGCGCACACATTTTCTTCAGTCCTTGTAATGAAATACTACTTCAGAGAGAGGTAGTAACATTACTTCCTTTGCAGCAAACAAGGATAACTTGATTGGAAAGATAAATACAGCTCTTGTTCAAGTGTTTGAATCACTGGAGGTGGTGCTTCCTGGTTCTAAATCTCAGGGTTAGCTGTGGTTTCCAGTATTCTCGGCAAAGTTCTCTAAAATTTAAAATTTTTATTTTGTCCACCATAAAACGTGGATCAATACACTTTCAGAGTGGATAAAGCCCTCTAGCATGATGAAGTTGGGGAGTGTGAGATTTTTGGTTTTCATTTTTAATAACTCCCCATCCGATCACTTTTACAAGATTCAGTCTGAATCATCACTTTTTCTATATCGATGACCTCATAAGCAAACAGGCAGTACTGATGACATTTTAAACAAAAGCTTATTAAAGTAAGCTAATTAATATTAGTAGAAAAGCAACACTTGGAATGTGGTAAATGATGTCATGGCAGAGGGTAGGAACAGATCTGTGTAAGTCACTGGAACATTACCACAGTTGCAAAGACAGTAAAAAACATTAAAATCCTGCCTTTAAAAAATGTAAATGAAATTAAAGCTCAAGACAAATTAACAGTTTGAGACTTACAAGTTCTTTTATGATTTCCTGACTTAAGAACTCCTTCACAGTCTGTTGTGGTTTATATCTAGATGCCCCCCCCAAAGCCGCATGTGCTTGCTCATAGGCGGGGTTTTGGGGAGACGAATGGATTATGGAGGTTTGATTCTCATCACTCGATTAGTCCACTGATCGGCTTACAGCTGGGTGTAATGTTGAGAAGTGAAACCTGCTTGGCAAAGGTGGATATGACTTAGAAGGTTCTATCTCTTTTCCTCTTTCCTTGATCCCTCTCTCTCCTTTCTGCTGCCTTGCCATGAACTCTTTGTCCTCTGCCATGCCCCTCTGTCTTGGAGCCAGCATAGTATGGACTGAAATCCCTACAAACTGAGCCGAAATAAACCTTTCCTCATTTAATTTGTGGGTGGTAGGTACTGTATCTCAGTGATAAGAAAGTAACAAAGACACATCCCAAACCTGATTTCTTTCTCCTCTGCATGTCTACTGTCCCCTCCAACACCAATTCCACTGACCTGCAGTTATCTGTTCTACAAGCCATCTCCCCCACAAAAAAACAGTATATATA
>NW_022900949.1:58475609-58519027 GCF_012274545.1 Fukomys damarensis
ATATACATATACACACAAAGAACACACACTACATGCACAAGTGAGCATGCACACAAGTATATATAAAATACACACAGGCATTGTGCGTATATTCTGTACCTAAAACGAAACACCACATGGTCATCTGGACATTTCCAGTGTGAGGCACCATGTTAGGCTCATGGGTTCTCCCACGATATTTACAAAATAAATAAATGGATGTTAAATGAACTAAAGAGAACATTGTGAAAGCTGGAAAAAAACTTATGAATATATCCAATCTAATGCTCTCATTTTAAAATTGAAAAAACGAGTAGAAGAGTACAGTGCCTCACCCTACCCACAGAAGCCTACCCAGGCTTGTGAATCTCATGTGTTGGTGCTTCTGAAAAGCCATGCTGGGTAGTTTTCTATTTTGTAGACGGCAAAGTCACTTTGTTTAATTACTGTTTCCCATCACCAAAAGATAATTTCAGTTTTAAATTCATGAAGTAAAAGAAAAGTGAAAGAAATAACTAAAATTTAGATCAGCTTGGTTAATAAGATTGGTATTATTGTCCAGGAAGATGTTCTTAAATTTATATGCATAAATTATATGAATTCTGACAAACTATTTTTCTCCTTTCTTCCCACTGTTACATGGCTAACATTAAAAAGTCTCTATTTTTGTTAATTATCATACTATTCTCATTTTTTAATGGATAAAAAATAGCCTTCCAATTCAGAAATTCTATATGGTGACAGTGCTGAAATGTGAACAAAAGAAAGAGACCATATTAAAAATGTTAAAAGGTTACAGGAATGTTAACTATAGCATATGTATTCAATAGGATACTACAGACATTACAAATTGCATTTATAAATATCTTATAAGTACATAAAGAAATATTTCAGTGTTAAGTTTTTTTAAATAATACAAAATTGGGCATAAATAATTAAAACCCAGCAGAGGAAAGTGAGAGAAGCAAATATTCCAAAGATGGCAGATATGTGTAGGTAGTAAGATTAGAGATTATTCTCTACTTTCTTTTTTTCCTTATTTTAAAAGTGCTGTAATCATATTTATATTACTTTTATAATAGAAAAATGAAACACTTCATTTATTAATTGAAAGCTAGTGTCAAAGGTTGCACCGTCAATACTAAACTTCGTTTTTGAGGGGGTTCCTGTTTTTACTTTCCATCCAAATCCTCCATTTTTCCTGTCAGCAAGTCCCTGGGGGATATCTTTTGAACTCAGAAATGGGATCCTGATTGAAGACATGAAGTAAGGAAACCTTAGTGTCACTTCTTCCCCTAGGACCTATTTGAGAAATATAGTGAAAAATTCACTATTTGTTAGAGTAAAGGATTCCCCATAAATGCCTTTTACTGAATTTTTTGTGTGCTCAGGAAATCTAGAAGGGCCCTGAATAATTCATACTTTCTTTCCTGAGTTTGGTTTCTAGATGTACTTTCAATTTTTTCCCCATGACAGTAAATGGCTTTCCTTTTGAGATCACTGATTACTATGACACTAACGGTTCAATTAAAACACAAATGTAACTTTCAGGCATCATCTATTTTAAGAATATAGTAAGTTCAATGGGAGGTAACCCTCAGTTCTGTCCTTAATTGCCAACAGCACATTTGCCTACCCTTTTTAAAAGCTACTTTTTCAAAACCCACATTGTAGTGCTGGGTATGTCTTCACAGCAGAGAGCTTTCTTTCTTTGGGTTAAATTCTCAGGAATTCTAACGTAGAGCTGTATCAGGGAATCACAAAGGACAGACTGAAAAATGAATACTGCAACTTTTTTTTTCTCTCCTCCTCTGGCACTGTATGCGATTGCCTGACACTTATAAATGGTTCTGCAGGTCCCTGTCGTTAACCGAAGCTCAAATGAACACAATAAACAGCCAGCTGAATTCTCTCCTTCCTCATCTGCACTATCTGGTTCATCTCCTACTTATAAGTGCTCTTTCTACATAGTTAAATCTTGTGCTCATTGGAAAACAACAGAGATTTCTAGCGAACTGTATGAATGGAAATAGAGCCCTTGCTGGTTTAAGATGAGCTCTGAGAAATAAGAGATCTAAGCAGCAACTCAGGCAACTTTCTCAAGGTTTGAGCATTCCACACACTGTAGGTACATTCAGCTTCCTCGAGGGAAAAGTACACAGTCCTTTTTCCTACTTCCACTCTTCCCGCTCCTAGGGTTTATGGCTCTTGAGTCTGCAACACTGAATATCACTCTCAAGTAAAAGGGCTGACTCCACGATTCCCCCAACACAAGGAATTGCAACCATACTACCTGATCCCGGTGCGTGTGTGTGTGTGTTTCAGTACTGGGAAAGGAATCCAGGGCTCTGCATTGAGCTAAAGCTCCAGTCCCTACCCCCACCTTCTTTTTAATTTTTAATTTTGAGACAATGTCTCGTTAAATAACTAAGTTACCCAGGCCAGGCTTGAATTTGAAATCTTCCTGCCTCGGCTTATAAGTGTGTACCACCACACCCAGCATTACTTTATCCTTAACAAGAGAATAGTAAAGTTACTTATTTATGCCTAAACATAGAAAACAATAAAAGATAGAATTTGAGATTAAACAAACAGTAATATACTAGCATAAATATAAAAAAACATGTAGAAAAATCCCCTTTTGGTATTTCAACCCTTCAACTTTCATCAAGTACAAAAATAATAAGTATTTAGGTTAAAACTACTCTCTTGAGGTAGGAGAAACATTGTTTTAATTTTTCTTAAATCATGTTACTACTTTCTCTGAAAATTTCTCTGTACTAAGTAAGCCCAATCTATTAAAATGTATATTAACTTATACTAAAATTGAAATAAAAACATCAATAGATCAAATGCAAACCATACCTTACTTATTATTCTGGATTTTGCTTACCATAAATAAACAGTAACAAAAGAATCTGGGGCTAGGAATGTAGCTCAGTGGTAGAACTCTTACCTCAGTGGTAGAGCTGAGACTCCGGATTCAACCCCCAGTACAGAAACAAAACAAAACAAAACTAAGGGTTCATGAATGGTAACTCAGAACCTCTTCCTCTAAAATCTACTTTTGCTGTGTCGATCTTCATCCTTCCAATGTAAGTATGCCCAGGACTACTCATATGCAGATACTATAAAAATCCCAGTGACGGTCTCTTTTAAATCAGTTATTTGGTATAGATTACACGGAGAAGAGAGAACAGCAATAAAGCAAACAGGAAGTCAAGAGCAGAAACAATAGCTGCTTGAATTTTCAATAATCAAGAGACCAGACACAGTTTCAGAACTGGAAGACATCTCTGAGATCCTGCTGATGTCGTCAATTTACAGGAAAATGAGCTTTTAGGAAGACTGGGAGACTTATTCAAAGTCACACAGCTAGTTGGAAGCAGAGCTGGGAATATAATCTGGGTCTTTTCTTTCCAAATCCTCTTCCAGTTATACCACAAGACATCTTTATTACTATCATCATCAAAACAAACCATCTGAATAAAAATTTTTCTACGCTGTTACTATTGTCTAAAAGTTTGCGTCCCACCCCACCAAATTCTATGGTGACAGTTGATCCCCAAGGTGATAGCTGGTGGGTCTCTGAGAGGTTATTAGGTCGTGAGAGCTCCATGGTGCTCTCAGAAAGAGAGGCCCCAGAGAACCCCCACCCTTTCCGCATCTAAACTTAGAGAGAAAAGACAGCTATCTATAAAGAAGAAGGCCCTTCCAGGCCCTGAAACTGCTGAGCCTAGTCTTGAACTTCCTAACCCTGGTACTGTCTAAAATAAATTTCTATTGTGTATAAGCCAGCCAGACTGTGATATTTTCTTATAACAGCCTGAATGGACTAAGGTTTACACAATTCTTATGTTTCTATACAGAGTGTAATAAACATGATTGAACTATTCCTTGTGAATCAAGGTCACCATTATAAACATCAATGATGTGAGCTCTAAAATAGGAGTCTGTGAATGCTGATAAGACTTTGAATGTGGTACAATGTTGGGGACTTGATCAGCTCTTTATGGATTGAGTCACTCTTTGCTCTCATTCCTTGCTGTTCTCAGTGTCACTACTCCAAGTATCATCCTTTTCTCCACTTAATTCTAATTCTAAAGTTTTATATTTTCTGAAATCTATTCTCTGGAGTAATACAAAATGCACACAAATACACACCATATTTCTCACAATATTATGCACAGTAGCAAAGCAAAAACTAAAAAAAGTAAATATCCAACACAGGAGAATATTTACTAAATAGTTACTTCAAATAAAATACTATGAAGCCATTAAATTATTTTTATATAAAGCAATTTTGATGAAAGGAGGAAGTACTTATGTAATAACATTAAGAGAAAACAGCAAAACATAAAACTATGAGATACCATCGCATTTTTAAAATGCAAAGCGCAAGGGAAATATACCAAAATGTTTATAAATAGTAAGATACAATTACTATTCTCTTAATGATAGTATTCTACATCTTTTACTTATATCTGCAATTAAAGTACAAAAATTTGCTGGGAATGCATGAAGTCCTCCCAAAAAGTGTACCATGTAGCATCAGAAAAAAAGTTTAAAAAATATAATCCAAATATTCAGAACTATATAAGATAAAAATCTATAAATCCTTGGTTGTATGGAATTGTCCATTACTTCTGTGAAGTGGTCTGTGGCTTTCACTTACTCCCCACTTTTTGCTGAATTTCAGATTGCTAGATAGTCAACTTGTGGATGGGACACATTCTTTAAAAGAAAGACAGGATACAGACAGAAGAGAAACAGAAAAAAACGGGGGGAGAAGAGGTTCTAAGCCAATGCTTTTAGACAGTGTCTAATGATTTCTTTTTCATTAATCAGATCTTAGAAATTTAGAAGCCACAGATGGTGATGACTGTCATCAAATCACTCAGGCTGATTTATCAGTGGATGAGCATTAAAGAAAAATTAACCTCTCTAGAGACCAGGATATTTTTAAACTAACAATTAAATCTTTCCTAAAACTGGGAGGGAGGAACAAAGAATGTGAGAAAGTGAAAGCAACTGAGATAGCCTGGGAAGAAACTAAGCAGTTGAACCAAACGAGTGTCTTAGGACAGAAAGGTTATTATATCTCCTGGTATTATACCAAATTTCTATCCTAATTCCTTTGTATTATGATGAAAGATTTTTCTGTTAAATAGGATTATTTTTTATTTTTACCTCTGACTTTAATTGAAATTATTAACATTGAAGTTATGGAGGAGAAGGCAGTGAACTTTTGACTTTACAATACACAATGAGACTCATTCATCCATACATACACAGCCTCCACCAAATCTGCAACTTGGCATCATCTTGTGAAGGGATGACCAATGGCTAACTAAGCTCAGAGTGGATGGTAGAACAAATACACTCAATTTCACTTCTCAAAGCTTCTTAAGATCCATTTTTAAAAAATTCTATCTCTACAAACATTACATGCTAAGAAAAGACTAAAAATATTTTATAGTGGTTTGAGGAAAAGACAAGCTCCTAATCTGTTCTCATTCAGCATCAGTGGCATAATTCAGCATTTGCAATCAGATTTCTATCATGAAGCCAAATGATATATTTTGTTATTATAATACCCTCATGAAATACTGTTAGTTCATTACAGATGAAGCAACAGAGATTGTAAGAGATTAATTTGCTAAAGATAACATCAGTGAAGCTAGAGAGACATCTTGGAACTTTTTCTTCAGTCTAGCTCTCAATCCTGTTTATTTCCAGTGCTTCATGTTGCAGGGTTTACCAATAGGCTGATTCTGTGTCCAAGTATTTGCCTCTCAGGGCCATGCAAAGCACATGTGTACCTCTGAAGATCAGTAGCTGCTCAACAACAATGCAAGAAATTGGAAAATTATTACTAAATAAGGAAAAATTGGGTGATGGAAGGTTATGACTGACATCCATTGCCATCTTGATATCTAATCGCATCCCTTCATCAATTAAAATGCCCTCCCTCTTCCCCTCCCCCTCCCTCCTCTCCCTCTCCCTTCTCCTTCTTCTTCTGCTTCTCAAAACCACTGTCAACATTTCTCTTTTATGGTTTATACTAAAGCCTTTCCCTAAAGAACTGTCTGGAAACTACACTTTACAGAAGATCTGTTTTCTACATAACAGATTCCAGACCATATTTTCAATGCTCTCCCCTCTTTCTTCTAACTACTTAGCATAGTATATTGCTAAATATTTAACCAATTTAACAATGCTATGCAAATGAACTAGCATTAGTGTGCTTGTAGGGTCAGAAGGGACCCTTGGGGAAGGTTAAAAGACCCAAGCCCCTTTTAGAGGGTAGAAAATGCAGGCTCTGTATGGCTAAGAGCAATAAGCAGTTTTCAAGCAGGTTGTGGTTTAGAGCTGATAGTCTGGTTTTGACACCTGCCTCTGTGGGCAACACTGGCCCTCCTAGTACAGGTCTCCACACCTACCTGTTATGGCTTGTATCTAGATGTCCCCCCAAAGCCTCATGCTGTCATAGGTGGGGCTTTTTCAGAGGCAGCTGTATGTAGAGTGTGTGATAGGTTCATGGTACAATGTTGGGATTAAGGGTGAGTGATTACTAAATCAGTCCACTGATTGACTTGGCACCTTCCCTAATCCCAGTAGCCTAGATATTAAAGGGGCAGAAAGACACTGCTAAGGTCTCTTGCTTGGTTTGCTACTTTCTGCCCTCCATGAACTCTTTCTCCTCTGTGATGGCCCTCTGCTATGCTATCCTGCCTTGGACTGAAACTTTCCTGCTTTAACTTTGGGCATCAGTTATTTTGTCCCAGTAACAAGAGAAAAGTAACTAAGGCACTACCCCAATTCCCCTATTAGTCTACAAGATCAAATCCTTAGCAACAAGCCCAATATTCAATCTACCAAGTATTGATCCTCAAAGGGTTAAAGACAAGATTCCTACCTCTGCCCCATCCTATAGCAGTAGGATCAGAGAGGAAATGTAGGGACCCTAAGAAGGGGAGATAGGCAGAAATGCAAGGCATGGCTAACGTGACGTGGCTGACAGCTACAAGAATGACCACGTGGTTACTGGAAATTGCCTCTTGAGAAACATTTACAGGTGTAGAACAGTTATTCTTAGAGACCTGATTTTATACACTTGAAACCTCTGAAACTTCATAAACCTTAGTCCACCTGAGCAACAACCTCACTCCAGCAACAAAGGCCAAGACCCTGATTGGTTTAAAACACCTATAAAAATAGGCAGAGCAAGGACACCATTCCAAGGAGCTCACTTTTGAGCACGCCCTGCCAAGCAAACTTGTTGGACAGCTTTGTCCTCACCTTCTTTGCAGCATTATAAGTAAACCTCTGCTTCACACTACTTCGGCAGTTTTCTGAATTCCTCATTCTGTAGTGGATGATCTGGAGGATCTGCGGCTTTGAGTCAGCTTTGCTCTACCCGTGCTGTCCCTCTCTAGGATGACAGCAAGAACTCCAGGAATGGGAAGATCCGGCTTCAGGAAATCCCTAGATCACCAGACCCCCTCTGTGATGTTAGATGGTGAAAGCACAGCTTATTTAGTGATTAGGACATTAGCATCTCACTTCTATAACTAAGCAATTGTGTTATTTGAGGCAAGTCTGTAGGTCTCAGTTTTCTTACTATAAAGTGGGTATGGGAGTAGGAAGTGGTTAAACATATACATTCTATAATCTCAATGAGGCTACGACTATTTTAGATATATTTTGATCGGGGCTGAGAATATCTGTACTTTATTCCATTAAGGATAAGAGAGAAGATGAATAATATTTCTAAAGAGAAGACTATTAATAATAAGACAAATATCTAACATATAAGCAACCAAATGACTAATCACCCAACAGGCAGAAGAAACCCAATGTGTCTAGAAAAAAAATAAAAGAGAAAGAGAGAAGTACTGAGCCAGGACGGAAATGTGGATCCTGCTTGAGAGATATGAAGTGGTTATAAGGTGCAGTGAAAGTGAAGACAACATAATAACTAAAAACTGGCATTGGTGGTTAAGCAAATATTCCATTATCTTATGGCTTTTGGAAAATTTGTTTTTGTTTCGTATCTTAGCTTGAAATCAAGTGTTGAGAATGTCAGCATTGATACTGTTTATATTATAATGTATCCTAAAAACATTCTTGTGGAAATAAAAGCAGAAGTTCCTAATATTAAAATAAAGATAAATATTATCAACGTTAGAAATCCATTTATTTCTATATTTTTTCCTTCTTTTACTGTGGGAGAGAGATATAGTAAATTTAATTGGGATATTTCTGCTACACAATTATTTCTATTAAAGACTTCAATAATTCTAAGGAATAGTGTACAAGTCTCATTAAAATTGAGCTTTAAAAGGTAACAGATAAAAATAGTATTGAAAGGATGTCTGTCCACAATTTCATTACTAAGTTCCCTTACTAACTTAAAGCATGAAAGAAACCAAAATCTATAGTATGGTACTGGGGTTTGGTTTCATCTGAGTCGCTATGGAAAATTAAGCCAAGTTCAGCTTAAAATTTCAAGGTATTTTTAATGCTTCTTTAGAAAAGAAAATATCTGTAATTAAAAAAATACTTGAATCAAATAATAGCTTTCAGATTATCTAATGTAAGCTTTCAGCTGGCATCCAAAACTGAAGTAACACTTTAAAAGATTAGATCAATAGTGTACATGGTTGATACAAGGTCCAGAAAATTCTACTTTAAAAAAAAGGGCAAAAATGTAAAGGTAGTGATATTTAAGAGAGATTTTTAGCAATGTCCTGCAAAAGTTTTGACACTAAAACTGTACAGAAACTATTAACCCATATTATATAATTTTTAATCTAGCTTGCCCTTAACCTTCTAGCTCAGAAAAAGGTATGTATGTATGTGTGCATGTATGTACGTAGTATGTAGTATGTACTGAGACAGGATCTCACCAGTTCAGGCTGTCCTTGAACTCACTATGTAGCCCATGCTGGCCTCTAACTCAGGGTGATCCTCCTGTCTCTACCTCTCAGATGCTGGGATCACAGGTGTGTTCCACCATGCCTGGCAAAAGGTCTAAATTTAAACAAGGTCTATACAGAAATTTTTCCTGGAAAAAAATTTTGTATACGTTAAAACAAACATACCTGCTTCATCATAGGATACAGTCAATTTTTCTAACATTTCTCGGTCAATTGACAGAATCTGCTGTTCAAGGATGGTCTGGTAAGATAATACACTATTTTCTTTGTCTTTTTCATAGTCCTGAAGATGCTGTTTAAGGGCCTCTGGGAGTCGAGATTTTACATATTCAGCTGCAGTCTGCAAACAGAACAGAGAACTCCATTAGTATTTTTCATCTCATGCTTTTCACTTACCCTGAGGTCCTGTAGAGAAAACTCAAAGCACTGTGCCACCAATTCCCCATACAAGTGTGTCCTTCTCATTGTGACTTTTAAACTCCACTGCACCCTGAAGATGGATCTTCAAATAGACAGAATCACAGACCTCGAAGTTTTTTCTACCAAGTTTTAAAGGTATAAAAGATAGGTTTGGTTTGTTATTCACAGTTAGTAATAATCAGACTTTCAAGTATTCCAAAGAACTCTGACAGCCCCCTGATAATAATTTTGCTGGATACAAACATGACTTGCACAAGACAGTCACTCATCTGAGAAATGAGCTCACCTATGCAATACAAATCCCTACTTCGCTTTGCTGTTCTCCATTCTCTAATATACATAGGAACTCTTATGAACTAAATAGGAAGTAGAGCTTACTGCTAGGGTTAATAATGGAGTAATGAGACAAAAAATTAGATCTAAGATGATACCTGTTAATTGGAAAATAAGTCAAATCATTATATATTACTATATATAATATGTACATATAATATTCTAATTTGTTTTGATTTTTATGCAATTATTTATTTGCTTCTAGACTACTTGCACACACATTCAGGCACATCAGAAATCTATGCAATGATTTTTCAATCAGGTAAGCATATTCTACTTGAGGGCTGGAAGAAAGTCATGTGTATTTTGAAAAAGGCCTTACAAAAGACTCTGATAAATTCTTTTGGTGGGCTACAATAGTAGCATATGCTTCTCCCTCCTAGTTGAGAATCAGTGTAATAGTTAAATCACACTTTATGGAAAAAATTAAATGATGAATGAATGAACCAATCAGGTGAGTTAGGAAATTCTTAAAACATATCTCTTGAGATTAAGGTTTTGGCATATCCTTGTAGTATAGTCCTGCTTCACTTGCATAAGTTAAAGTTGATAAGCCAATAACTGAAGACTATATATTCTAAATTTATATTTATAAACACTAAAACATTACCCCAATAAACTGCTAAAGAATTGTCTGTGGGGTATGGATCTAGAATAAGACAAAGACCCATCTACATAGTTTAATTTTTAAAATACTGTAGGGCTTGACTAGTATCAATTAAAATATTTTGAGTTGCAAATAAATGAAAAGATATCTCATGTTCATAGGTAGGAAGAATTAATATTGTTAAAATATCCATACTACCCCAGTTGACTGATAGATTCAATACATCTTTACCAAAATGAAAATGAAAATGAAAATTTTCATAGAACTAGAAAAAAAATCTAACATTCATATGGAACAACTAAAGACCTCATATAGTCAAAACAATCTTAAGGGAAAGAAAAAGCTAGGGCAGCATATTACATCTGAAATAAAAATATACTATAAAGCTACAGGAACCAAATCAGCATGGTGGTGACATAAAAACACACACAAAACAATGCAACAAAATAGAGAGCATAGAAATAAATATATGTATCTATACTTGGCAGATTTTCAGTGAAGCTAGCAAGAATACACATTAGGAAAAGAAGAGTCTCTTCTATAAGGTGTTGGAGAAACTTAATATCCACATGTAAAAGAATAAAATTAGACTCTGTCTCTCACTAGACATAAAACCTGTAGGACTTGAACTATGCAACCACTAGAAGAAAAATAGGAGAAACACTGCATATTATCAAGGACTGTTTGGGTAAAATCTCAAAAGCAGACATGATACAAGCAAAAGCAGGGAAACAACATTACATCAAATTAAAAGGCTTTTGCACAATAAAGGAAATAAAGTGAAGAGACAATTTATAGAATGGGAAAAATATTTGCAAACAAGAGATAAATATCCAAAATATGTAAGGAACTCAAAACAACTCAGTAGCAAGATAAAAACAAGCTGACAAACAAAACCCCACATAAATAATCCAATTTAAAAATGAGAAAAAAGATATGAATAGACACTTCTCAAAAGAATACAAAAAAATGCGCAATAGGTATATGAAAAAATGCTCAACCTCACTAATCCTCAAGGAAATGTAAATCAAAACCACCATATCACTTCACTCCAGTAAGAATGGCTATTATATAAAACACAAAAGATAACAAATGTTAATGAGGAAGTAGAGAAAAGGGGAGCCTTTATACACCATTTGTGGGAAAGCAAATTAGTACGGCCGTTAGGGAAAACAGTATAGAAGTTCCACAAAAAATTAAAAATACAACTCCATGTGTTCCAGCAATCCCACTACTAGGTACACTAGGTATATAATCCAAAGGAAATGAAATCAGCATGTTGAAAAGATAGCTGTACTCCCATGTTTACTGTAGCAATATTCAAAACAGCCAAATCAAACTGTCAACCAATGGACGAGCTAGTAAACAAAATGTGGCACATATACCCACGCAATACGATTTAACCATAAAAATGAAGGGAATCTTGACATTGGAGCAACATGGATGGACCAGGAGAATAATGTGTTACATGAAATAAGCCATGAACAAATATATATATATTGCATGATCTAAATTTCAAGAGAGCTATTCTATAGCCATTTAACTATAGTTAATGATGATATACTATGTCCCTGAAAATGTAAAGGCAGTGGATGTTATGTGCTATCACCACAAAATCTATAACTATGTGAGGTAATACATTTGGTAATTAGCCAGATTTAACAATGTCACAATGTATATATTGTATATATCAAAACCTATTGTGCAAGATGACAATAAATACTGTAAATTTTAAAATAAGTAAAAATGATATAAAATTCATGTGAATCAAATATAGGGATATTTAAATATACATAACTATGCATAAAATCTGATATATGCTGATCAAGAAAGGTTCAGAGTTTTTTCATTTATAGACTAGTATACCTACATATCTATAGTATCTGTTCTTTGGAAAAATATGAGATATGATTATGTGTACTGACAGGAAGAACATGATGCATTATTGATGAAGTTAAAAATAAAACAACAGAGTATCAGTCACTATACTTTTGATGTAAAGCATATATTTTATGTATTATATTTAGCATTATCATATACTATTCATAGGAAGAGATGTAGAAGGATTCATGCTCCAGGTGTGGGAGACACACTTTACCTTCTAAAGTCCAGTTTTGTTTTCATGTTAACTACTGTAATTTTTAAAAACTGCCTTTAAAATGTATGTGTAACCTTCATAGCTTTCCTTTTAAATGTTAGCACATTTTAGGTTGGAAAAAAACTTACCAGTGCAATGACAACTGACTTCTCAGGAAAAGTTATGTAGGGGAGTGGTGCAGAAAAGTTATTACTTCAGTCCTTAGAGTAGCTAAAGATAGTGTACACTATTTCTTTCCAGATTTATATTTAGACTCTATAAGTTAGATGCTTATGAAATTACTTTAAAACATCACCAAATATTGTTCAATTTGTCTGCCAGCCATCTAGTGTAGAACAAACAAAGTTATTCCACAAAAGTAAACGAACTCAGAATATTTGCATAACAATTTTTTACTGGCACTGGAAAACAATATTCTGACACTGCATAATGACTATTTTTAAACTCACACTACCTAGCTATTTAGTGTAACATCTGTTTTTAATACTTTTTCCTTTGAGATATCTACAAGGTAGAGAAAAATGGTTCTACAATTTATCACATTTTGTAAATATTGATATATTCTTTACTATTGAAAGCACTACATATATTTCCTCCCAATTGTGTCCACTGACTATGTATGAAATAAAATTTACTTTCATGACTAAAATCATTATATAGGTCTTGGGCGGGTGCCTGTATCTTTGACTATATTGGGGCTATATTTTGGCATTTCGTTTCTAAAATAGAAAAACTCCATAAGCAGATTTCTTTCCATGGAAAAGATTCTTAGGAGGAACAGAAGGAGAGAAACTAGGTAAAATATTAGATTCTGTCAAGATATTTTGAGAAATCCTGTTGATACTGAGATGACATCTAAATGTATTCAAATGACAGTTTTACCTTATGTTCAAGAATGAGCTTATGTTCAAAAACATATTTTTAGCTGAGACTGGAATTATTCTACTAGTAAAAGATAATACAAAGAACTATTTAAATTTCAAAGTTTTACTGAGATTGTAAAAATGAAGTGAAAAAAATTAAAATATGGGGTTACTTAACTAGTCCTTAACCAATGATTACTGCTACTGGAAATTTAAATCTTAATTTACATATATATTTAATATTTATATCTTATTATATATATATTCTTATAAATTAACCATTCCTGAAACAACACTGTTGCTAACATCATCAGTATCCTGTATGTATGCAGTACTTTATATTTTTCCAAGCAATTTATGACCTCATCATTCTGTCTCGTCACAGTAATTTTGAGTGAAAATATATAAATTACTGGTTTGGGTCAATTCTTCAGACCCTTTAGCGTTTGGCTCAAATTCTATATATTCTGTAAATGTTGTCTAATCTAACTTTTATAAATACTTGAGAGCATCCAACAGACTTCCACATTTTGTATAAGTTTGGTGGAAATAAGGACTATATCTTACACATCATTGTGTTCTGCTAGCATCTGCTTCAGTAATTTGCTCCACAGAAGTATAACATCATGACAATAAACAAGAGTCAGGTGCTTTTAATTAGCCTTTGCAGAAAACTTTTTGACAGTTTTTAATTCTTTACCTCCAAAAAAAACTTCCTTCCATGATTCCAGACAGAGATTAAAAATATGGTTTTCTACTGGCAACTCAAACTACACTTCGTCTTTAGTTATCATCCATGTCATTATTTTAGAAAGTAATCAGCTCAAACCTAAATCATAACTTGCCTTCCTAAATGGCAAATCAATATTACAGTCTCCCACAATGTAGCAATGGGCTCAATTCTGCTAGCGATCCTTTGAGGAGTCCTGTAGAATGTACCTCAGAACTGTATACCTCAACTGAAGATTGTGTCATGGGGAGTTAATTCCCCTGGATATGCAGGGAATGTGTACTCATCTGAACTGCTGAGAAGCCTTCGGGCAAAAAGTAAAAGAAACGTCACAGTTAGAAGTGAAAAGATGTTGTCTCCCAAACTCTGTAGTAAAAAGATGATTATGAGGCAAGGCACAAAAGAAGTCCTATGCACTTACAGAATTTCCATACATTTATATAACGCATGCTGCCTTCAGTCTAGAAAGTAGCAAATAGCTAAAAAAGACCCTATAAAAAGAACTCAAGGGAAGAAAAAAATTTAAAAGTAGAACAATAACTTTATAAGTAGAATGTTGATATTGGTCATTATGCTAAAAGAAACCTATTATTATAGTGACATGTTGTTTAAGAAATAACTGACATACTAAAGATTTTGGAGGGATGCAAAAGTATATTCTAAGAGCTGCTAAAGGCTTCACAATTCATCTTTTTAAAAAACCCTGTCAGCCAGCCAGCTTTAATTTATTAACTGTCTGCTGAGCAAAGCACATTAAATTTAACACTGTTAGGAGAACAAACCTCTATCACAAAGAAGCATGAAATTTTGATGTGCAAACAAAACACACATGAAATGCTGGGAAAAAAGCACATTTTACAAAGTAATACAATAATAGGAATCTTCAGATGAATGAATATATTTACTTAGTACATAAGTCATGTTAATTGCTAAGCAGCCCTAGAGAGATGAATTAAGAGAGAACAGAAAAAGAATCTGGAAATTAGTCTGGTGGAGTTTAAAAGACCAGTTCTGAGGTAAGAGGTACTTAAGAGCAGAAAAGCAATCTAGGAAGTTGTGACTATAAATTCATAGGAAAGAATAATAAAAATATGAAGCTGAATTTAAAATGCACTAAAACAGAATGAGATTCAGTCAAGACAAGTGAAAAGTCGGAAGGACAGGAATATGACTGGCTTATACTGTGGCTCAAGAATAAATCATATAATCCTTTTGGACAAAAAAATGAGAAGCTATGACAAAAACCTTAAAATAACATACCTTTTACATATTAATTGTCTTTCTAGGAGTTTTTAAAGGAAATATTTATTTATTTATTTATTTTTGAGACAGAATCTCCTCATATACTTCAGGCTGGCTGGTGGCCTAGGACTGCCAGAGATCCTCCAGCCTCAGCCTCTTAACAGCTGATTGATTACAGTAATCCCAGGATTACAGATGTGTGCCACCATGGTCAGCCTATAAGGAAAATTATATGCATGTATATGCATGTAAATTTATGTATGTTTGCACAAGCATGTACATGCAACATGTTTATCAAAGTATTAGTCATAATAAAAGTCTTTCAGAGAAATTGGTTGATAAAATTATTGAATAACCATGCAATGGATAAAATGTAGCTTTTAAAAATCATGTTTTGGGGCTGGCAGTGTAGCTAGGTAGTAGAGTGCTTGTGCAGCATGAGTGAGACCTTGGGTTTGATCCCCAGCACTGAAAAAACAAAACAAACAAAAATTCAGAGAAAGAAGAGAAAAGTTAGGAGAGAAGAATACATTATATGGGAAAATGTTCACAATAACAAGCAGATTGAAAGTACTAAAATATGGGAAGAAAAGGGCTAAAGGTGTAAGGAAGGTGGGATGGGTAGGGGAAGGGTAATAAGGGAAAAGAAAAAATGTGAGAAGATGAAAAGATGGAAATAAAGTGTTTGGAAATGGGGGGGGGAGGAGGGGGTGAAGGGAGGGCAGGGACAAGGGGAAAAAATGAGAACCAAGACCATGTCAAGATCCCAGTGATGAATGTAACTGTACTGTACACCTAAAATGTACCAATAAACTCAATTAAAAAATAAATAAAAGTAGTAAAAGTATGTATAAGGAAAAACTGGTTGAACTATATTACCATGTATCATTAGTGATCTTAGTAGTAAGTTTAGTGATTTTTTAAATATAATTTTCTGCATTTTTCAGATTTTATAAAATAAACAGTGCTTCTCTTTGCCAGCACTGTACCAAATGTTTTACATGGATTAACTTGTTTGACCCTTGCAACATCCACAATAGTTTTTTTTTAAACATATATGGTAAGACTTAGGTTAAATAACTTAACCCTGCCTATGCAGCGAGTAATGGGACAGTAAATACCAACTGCTTTTGAATCAGAAAAAGGGAAACATCCAGTTTTTTGTTGTTGCTGTTTTTGTTACCAGTGACTGAACTCAGGTCCTTGCGCTTGTAAGGCAGGTGGTGGAACCACTAAGCTAAATCCCTGGCCCTCCAGTTTTTTAAAAAGAAGGAGAGGGCTACTGTGGTCACTGGGTTATAAGGTAAAGCAGCCACAGGTAGGGCAAAGCCCAGGAGAAGAGAACAAATAAACACATGAGCAGAACTTGGTGACAGATGGAGAAGAAAAATACGGAAACTGGATTCAGCTTTACAAATCTGAAAGTTAAAGATGGTAGTGGGTCCACTGAGAGGAATGGAAAAATTAAACAAACTGAAAAAATACATTAAATTGACTTTTGAATATTTAATGATAAATCTGAAATCTATCCATCTCTGCATATTTTAGAGAATATTCACCGTCCCAAAGATAGCTCCACAAGGAAAAGCTTAGACTTATTCTACAGTAATTGGAAGAAAAATATCAAATCATTTTGGGTGCAAGTTTCCAAGAAGGAAAAAGTCAGTTTCAAGAACAGATATTAAGTGATATAGAATGAAATACAACATCCAATAGAAAAGCATCACAAGTAAATTAGACCTATATTTAAATCACTTTTAGTATTTTTTTTCCTCTGGAATTTTGCAAAGGCAATGTTACTACCTTTTATGGCCTTTTATGGGCTAAAACAAAACAGGCTTCTGATGTCTTTAATCTGTGAAAGTATGTCCCATCTTACTGTAATTTTTATTTAATACTTCATATGTAATAGTTGTGGGATTTTTAAAATTTTGTGCTACTTACTTTTTAATTCAATGTTCTATTTTATTACTAAGTCCATAATTTAGTATATAGTATAAGTAATTTTTACAAAGTTTTAGGTATGGTATTCAAAAGAAAGTAAGCTACTTTATACACAATAAATTCTTATTTAGAAAATATTTTTAAAACCAGGAAGTGGATTTTATCATAAAGTTTATAATAAGCTTTATTGTAAATGTTGGTAGTTGTATAAGATCCAATTTCAAAGCAACTTTTTTCAAAGTAACTTTTAAAAACTAATTGATGAAGATTTCAAAGCCTGGGGAAAGTATCTAAAGAAAAAATACCTACTTTTTTTACCTTTAGGATAGCCTAGAGTGCTTTACCAAAACAAAACATTTTAGAATTTTATGATCTTTCAAATACTATGATGTATGTTACTCTTCTACACACACACACACACACACACACACACACACATACACACACACACAATTTGAGCAGAGAGATTTCCTCAAGTTCCATTCAACCATACAAATAACTGATATCGGTACTTGTCATACCTGCCTAACTTGGAACTCTGTGCTATGGTTTTCAATGTCTATGTTGATTAAAAATGTACACAAGCTTCTAGGCCATCAAAAGGAGACTAAATCAAAGGGGGGGCTGATTTGTGCACCTGTAGAAGGTAAATTTAACACTGCTGTCACAAATAATAAGACATTAACTCTGGCTCTGAGGGCATCTAACCAGTGACCTTCTTGGTGAGAAAACTGGCAAAAGGAAAGCATACAGGAGGTATGACAGAAAACCAATTCTGCAGATATTATATAGAAGAGGGCTATCTTTGGGGAAATGGTAACTAAGGGATGATAGCTAGGTTTTCACAAGATAGCAGTGATCAACATGGCAATCCTTCAAAATTTGTGCCAGAGCAAGACAGAAAAGCGGGGGGAGTAGTATTTCATTGTATGCAAGGTTTCCTTGCCCTTGGAGGTAATTGTGTGTACTAATTTGGCAGCAGCCAGCATACACACCACACATAAATTTACTTAGGTCCACTATGGAATCCATCTTTCTTTTGGTAACATATCATTAACTTTTGACAGCTGCTCTTTGGTTCCAGGCGCTTTAAAACAAAGTCAGAGTGACTTTGGCCTACCAGCCAAGGACATTAAGCAAGAGCTATTTCTCTCCTGTGCCTGCCAAGAGTGTCATTTGCCATTTTTAGTCTTTGCCACTTCTAACCTGGAGAAGTTATTTAAATAAGAAAAGCATCTTTGAGAGACCATCTTCTGCTCCTGAATTCATAATTCTGTCTCAGGAAGACAAATGTGATTCCTTTAAAAAATGGCACTGGGAAAAAGTCCCAGGCATTAACTAGAAGCATATAAATGAAATCTTACAGCTATTAAGCAGATTTAAGGTTGCTATGGAGAACCAAAGCTGCAGACATGTAAATGCTAGTTCGTATGGCAAAGTGATCATTCCAGAGGGCCTAACATTCGGTATGTGCAGGGCCCAAAAGATCATATAACTTGCTTAACATGGGGAAGTAAGTTTTAATTAGCTTAAATATCAAAGTGATGAACATTAAGTTATATATTATTCAAGACTATTGCCCTGGGATTCCTCATGTGATAAAATTTTAATAAGTTTATAAGTCATAGAATTCATAATTACCTGGGATTATATTTATGTGGCAGCACCAAACTTGTCAGAATGTGAAAATGAAACTCAAATTCCACTTGCTATAACATGGCTTCCTAATTGCAGAGTGCTGCTTTTATATAAAAAATAACTAAATTCCCTCCCTTTTCTAGAACCCTACTAATTGCAATAAGATATAATTAACCCAAGGTATCATATTGTTTGGCCATATGGTCCCTTTTTCTTATTATTTTGGTCAAAATCCACATTCAAACTATAAAGACTTCAACATTTTATCTGTTTATACTCTGAAGAAAAGTTAAAGATATTTATGTACTTCCAAAGTGGTGACGAATGCATTCTTTGCCCCTCAACTACCACACATATTCTAGGAAATAATTAGGAATTTAGAAGAAAAGGTCACACTAGTTCCATGGTCCTTCTCCTAATTTTGTTTGTAAAGAGAGAGTGCATATGCGCGTGTGCACACACACACACACACACACACACACACACACACATCTAAATTCTCCTGAGCCATGGCAGCACAGAAACAGTCTACCAGCAAATATTTTCATAAGTCTGTTGAGCTTTAAAAAAGCAGCACTTGAACAAAACAGTCTGGCTAAATATTTGTGATGGGAGAGTTCCTATCTTTTCAGCAGTTACAGAAAGAAGAAAGAAATTGTTATGCATTCTAAACACTTGAGATGTATAGAAAAGTGAAAAATAACATTCATTTATAGAGATATGCTTCATATTTCAAAAGAAAATATGGTGAATGACAGAAAATAAATTCCCCTTCCATTTCTGACTGTTGGGCTAGATCACCAGGGAAATATTAACTTCCACAAAGTGTTATTCAAATGTATTCTAGAATGTTCCACGCATAATACTTACTGAAAATGCCCTTGGGAATTCAGGAAGCCAATGGGACTGTTACAAAAAAATTATACAATACTCATGAGTTATTAATCAAAAGATTAAATTCTGTAGCTAAGACAGTAGAGCAGCCCCTCAGGGAGGTAACCAAAATATAGATAAAATGTTCCTTGGCTGGAAAGAACTATTTATTCAGGAGCAGTGCCAGGAAACTCTGCTAGGCCTCACTTGACTTTTGCCCCATAGCCTTCTGTCAAGCTATTTAGGGTTTACCTCCAGAAAGCAGGAGAGGCCAGGGTGGTAGGGGAAGTTAGCTGGGTTGATGTCCCAAAGCTGACATGGCTTTAGGTAGCACTTTAAAAACCAGTATTAGATTTAGTTAGGCTCCTTGCATGTGCAGTGGGGTTGTGGAGAAAGGCTTGTCTTTCTGTCCTGGTAACTGCTTTACTGGGTGTAATGTGAGTAACTCAAAAAGAATCCTCACCCCTAAATTATTCTCCCATGTAGCTTTCTTTGATGTCTGAAGTCCTATCGTTACAGCTTCAATTTTTGGCTAATGTTAGCTTTTCCCCTATCTAAAGACAAGTCTTTTAAGTACGCAATAAGGAATATTCAGTCTCAGTGGGGACAATCTGATCAGATTTTTACCTATAGGGAGGTAGACTGAAAAACAGGTACCCAGGAAAACTCCTGGAAACAAGAAGTAAAGCAGAGAAATGAAGATCAGGAAAGACAAACATTAGTTACTCTAAAATTTAACTTGGTGTGAAGGAAAACACTAATATCCCTACTGCTTGAAGATTTAAATTATTCTTCAGCTTTGGCTTTCCCAGCCACCATCAAAGCTAATTTGAGGCTAACAACAAAGAAAACTTAGTTTGTTACATCTCACCCACAGGCAAAGAAATTTTACACTGGCTATACCAAATGTTGCTATCGAATAGTTGAGTGGTTTGTCCTGTACAAACAGGAGCCACCTCTTGGGCTGCAGAAGTAGTTTTTCAGAATGAAACTCACTACTTCCTTAGCAGTGCTGCCATAGGGCTGTCTTGCATTCTGACCTCTAGCTCAGCTTTCGATCACTTCACAGTTTCCACGCACCCAACTATTTTCCTCCCCACCAGTTTAAGAGCAACCAGCAAGCAGACTCAAAGCCTTTTCACACACGTGGGTCCCCTAACACTGATCCCCTGTAGGCATTCCTGAAGGAAAACATGGCCAATGGGCGCTTTAAAGCCAGGCTTCATAGTTTATGAGAGACAACTCTACACGACAAAGAAAGGCAGAAAGGATCGAGCCCAGTGTTTCCTCTCATCACTCAGATACTTGCCCTCCTTTACCATAAAACATGGAAATGTCATACTATTTTATACTTTCTTTGCAGACATTTTATTTAATGCCACAAGAAACCACTAGTAAGGACTGCCAGTTTGGACAGAGCCAAGCCTATCATATCCCAAATGAGAACGCGTTTCCTAATTTTTTGAATGATTTTTGTATCATTTTGAACTTTATTAAAAACTTTTATAAGTAATACACCATCTTCTCAGGAAAACACACACACAACATACACAGTATCCAATGCCCCATTTTTGAAACCAGGTATAACGTTCACAAACAGGGTCACACTGAAACCTTTTTGCTATGCAGGAGAACAGGACTTCAGTTTTCTCTAAAAAATTAGGTGGGTGAACTTGATTAATGTTTCTCCGGGATGAGTACTCCAAATAACTGCTAATGAGTTATCTGGAGTAGGGAGAGAGGCATGAATTCTTTAAAAATGCAGATTCCTTGGACCTGTTCCATATTTAATAAATGAAAGTGTTTTATGGTGGGATTTGAGAAATCTGCTTTTTAAAAGGCTTTTGCTATATTTTAAAATGTTTGCTAAAAGATGAAGTACCAGACTATATTTTAGAAGTTATTTGATAAGATCTACCTATATGCATTTTTATAAAGGTTCAGAACAGATTCTGGTATACATTTAGATGTTTCACAATAACAGCCCTAAATCTTCTAGGATTCAGTCTGGCAAATAAATATCTTAAATTCTTATAAAAACCTTGACTGTGTGCATTGACATTGCTACATGACCTCAGTATCATGTAAATTTACCAGTGCTTGGGGAAGCAAGCTAATGAAACCTGAGCACTAATAATGCCACAGGGCACTTGGAACCTTCACCCAGCAGCTTGTGGGCAATCAGGGAACTCAGCAAGCTGTTATAAAACAGGCCACAGAATGACCTGTGGCCAAGCACCTTGACAGCACAGTGATTTCCTCTTGACCATGCCCAGGTAGGTCATAACACTGACCTGACCTTTGCTAAGGACTGCTGGAAACATTTTGAATCCTGGAGAGCTGTGGCAAACTGTATAACAGAAGGGTAAAGAAAGCATCATTGCCAACAGTGTTGTGGAACTCTGCATACAGAGTTTGAAAGGCTATCTTATTTTAGCAAGAGAAAAATGGGATAACTAATTGTGTGGAAAAGCTATAATTTCAGCAGTGAATGCACCTGCTCATATAAATATAAAATGGCACATTTTAAAATTTGAATGGGCAAATAGTTCATGGACCTTACAAAGAAAAAATACACCTTTTCCTAATTCCAACTCCAAGACAACAGCTAGATGAGCAGGCACACAGTCATACCCTATAACTGTATCCTTCTAACTAATATTTATGGAGTGTCTTCTATGTGCCAGGCACTATGCTAATTGCTAGAGAAACAATGGGAAAAAACAGATATGTGCCTGCTCTTGAAGCTCATGGTCTACTGGGGAGACTAAAGTTTGCCAAATAACAGCTTAAGTTATAAATTCTTGAGGGGTTGTCACAGGACTTAAACAGCCCTGTGTAGGGAATGATGGGGGAGGCTTCCCCGAGAGATTGGTGTGTGAGCCAAGATCTGAAAAACGATTCAGAGGTTCACAGTCACAGTGGTAAAAGAAGAAATAAGAAGTGGCAATACAAGAAGGAAAGACAGAACACTGCGTTGACAAGAATTTTCAAATAATGTGACTAAGTTAGAGCTATGGGTGAATAAAATTTGTTGATATATAGGTGGAAAGGTCTCAACATTGATTTGTGCTCTGAGGTACTAGATATCAGCCACTAGATTTGTTGTGGAACATAAGCAAAAAAGGGACACACTATACTTTCCCAGATGAGGTTAAAAATAACTTTCTATTTGTTGTTGGGAGAAAAAAAAAACAGTTTCTGAACTTTTTTTCATTACGATGCATTTATTATACAGAGTTTTAGCTAAAACCAATATTAGACCTCAACAAACTCTTGACTTTTATAACACACCTGTGCATTGATTATTTTTCTTCTGTTCCACCTACAGTACTGTCACCTTTCTTCAGTGTAAGCAAGTGGTAAAGCTTTACCACTTTCACATTTCTCTCAAGTGTTGAATTTACACCACTCTGACCTTTCTGCTTTGACATGCAGAGTTGTAACATGCCTGGTATCTTGTAAGTCATAAAAGTTGTGAGTTTTTTAAATAAAAGAAACTATAGACTAAAATAGCATCAACTAGTAGGCACCAACTACTTTGAAATCATTCATCTAAGCTTTTATATTCTTGTCCAAAAGTTAACAGAATGAAACTAAAATGGGCTTTTGTTCTTTTAAGAAATGTATGGGAGATCCCCGTATGTGGTTAGAAAGTGACACCTTCAATTGCATAGGAAAGAAACCCAATCATTTCTACATTCCAAATCCTACTTCATTATCTTCCTGGTCCTATGTCATGAAGAAAGTTCCCAATAACAGAAAAGGAGAAAAAACAAACCCTCAAATACAGTATAGTCTACTAGCACCTACCAGGAGAGACTCAGTTCTAAAAGACAAAATCTAGATACTCCAGAGAGAGCACATAAGTGAGCAGAGAGTTCCCCACCTACCTAGGAGGATGGCTGGAAACATCAGAAGTAACACGCTTCGCACTTCTAGGTAGGTTGGCCAGACTCTCTAGAAGAGCAACCATTTATGCAGTACCTCTTATGTGCCAGATACTACTCCCTACAAATCTGCAAGGTATATATGATTATCAATGTTTTGCAGATGTGTAAATCAAAAAACTAGGACTAGAGGTCCCATTGGACCCAGCTATTCCCCTGCTGGGTATCTTCCCAAAAGAATTAAATGAATCACACCACAGTGACATATGCTCACCTGTGTTTATAGCAGCATAGTGTGTAATAACTAAAACTTGAAAACAGCCTAATTGCCCATCAACTGGAGACTGGATAAAGAAGATGTGTTTTTTTTTTAATAAAATGGAGTACTACTCAGCCATAAAGAACAAGAAACTAGAGACATTTATAGCTAAATGGATGCACATTGAGGCCATACTCTTAAGTGAAATAAATAGGACACGTGTAAATGCCAAATAGTTTCTCTGGTATGAAAAATTAAAAGTGTAAATAAGGTTCAAACTGTATAACTGATAATGTGAAATAGGAAGAAAAGGGCTAAAGGACTAAGGAAAGTGGAAAGGGTAGGGGAAAGGAAAGAAAGGAAAAGAAAAAATATGAGAAAAGGAAAAAATGGAAACAAAGTCATTGTAAATAGGGAAGGTGGAGGGGGTGAAGGGAAGGAAGGGGTAAGGGGAAAAATAAGAACCAAGATACATCATGCAAAGGTACAAGATTCCAATGATGAATCTAAATGTACTGTATTCCTAGAAAGTACCAATAAAGTTAATGAAAAAAATCTGAAGGAAAAATCTTTAAAAAGATTCCTTTTATTTGTTAGAGATGAATTGAAAACTGCCTTTGGCACCCAATTCAAAGAAAGAGAGCCAACCATCTGCACAAGTCACAATATCCTTAAAATAATTATAGAAAGCCAGCTGGGCATGGTAGCGCATGCCTGTAATCCCAGCATTTGGGAGGCTGAGGCAGGAGGACTGCTGTGAGTTTGAGACTAGCCTGGGCTACATAGTGAGTTCCAGGTCAGTTTCCACTACGTAGTGAGACCCAGTCTCAAAAAAAACAAATAAACAAAGAAACAAACAAAAAACCTGAAATAATTATAGAAAGGGTAAAAACAATGTCTGTGAGAAACATTTTTATCAAAGAATTATTTGCCACTGAGTTTAGATTCACTCTCAGAATCTTTTTCAATACCATAATTCAAGGCATTAATCAATCCAAGTTAGCAAATGAGATGAGTCTTATTTATGAACAATGTTCTAAACCCAGAGCGGCAAACTAGAGCCCAAACGCGTTTTTCTGAACGAGGTCTTACTGGGACACAGCCCTGCACTTGTTTACACGGCCCTCCGTGGGTCCTCTTGTGGAGAGGGACCGAGTGGAAAGCTAAGCCGGAGACTGTGCGGTACACACAGCCAAGATGTTTACTACGGAGCTTTTCACAGAAAAGAACAGCCAAACCCTGCTACAGATAAATGCCTGAACTAAAGCAAAAGTGGTAGACATGTATGTGCGTATTACTGCTATGGTTTAGCTTGAATTTACTACGTGCAGTCACTTGTGGGGCACCGTTAAGTTTCAAGTGTACATAAATAAGGTCCACTTTGTCCTGACTTTGAAATAGTTCACAATATAGTTAAAATTTAAAAAGGTATCACAAAATAATTTAGTTATAAAACTTAAGTTAAGTACAATGTATTATGTGAACAGAACAAAGTGCTTAACCCTGGAGATTTTTTCTTAAGTGTTCCGTTGCTTGCCACTTGACCATACAACCTAAAATGTTAGAGGGAATTTTAGAAATTGTAGCTGGTAGCAATCCTCAGAAGAGGTGAATGGATAAAAATGTAGCCAGTAAGAGACAGCTGTTTTACTTGATATGAGATTAAAAATGAAAAGGTTACTAAATATTCTAAAAACAATGAGTAATTGGTGATATCCCATAAAAAAATGCAGTATAACTTAAGTAACTCTATATACTCCAGACTGTGGATTGTCAGGCACCATATCACAGTAGATCAGCAGGGACATAATAAATTCATAATTATAGTAATCCACAGCTGCTCTAACCTTAGAACACAATGAATTGCTTAGTGAGGGCTACTGTTTCAAAAATGATCAAAACAACAACAAAAAAAACAACAATGAAAACCCCCAAACCCACAGCTGCTATGGAGCAGTGTCCTAAATCACATACCCAAATAATCTATATACTAAAGATTTGTTGTTGTAACAAGAAACTTTTAAATGGTATAAATTATTACGGAAATGGTCAGACTAGAAAAAAAAACAACAAACTTTGTCACCTATAATTTCTTTTTATCCTCTAAGGTAGTACCTGTGATCCTTCTTCAAAACAAATTGTGATGATTTAGGTGCCCCATAGTCATAAAACACATAATAAGTTTCTTTTCCAGCACAAATTGTATATTCACATCCAGACAATTAAACAGTGAAAATTAAGAGAACTGTAGAAGATAAGTAGCTAGCCATTTTTCCCTTGAATAGCTATTTATAAATTAAGCTGCCAACTCAATATGAAATCTTTCCTTCAAATACGTACAAAACAAAATTTTATGTATAGTATATAATATGTAGTATATATACTATATATTATAAATTGTACCTGGTAGCAATCTTCAGAAGAGATGGATGGATAAAAATGCAGCCAGTAAGAGGCTGCATATATATATATTATTATATATTATAATATTCTATATTATAATATATATCTTTAATGGCACGCTTCCCGAGAACTAGGTAAATTCTCAGGCCTTTTCCATTTCTTCAGTTAAAGAGATATTTAAGTTTGTATGTGTACACGTATACATATATACGTATATATATAGCCTATGTAATGTTTCAAATGAAATTTTTTTTTGAGGGTGGTACCGGGGATTGAACTTGGGTCCTTGCACTTGCAAGGCAGGCCAACAAACCGCTGAGCTAAATCCCTGGCTAAAAGGAAAATTCTATGAATGAAAGCTCAGTTGCATAATACCCCATTTAACAAGTACCATCAAAGAACGAAGAGAGCTATATAAGTGAATGTCTCACTTAACTCAATTTTACTGCTTTATATAATGAAAACAAATTCTGATGGAAATTTCCCGAAGTAAAACCCACACCTTTACACTTTGTTCTTGCCTTTTTTAAAAAAAAAAAGAAAATACACAGAGGAAAAGTAAGCATTTTCTTGATTTAAGGTCATCATTGGAACATGAAGGGAGGGTTATAACATTCATATCTCTCACAAGAGTTTGGTTCTGACACCAAATCACCCTGATTCCCTCAGGAAGCTCTGGGTTCACCTCCAAAAGGCAATATTTTGCTTCCAAAGCTACTTTCTGAAGAATGTCTAGACTCTAGATTTGGAAAATGTTTAACCTTTTTATAAAGAAAAGTGCATGGACTTCATGATGCTTTTCTCCCCTTAGCCCTTTCTTGTTTATGTCCTGATTCATACACATACACACACACACACACACACACACACATATCAAAAATTTCTCTTTAGATTCACATACACACCAAAATGGCACAAATAAAATTTGTAATTTGATGTTTATGATGTTTATAATGCACAATGAATGATTCAGCAAATATAAAGAATTCTTATAAAAACCTAAATGGATTTTGTATTTTTTTCACATACCCAACTCTACATTATTGTAGTAAGATTGATACTACAACTTTCTCTCTGACTCTTTAGCATTCTATACCAATGTTAGCATTCAGTACATGCTCAATAAATGCTTAGTGAATGAATAAATAAAAACACTTCAGTGTCACAAAAACATTTAAAAAGTTCAATATCCAAAATTTTAATCAATTTAACTTAAATCAAATAAATTACTACAGTAGCAAGTTAACTATTTAAGAGCTTGTATTTTATCAGCCAAATTAATGTTTTCAAATATTATTTACAATTGACCAACTTCTTAACATATTAAGAAGCTGATGCAAAAGGACAAAGTAAGAATTACCAGGAAATTTTTCCTGGGTAGACTTCTGGGATGTACCCAGAAATAGTGGAAACTTCCACATAAAGGAACAGCAATAGTCTTAATTTCCACATGGTTAGTTAAGCATGCACCCATAGTTATCCCTGTGTCCACCAGATGGCACGCATGAATCAAGCAAGATGTCTAACTTCTTTGCTATTCAGGAGAGGGAAATGAATAAATGTGGTAAAGGATGGCTGTTCCCTTGTCTGCTAGACCAGCAAATTGTTGAAATCCACAACTATGAAAAGCAGAGGGCTGACTGAGCTGGGTTACGAAACAAGCCTCATAACTCATTTTTAAACATTTACTGTTTATGATTTTCCAGACATTATGCAGAATATAGAATTTAAAGAGTCTTGCTCTCAAAGAGCTCGGATGACTTGAACAAGCAGAGAACTTGTAAACAGAAAACTACAAAACAGTACAATAAATTTTCTGAAATCTTGGGAAATACCATGTCAGAAAGGACACGTGAGCCAAATCTTGAGGGATGGAAGAAGCTTGCTGAGCAGAACAACGGGCTGAGTAGCAAGCAATGCAGAAAGCACAGTCCACATAAAGGCAGGCAAAAAACAAGGTGTACTTGAGGGTAAGAAAGTTATAGGGCTGGAGTTGTGTATGGGTGAGGCGGGTGACAAAACATGAGGAAATAATAGGCTAGAACCACATAAGGATAATTAGGAATTTTAATTCTATGATAATCAGCATAGCTGATATTTATTGGAAAATTTTTACATGCTAAGCACTAGGCTAAGCACTTAAGTGCATTGTTTATTCTTCACCACGACCCTCAAAATGTGTATTCTATTTATATCCATTTTTCAGAGCCCTACCAATACTGTGTCCTTGGGTTCCCACCTTGGATCTGATGTAACAGAGGAGTCTGTTCTCATCAGCCACCTGTTTCAAGAACTTTGGAAGTAGCCTTTCCTTGGGCAGTTAGCTGTATTTCATAGTAAACTGTGGGGTAAGGAAGCTCTCTGTTGTTCCAGCTTCTAGAAGGAGTCCTGAACAAGACCAGGAAACCCAGGTTACCAGGTACACTACAGTTGGCTAACTCTATGACCAGGTACTCTCAAACACATTCTTTAACCATGCAGCCTTCATTTCCTTTAAATAGGAGAGTAGGCTGAAGGGAAAATACTGGATTGGAAGATCTTTTAAATCTCTTCTGTCTTAAATCTTATTCCATGAAGTTTGTTTACTTATTTTCTTCTAATATACTATCTGATCTTGGAGATGCTAATGAGTGACAGGCCACAAAGAATCTGTAATTCCAGGTAACCTAGAAATTTTGAGATTTAATAACATCACTGACAAATTAATTGTAGAGGAAAAATACTAGTTCACAGGTCCTAATATAATTTGCATTTATCATATTAAGTGGTAACCTCTCAAAATTAAATTGCATAAGCCTAACAAACAGAAGGCATACTTATTATACAGAAAGTTAAAAATATGCTCATATTTTCATGTATCATTGAAACAGAGTTTCTCCAAAACCTCTACATTCATATTAGTGACTTAGCAGCTATCATTTGGCAGTATGAATCCATTGCTGAATTCACAAAACCATCTAAGAAATAAGATGATTTCAAATTCCTGTTATCACATTAGTGACTATGAACAAATGCAGTTATTAAATAACAGTAATTCTCTTGCTGAACCTTAATTAAGGCAGCAAAAAAAATGAAACTTCATGTGATTGATTTTCAACATTGCAAGAGTATACTGATAATGAGCAGTCATAAGAAAGGAATGAAGCAGGAAAAATTCTCATATAGAATTCTTTTTTTGTTTTATTTTCCGGTACCAGGTACCAGGGAACTAAGTCAGGACCTTGCACTTGGCCAAGTCGGAGCAACGCCATTGAGCTACATCACCAGCCATCTATGGAATTCTTATCAAGAATTTAAAAACAATATTTTAGGGCAAGCTGTCTTGATCCGTCTTCCTGAAAAGATTTAAGGAAATTAAGCCACATACTCTTTTTTTTTTCATTAAGTTTATTGGTACATTTTAGGTATACAATACAGTTACATTCATCATTGGGATCTTGTACCTTTACAAGATATATCTTGGTTCTTATTTTTTCCCCTTGTCCCTGCCCTCCCTTCACCCCTTCCACCCCTCCCTATTTACAAAGACTTTGTTTCCATTTTTTCCTTTTCTCATATTTTTTCTTTTTCTTTCTTTCTTTCCCCTATCCCACCCACTTCCCCTACTCTTTTAGCTCTTTTCTTCCTATTTCACATTATCAATTACACAGTTTGAACCTTATTTTCACTTTCAGTTTTCCATACCAGAGGAACTATTTGGTATTTACACGTGTGTCCTATTTATTTCACTTAAGGGTATGGTCTCACTGTGCATCCATTTAGCTAAATGTCTCTAGTTTTTTTGTTCTTTATGATTATTACTCCATTTTATAAAAAAAAAACCACATCTTTATCCAGTCTCCAATTGATAGGCAACTGGGCTGTTTCTAAGTTTTACAATTACAAACTATGCTGCTATAAACATGGGTGCATATATGTCACTGTGGTATGATTCTTTTAATTCTTTTGGAAAGAAATCCAGAAGAGGAATAGCTGGGTCAAATAGAACCTCTAGTCCCAGTTCTTTGAGGTATTTCCATATTGATTTCCATAGTGGTTGTACCAGTCTGCACTCCCACCAACAATGCAGAAGGGTTCCTTTCTCCCCACAACCCCGCCAACATTTGTTATTGTGTGATTTCTTGATAGTGGCCATTCTTTCTGGGGTAAAGTGGAATCTCAGTTAAACCACACACTCTCAATTTTACAAAGATCGTACCTCTGAAAAATAGTGTTAAGTAGTAACGTAAACACTGAAATATACACACTTAGAAAGTATCCTGGACTTGTAGCATAACACGTCATACCAATCAGGGATACTTCAGGTCAATTCATTGCACTCTGTGGCATAAAACATTTGGGACCTTAGATGAATACAAAATGTAAAAAACATTGCAAAGCGTTAAAATGCTTTAATCAGGCGATAGACATCTGATTCCCATTGTGTCCGATTTCTCTTACATTGTTCACAAGACAGCCTCGGGAAACTGAAGGGATACTAAGCATTCCAGAAGCTCTATTCATTTCACTCTTTTGAAAACATACAGTGTAAATTCTTCATATGCCATGAGACTGATACTTGGGCTTAAGGAGATCTTGGGCTATAAAATAATGTTAAGAAATTCAATTAAAAATTCTCAAATTTCCCACACAATTCTCACAGTGGTAATAGAGGAGTCAAGGGTGAGTGGTAGGGACTCAAATCAACAAAACATTTGAGATCAAGAACCCCCTTCAAATCCCTAGCACAGATGTAACCCAGGTGGGTCTCACTTCACTGACAAATCATTAAATGTGTTTCCTCTGCAGGCCTGGATAATAGGGTTAGCTGAGGACATAGCAGCTGGTACCTCCAGCTTTATGAGATTGCCAAAATGTTTTTCTGATTTTTCTACACATAATAGAACAAGAACTATTCAGAGGGAAAATGCATTCTTTAGGAGCAGATTGAGTACAAGGGCCTGATGACATTTTCCATCAGTGAAGCACCTAGTAATTAAATATCAAGGAGTTAATGACCTCCTGACTCAATGCGCTTTGATTTGGTGCAATTAGGACTTTGTCCCTACAGCTCATGTTCCTCTCAGGTTTCTGAGGTGCACAGCTTCAGGCGCTAGGATACGTCAGCCGGGGGGGGGGGGACAAAGGGGAAGCTGCAGCATCCACGATCTATGCAACGCTAATGCAGTGTCACCTAAATGTGCTATCTTTGTATTTTCCAATGTCTCTGTGGCACTGCAGCATTTCAGGCTCAGGAAACTCTTAACTAATGGCACACTACTTTCTGACTACAGTAAACCAAACATAAGAAAGGGACATTCATATTCACAGGCACATACAGATGTGTGCACCAGTTATTCACTTGGCCTCCTCCCTTCTAGAATAATTAACATGTTTATCTATTCTATAAAGAATATGGAGCTGGAGTGGAGATTTTTTTTTTTTTGTACTGGGGATTGAACTCAGGCCCTTATGCTTGCAAGATAGGTGCTGGTACCACTGAGCTAAATCCCCAGGCCATGAGTGGAGATTTGATTAATAGAGCAGAACGCAAAATACATCCTGCAGGATGAGAGAATTAAATGATTGCCAATACTATGAAGTTTGCAGGAGTCATTATTTATAACTAAAAGAAGTTGAACAGTGCTTGAAGACTACTTTTCTTATGACTTCAAAGAAAAAAACTGCATATCTATTTTGCTGTTCAAGCAGTAAGATATGAGAAAGCCTCTCTTTAGTCACTACTGGAGGGAGGCACCAGACGTGAAAAAGCAAGAAGGGAAGCAGTCCAGATGCTCCCCGGTGTTCTGCAAATTCTCCGCCTTATCCTCCCAGCTGGCCCTCCAGTGCGCAGCATATAATTCTCACTTGTGCCTGGCTTCTGCAGCATGTAACTTACCTTCAGGGCTTGGGAGCATGAAGGCTTTTGCTTTCAGGCAACTATATTTTATCTCTCTCTAGAAACATTTACATGGTGGGGAGATACCACAGACCCATTAAAGGGGATGATGTAAGAGAAGTTTTAATGCTGTGAAATACTTACAGTACTGATAACTTAAAAAACGGGTCCCAAACTGTCCCATGGTGTGAACCCACATGAACATGAAACAAGGATGTGTACCATGATGCAGAAACACCAACAACAGTGGTTCTCTCCCAGGAGAAGTACATGAAAACCTTTTTCCTTCTCTAGTGTTTTGTAGGTTTTTTTTTTTTAGGAATTTCTTTAATAAATACACGTTCCTGTAATCCCAGCACTCACTCAGGAGGCTGAGGCAGGAGGATCGCTGTGAGTTCGAGACCAGCCTGGGCTACACAGTGAGTTCCAGGTCAGCCTCAACTACATAGTGAGACCCTGTCTCAAAAAACCAAAAAAAAAAAAAAAAAAAAGTTCCTTTTGTAATAACACAATGTTGGAATAGAAAGGATGTGAAGAAGGGAAGTGAAAAAAAGAACAATAGATCATGACACCTCTTTTTCCCAGAGAGGAAAAAGGAGCAACAGAATAATGAATGTGTAATTTCCTCCTAAATTAGCTACTTAAATGTTAATTTTCCCTCCTTTTCAAGCTTTTTACTTTGCTGGCAGCAGGAAACCTACCAAAAAAGTATCTGGCATAGGGAAGAGCAAAGCAGGCAAAGGTGTAGGCCACAGAAAATCAAAGTCTAAGAATAAAAGAGGCAGCAAAAGTTGTTCTGCACAAACACCAGCACAGGGGAGGGATGCCATGGGGCCTTCTTTCTGAAAATAGCTTAATGCTTTCCATGTTTTAAAACAACTGGTCATCTGCACTTCTTATTTTTCACATCCTCAACCTGTCAACTTATAAATAAATATATATTTTACTTCTCTACTTATAATTAAAATGAATAATGTGTTAAAGTAAAAAAACACTTGTTTTTATTACCCTCTAGCTTTAAAAGGAAAAAAAAGACAAATTCCCTCTGGAAATCGGATTAATGACATATGGTAATTACACTATTAGGTTGAATGATCCATAATAGCATAAACCTCCATTAAACACATTTCTCAAGGACACTTTCATTAAAGAGAAATTTAGTCATTTTAAATTATAAACGAAAAGCTGTGTATCAAAATGCTTTTATTTCTTTTATGTCATCAGATAATCTGAAGTCATTTGACCATTCCTTTTGTAAAAACATTGGAAAGAAAGAGATAAAGAAAGTTAGGTTATATCCCAGGCATAAGACGACACATTTGTAGATGCAATGTTTGAAGCTTTCAATTCAGAAAAAAATCAAGGCAACTAGAAGAATGTATATTCCTTATTTATATGCTGTAGATTCTCCTTCAGCTATGGCTCAGGTTTCACCAACCTCCCAAGCTCCCGTGTCTCCCAAGCCTTTAAACACTGAAGGGGGGCGGGAGGAGGAGGAGGAAGAGGAGAGGGAAGCTGAAGGGGGAGAGAACAAGCTCAGAAAAGGCTAATGAAAACCATAGCGGAACCACAAAAAATGCAGCAAACAATACTCTTAGATATTCTACATCATTTATTGTCAAGTGTCTGAAGAAACGTATCTGCTTACTTTGTTTTAAGTGCATTTTCAATTGTATTGCTTTCTATTGGGCTGAAGTTTATAAACAATTTTAAAACTTTTCTAGAAATAGGTCCACATAAGTTCCACAAAATATAATTGCTCATTATACAATTCTGAGTAATATTACATTGTTTCCTGTGATATTCCTACAAAACAGCTGTATTCAGTTCTCTGCAAAAAAAAAATGGTAAATGATATGAAGACTAAAATATTTTAAAATGCAATTTCATTAGAAAGCAAGTACAAACAAATGTGCTTTACTTTTGCAATTACAGTAAAATTGGAATAGAATTTGAATTTGTGTTAATCAGGAGCCCGTCTGGATCATTCACAAAGGATATAATCTGTTTTGCAAATACTGGGTTCCATTCTGTTTGCTTTACAGGGTAAGAGAACTGGCACTTACCGACAGCCTACCACAACACAGGCAGTGTGTTCATTTTCATAATTCTTATAATGTAATTCTTACAGCCACTTTACAAGGCACTAAAGAACAACAACAACAAAAATTCCTTTAGACTCATTTAGCAGTGAATAATGGGCCCAATATTAAAATCCAGTTCTTTCCGCTTCAAAATACATACTTTACTGATACATATAATGGCCTAGAATGTCTGTATTAGCAGAAGCTATGCCGTGAAATGTTTATTCAGCCAGATACACAGGATAAGATGTTATGAACATTGGCCTAAGGATACATGAACTTGAGGAGAATGGACGGATAGGCTAAGATTATTTACTCAATAATCATTTCTTAAACATGGAAGTTTTATCCTTTAAAAATGCCTTAATATTTTAAGACTACTTCATTTATCCCAACAATCCTCAGAATCAGTAAGGCAGGCATTATCACCATCCTCATCTTCTATTAACGAAATTGAGGCATGCCAGGTACGGTGGCACATGACTGTAATGCCAGCGACCTGTGTGGCTGAAACAGGAGGATCCCAAGTTCACGCCTAGCCCAGGCAACTTAGTGATTTACCAAGACCCTATCTCAAAATTAAAAATAAAAAGTATTTGGGATGTAGTTCAGTGGAAAAGCTCCAGGTTCAATCACCAGTAACACACACACACACACACACACACACACACACACACACACACACACAACACTACACTACACTGAAACTGAGGCATAAAATGATTCACCCAAGGATGACCACCAGTGTCAAAAAGAAATCAGAAACAAAGCTTCTTAATGCACAGTCTAGCACTATCCTCCTATTTCATGCAGCATATGGGGATTCATTTTAACAAAGTAAAACTTAAAACTGATGGGTGGAATACAAGCATTCTTTGTACCCTATACTTTAAGCAGGTAGTATCATGTCACAGTGAAAAACAGGCTTTTCTCAACTCATCCCTTTGCAGTCAAGCCAAACTATTCTGTTCACAATATGCTTATAACCATCATCATTTTCTTGCAAAAAAACTTAGGTAATTTGATTTGGAGAAAACATTCTTATTAGTGAACTACTCCTAGCCAAAAAGTCTTTCCTGATTCATCCTTGTGTCCCTACTGGATCTCTGCTGTGAAGCAGAATAAATAAACAACGGGATTGACTAGCGAAAATGAGAAAGAGAAAGCAATGAACAAAACAGTGACTTCTCTGCAAGAGCTCTGACGGTTTGGAAGAGAAGAAACTTTGAGAAGGCAGAACTGACCACTTAGAAAAAATACTACATGCAAATTTTTATTCTAATAAACAGAACGTTCCTTCAAGTAGTCCTTTTTAACAAATTTTAAGCTCTATTTAAGGAAAAGTCAAGCACATCTGAAGAAGATAACATTTTGGAAGAATAGGTCTCTGTCATAATCCTGGAAAATACTATGTCGTAATCAAAGGTAATATTTCATTTTGTTATTGAAAAATATATATTTAATAAAGAATACATGTGAACTACAAACTTGGACAAATTTATTCCCTCTGATAAGAATGTTTCCCTCCATGTAGCAAAATAAGTAAAAAGAGCCCCATCTTGTTCTGCTTCTTGCCACTTTACGTAATTTACAACTGGGCATTTATTTAATGTTTGTTCCCTGTATAAAATTGCAAGCTCTGTTAATTTGTGTATTGGCCTAGGCTATAATTTGTGTGTAGTGCCTAGGCTATATATTAGATGTTCAAAAGATAACTGCTCAATGAAATAGATGGATGAATGAGTATTTATACACTCCAGGTGATGAGTGCAATGTCCTGTTCGATTTCCCCTTTTTTTCTGTCAATTTCTCCAATTGAGAGTGAAGAAAGTATTTCTTTGAGTGAGGTACAGGATGATCAGTCAGCATGTACACACTGAAAAATACCAAAATCACAAAAACCTACTTTGAGTGTATGGACACGTGTGTTTGTACAGACTGCAGGCTGCCTGAACTAAAAAGGAGAGGAATATTGGCTCCCTAGGCAACTCTTCTTTTTCATTCCAAATGTTTGTCCCCTACTGTCTCAATTATTGACATTTACTCATGTAATTAGAAGAGCAGAAGAAATTAGATGCTGTGTAATATCAACAATTGTACCTTAACTAAATAATAAAGTATGTATCAACTAGACACAAAACAAAGTCACCCAGGCTAGCCTACATAAATCTCCTGCAATCTCTCTCTCCCTCTGCTTCAAGAAGTACAGCTACATTTTATTCTCTTCTGTCTCATTTATCCTTGTACCTCTTCAAGGCAAAGGGACTTAATTCCCTACATTTGTATAGTGCTTTACATTTACAATATACTTTTTTTTTTTTTGACGCAAGGTCTTCCCTCATAGTTCAGGCTGGCCCTGAACTCTCTATGTAGCCCAGGCTAGCCTTGAACTCACAACGACCCTCCTGCCTCAACCTCCCAAGTATTGGGATTACAAGTGTGCGCCACCACACCTGGCTCTACAATGTACTTTTTAAAAAGATCTGCCAAATTGGAAATTTCAACCGAAGTACCAAGATATAGTCATGAAATTCCAACTTGAAGTTAAAGACTCATTTGTAAATTTGTAAAAGAAACATTTTGCAACCCACCATGTGATTCTAAAAAGCCCCATTTCGCATTCAAAATGAAAGAATCAAAAGTACAGAAATTAAGGGAGAGTTACTGAGGATGGTTTCAGGAAAGAACAATGTTTTGTATCCCTTCTCCCACATAACACAGAGGGAAGGGAGAAGATGCGCAGAGAAGAGTTTCTATAGGATCACTCAGAAAGCCTGGAACATGCTCGCTGAGATGAGGGGAACACAACAGATGGGCCTTGACTCTTCCCTCGAAAAACTCAAAGAGCAAGAGCTACAGGTGAAGAGACTGGGCTGGATTAGCTTGCACTTGTCTGTCCAGAGATCTTGAGTACTTCCAGTGGGTAGAGGCTACAAAGGGGAAAGAACCGATCTTACACCTCTCCAGGAGGGCTGCCTAGCAGGGGGAAAGGACCCAACTTCAGAGTCTTTATGAAACAAACGGCTAAAAACCAGGAGGTGAGGACAGTGTAGTATACTTCTTACACTGCAAGTAAATGAAATGAAGAAGACAGATACGAATGAAAAATTCATAAACGTCACCAACAGGAAAAAGCAGCTATAAAGAAGAGATATTGAGAGCACAAAGCCCTCTGAGTCATTACTAGTCAAGCCATCACTTTCCTGCCCTTCTTTTCCCTTTTCTCTATTCCTTTCATTTCCAGTGTAGACTCTGGAAGTTTTGAAACTATGGCCATCCACTAGAAGCTTAAGGTAGGGTTTCTAACTGGCAAAGGCCTAAGCGAGGAGGGCAGCAGGGAGAAATCAAGTCTGAAGTTTTGATGACCTTAGACCTACTCTAATCTATTTACAATTTAAAAGTCACTGTGGTAAATTATATTAAAATTATTAGAAGAGTCAGAGGATTGCCAAGTGTTTATTCTGGACTATGGAAGAACTTCCTGTGCTAAATACATTCTGAATGAAAGACAAAGATGCTTTCTGATTAGATTTCTTGAGTTTTGTTTGTTTACTGTATTGCTTACTAGATTAATGAAAACTCAGTAACCAAATCATAGAACCCTACAAACTACCTTAGCTCTTAACAGGGAACTTTGAGGTTAAAAAACAGAAATTGCTATTAAGAAAGGAGTTAAGTTTGCATAGGGCCAAAAAGAACAAGAATTTAGCCCCATCTTCTTTGCATCTCCACCTTACAGTCTATTTGTGCTTCTATAACAAAATACCCAGACTAGATCATTTATAAACAAGAAAACTTATGTTTTCACAGTTGTAGAGAAGAAGAACTCTAAGGTTAAAGTCTCTTCCTCATAGATGGCACCATCTAGGCATCTTCACATGATGATAGTGACAGGACAAAAGGAATCTAGGTAGTTCCTTCCTGCCCTTCAGTGAGGTCAACAATTTCACTTTGTCCCCCGTCTAGATTACTTTCTAATGACCCAACCTCTTAATACTAATGGATTGGCCAGTGAGTTTCAACATTAATTTTGGAGAGGTCAAAAACATGCAAACATAGCATTATTACTCTGTATGTCATTGTATTCTCTCCAACAGTGCAATAGGAAGGTAGAGACTGGCTACTACTGTAAGAGTTCTAAGCTCAGATCCTAAAGGCAGAACCACAGTAAAGAAAAGGCCTTGCCAGACTTTGTTTGAAGAACCCTACAAAAAGACTGTAACTGTCCCTAATTCAATCATGTTCCTATTCCTGGACCAATGACTGTGTTCATATGGGGTGTGGTACCAGGCCAGATGTATGTGATATATGGCTTTTGCTAAAGATGAAGAAGAATTCAAAACAGATTTTCTATGTGAACTCCACAATTTTACATCAATTATTTCATTTTACCCCTAGATCATACAAAAAAAGCAAGTGACAGCTGTCAATGGAGCCCAGATTATCTCACTGTAAACCTGGGGTCCTTTCCAATATTCAAAATCTCTCTTTTTAAAGGTTTTCTAGAGCAAGAGGACCTAATTAATTTTATATCTCCCAGCAGGAAACTAGATTAAGTGATTGACCTCTAATGTGGCTCTTACCTCTAATAGTCTATGATTCTAAAATAGGTCAATAACTGGTTTATTCCAGGTTTTGTAGTATGATCTGGAGTTATTCCTTCCTGTATTTATGTAATTCCTGCAATAGAGATTTTCTGAGTGCATACTACCTACTGTGTGCCAGGTACTTTTTTCTTGAAACATTGCTCATACAATAGCCTAAATTCCAAGTAAGTCTACTAAACCACCTAACCAAAACACTGAAAAATTAGAGTAAGTTAATATAGTCACCAATTAAAACTGCTCTTAGTGACAAATTTTATTTGACCAGCTACAGGAGAAAAACAGAGGTCTTTGCTTATAGACATGTTATTACTAAAACACATACCCAATGGAAATGACAGGTCTTGTAAAAAACAGAAATTTCATGCTATAAAAATCACATAAAATAAGTTTCACCAACATATGTTTCTAATTTAACAAGAAAACTCAGCATCAGAGTACAGACACAACTATAAAGTGAAAGAAGAAAGCAAAAATTGTGTCATTTTTTTAAACCTTCAATGTAGTTGTTTAAACTGTTCTTTTATATTATCACTTTATGATTGCTTCGTACTTTAAAAATATCCACAGCATGTATTAAACACCTATTATATAACACCAGACAACTTCAAAGACAGAACTGGAAATTACTTTGCTTTTCCAACTGTACTTTCCTGAGAGAGCTTCTGGTTAGAAGAGATAACACAGCCCAGCTTTCATTATGGGCTTTTGCTGATGTTCATGTATTAAAGTAACATAGGCTAGGGTTTTTTATCTTTACTTTCAGTCATAGGATATTCTTTCTACATACATCTGGCAAAGGCGAAGATGTAGAGAAAGGCCTCTTAGCCCATCATTTTTAGAGCATCTATTTGTACACTATCAATCCATTTGCCTCAGGTAGAAAATCTAACTGCTCTGCTTGCTTGATTCATCAGCAAAACAAAAATAATATGAGCTGTGAGGAATCCAGGGAGGACCGATGATTATTTATAGGACTATAAGTAACTCCTTGGAATATACTTGAAATAAAACAAGAACAAGTGCCTTGATTCTCAAATAACTCACTCTATCAAGTTAGGCTCTCCATATGCAAAAATCCAAGCACATCAGGAGGTCTCGAGAATGCTGTCATGATGACTGTCTACTGCAGGCAGAATGCAGTCCTGTGACCTTATTACCTTGATTATGTACTCACCACTCACAACCACCACTGGCACAGTACATTGTAGCAGAGCCCAGAAAATTGTTTTTAAAATTGTGATAAGCATCCATCTCCCAGTTTGTTGGAGGGAACAGTAGCCAGCATGGCTAGCAGAATTCTTTTGTTCCAAAGTCAACTCAATATGTACTTTTGTGACCTAGTATATATTTAACACTGTGTAGCTGTAGTGGGGAAATCTGAGAGGTATATGTCTTCAAAGATGTCCACATGGAGTATTTATTAATATGAGCTACAGAAAGTAATTGTGCAGTGGAAACAGATCGGAAGAAGAAGTTTTGGTTCCAGACCTACTATTATTTTTAATTAACACTGACCTTTTATTGGTAATGTTTCTTCCTAGTTGACTTGCTGCTCATTTCATTTGTAATATCTTTTAGCAGAAAGAAAGATTTCCTTTTGTAGTGCTTTTTCTTTCATAGCTTGTGTTTCTTCTTTTTAATCATGTAATTGTGACATAATTGACTTATCAACTTCAAAAACTTAAACTATATAATTTCAAAAGTTTTTATGTTTAAACTTGTAAAACCATCACTAAAATCAAGAGAATGCATATATCCAACACCCCTAAATTTATTTTGAAGTCTCTCCTTCCTGGTTGTTCAGACCTATTACTTACTAATAGCCTTTTCACTCCTGTCATTTTCAACAAGGGCCTGGCTAGGTGCCTACAAACAAAATTCCCCAAGCTCTAGATTCTCATCCAGTCATAAATTGCACAGTGAAAGTTACTTAGGTTCAAAAATTATAAAGAAAGAGTGTAGCCAAAGCCCTCTGGAACTGGAGGGATTCAAATGAATTATGATATGAATTAGCAGAGCAAAAGAAATCAGAGGAAAGAGGCAAAAGAGCAGGTAGATACTTGGCCAGTCCTTTTGACTGTATCTACATTAGGTCATTGAAGGAGATTCTCAGTCAGAGCAGTTTCTTGATAGAGACTCACCCTGCTTCCTTCTTAAAGGAATGCCTGCAGAAATTTCACTAGTAGAACTAGAAGGCCATTGTTCTCATCTCTCTGGCTTTACCCCAACTTGATCTTTAACTGTGGAGTTGTCACTTAACCTACTGAGACTTCATTTTCTTTCAATTTTTCAATTTTTGTTTTTTATTAGTGCATGTTTACAGTACACAATGATTACATTCCTTGTGAGGAGTTGGTATGTGTATAGATTTCATTTTCTTCCTTTAAAATATCTGTATCATAGTCTCAACTGGGGAAACCACATGAGAAAATAGATATAATTAAACCTTAAAGTTCCCTAAAAACATGTTATTTTTAATCCTTATTACCAGTGATACAGAAGTGATGATTTATTGAGATAAGAGTTTGATATTCTGCCTTCAGTAGTATAGACTACACTACAGCAAAACAAATAGCCTCTAAATATACAAGGACTCACTTACTAAATATTTTATAGCTAGTATAGAAATTTAAGATTATAAATTTCATTAATAATTAATAAATTAAAATAATATATCAAACTCAACTAAATTATTGTCTTGATCACCCAAATGCTAACTTAAATGCCCAACATAGGAAAGAAATGGAATCCATAAAACAGATTCAAACAGATATCCAGGAGATTAAAAACTCTACTGAAAGTGTTCACAGCAGAATAAAAGAATGCAAAGATAGACTCTCAGATATAGAAGATAAGATTGCAGTCAGTGATCATGAAAAGCGAGGTCTCTTAAAAACACTAGGGGATCATGAGAAATCGATCCAACAACTCCTAGATGATGCAAAGAAGAATAACATAAGACTGATAGGAATCCATGAAGTAGCAGGAGAAAATACAAATGACTTAAAAAAGCTGTTCACAGAATTAATGACAGAAAACTTCCCAAACAGAGGGGAAGAATTTTTTTTTTTTTTGGTACCGGGGATTGAACTCGGGTCCTTGTGCTTGCAAGGCAGGCCACAGAACCGCTGAGCTAAATCCCCAGCCCCAGAGGGGAAGAATTTGACATCCAGAGAAGTGAGGCATATAGGACTCCAACTAGCCACGATCAAAAACAATCTACACCTAGACATATAATAATCAAGATCCCAGAAACCCAACAGAAGAACAAAATACTACAAGCAGTAAGAGAAAAGAAACAAATCACATGCAAAGGAAAACCCATCAGAATCACAGCAGACTTTTCAACATAAGTAAAACTGTTTTATTTCCATCTATTTACTCAGTAACATACTAATACTAAATAGATCTTTTAAAACTCTCAAAAGTTTCATAATTCCTAATTACAAAACTCACTGGCAGTATGAATTAGAATAAGAAGTTCAATTTTGTGCATGCAAATGTGACACTTATAAATAGATGTTTTAGTCATTATTAAATCAGATTTGCGGAACAGTGGCTGCTGCAAATGGTCATGACTATTTCTCATTTGACAATGATATAGTTTCCATATTCAGAATTCTAAGAGCTGATTTCATTGAGTAGGAACAGCTTCTTGATTTTGTACTTCTTATAAATTGAGTTTGTTTGGACAGATGCAATTTATTCTGAAGGGGAATATAAAACAAACAGGAGAGAATATTCAGTTTGCATATTTTTGCTGAGCTAGGTAAAATGAACCTCCAGCATTTCTACAGTAAGCTTTTATGTTAAAGAAGAGCTGATGGACAACATATCTGAAAAAAAAATCTAAATGTGATTTGCTATCATCACACATAAGTCAGAATTCAGCTTATAATTTTAGAGTCACTTTGCAAAAGTTTATACTTAATCTATTTCTGTCCCCTACAGAGAAGTTATATTAACCATTATATATGTGCTCCCTGGTCTTGGAGAATTTTCTTAATGAGAAGCCATAAGGTTATTATATATTTTATTTATATTAAAGAAAGCATATGCCAGTATCTCTATCAAGCCTTGAAACAGCATTTTCCATAAACCAACTATAAGGAAATGCTGTATTTTCCTAACACTTAAGCTCTGGCTCTACAGTTTTATTAAAGTATTTCACATTGTCCTATAGAAAAATAATAATGGCAGTAGGCACTAACTTCCATATCTGGAAGTTGTTCTATGCATTATCAGGCTAGATTTGGCTGGCTAGACCTGATTTTCCTAATTACAGAATCCCCCCAAATTAGGGACAATTTCTTTTCTGGGTTAAACTTTCTTTTGATTCTGGAATTTTCATAATATAGTGAACAGCCAAATGTCTTTAATGGTTCTATTAAGTACAATATTTAGCTATTGCACACATAGCCTTTACAGAAAATTGAATTCTTTAATAGATCCAAAATTTCTAGGCTTCAAAATGATATGGCTGGGTTTTACACATAGTTCACAGTCAGTCTCTGTGAGACCAACCAACTGATGACGCCAAACAGGATAATTATCCCTGGGGCAGAAATCACAGCTTGCTGGTTACATCTAATCATGCCATTTTTCAAAAAAAAAAAAAAAAAAAAAAA